>NW_006285240.1:1186628-1211627 GCF_000327345.1 Myotis davidii | reverse complement strand
GCCTGCCCTCCCCGGCACGGCCTGTGGGCTGGCTCTGGCACCACTGTGGGATCACAGTCCTTCGCAGAGATTTGAATCCCGCAGCCTTTGCCGAACCCCCCCTCCCCCTCCCGCTCCGTGTCCTCCAGGTGTCAGTCTGAGCACAAAGCACAACCCCCTATTGTGTCTCCGGGGCCTCCCACCTCACCGGCCCCCTTTCACCGCTCCACCTCTCGCTTCCCCGGCCACCCGGCCCTCCGGCCCTGAACTTGAAGGCTCCCAACCGCACGCCGAGTGTGAGAACATGGTCCCTGAATGTCTAGGTTCCCAAGGACAACGGCCTGGGGGACTGGAAGCGGATCCCTAGAGTGGATGCACCCCGCCGCCCTGGCAAGGCCCCCTGGAGGGTACCCCCGAGAGTGGGCGGGGCCGAGGAGCCCTAGGAGGGTTCACAAGGCGGTGGAGGGATACCCGGGCCGCGGCCGGAACTACTTTCAGGAGGCGGTCACGTGTGTGCCTAGTTGGGGAACTTTCCAAATTCCCACTCCCCTGTAATAGCCGGAGAGGCGAGCGGTTCGCTCCCTTCGCCCGCTGTGCGTCCGCCGGGTGCGGGCAGCGGGACCGCTGGGCCGCCCGGTTCGCTAGGGGAAAACTCGCCGGGGAGAGCCTCCTACCGGAGCTCCGCGGGGGCTGACGACTGGGAAGCTGGTTACACAAGCACCCACATCCAAGCACGTGCCCCCGTCTCCCCGCACCGCTGGCTGCCGCCGCTGCTTCTTGCAGACCTCGGGACGAGCGTTCCCAGGCTGCTCCCACCCTCCTAGCTCTGGATCGGCTCACACTGCGCATTCCCTACCGCGGGAGAAGGGGCTGTGCCCCGGGGGGATCTGCGTCTCTTCCTCGCTAGTGCCCTGCCCCTTAGGGCGAACCTTCCTGGTGCCGTGCTCGCGGGGCAGGAGGGGGACTTCTGCTGCTACTGGGATACACCGATGTTGCCACAGACTTCCAGTCACTAACCCTGAGCTGGTGAGCGCGCCCCACCTACTGTAAACTCGGCGAGTGGCAAGTGACTTATCTGGTCGGAGAACCTAGTCAATGGCCGTCAGCCCAGAACAAACCTGTCAAGTCTGCTTACAGCCCCATTAGTTGACCTATCCCTGTGAAAGGCTGAGAACTGGAGCGCTTTTACCGGGACCTTGATCATCTGCAGGACCAGTCGTCCACCTTCTGCTTGGAGAAAATAGGCATCAGTCAACACCAATACAGGAACGTCCTCCTTTTCTTTTCCCTGGGAAGTAGAACTCAAGGAGACAATTGGAGCCCAAAGATTGTGTTAAGATTTAGGCTGAGGGGCACTGGGAGAACAGAGATCAATGTGTATGTGTATTGCAGTAATTGGGAGTAGACGCCTAGGAAGGTCTGAAGACGATTTATTTTGCATATGAGAAAGGAGATTGTGTATGAGCACATCATAGTTGCAGGCAGCCCCTGAAGACTAGAAACCTCAAGAGACCTAGCTTAGAAGCCAGAGGCCATTACCTAACTCCGAGACTACTAATTAAACCTTACAATGTTCTTAGCGATCTCTGAGTCTCCATAAATCTTGTAGTTTAAATACAACATCCTTTTATGATGGGTCTACAGGAATTAGCATCCTGCTGGACCTTCAATGTTGGTATTTCCTGGAAGCTGATTTTGTGCATGGTCCTGGTGGGCCTGGGGGAGACAAGGATCATAAGTTGAAAGAAAATGGAGAGCAACCTAGAAAGGGTAGGAGAAAGGCCTACTCCTACTTTGGTTTCTAAAGATGAAAATCCTGCCCATGCAGCCTAGTGTGAGCTAGAGACTTCTTTATTTCACAAATAACCAAGGACAAAGAGACCCTGGTTTCTAGATGTTCCACTAGATTTCATTGTAAGAACCTGAGCTGTGCTCAATTGAATACGCACCACTGCTTGGTGGGCAAAGTGAAGATGCAGTTAAATGAAGGGAAGTGGATTGGGGAGGAGTACAATTTTCCATGTCAGTTTCTCAGGCTGCTGAGCTTGTCCCCAGAGACCCTGGAGCCTACTCGTTGTGAGGATTACTTTTCCAGCATCTAAGAAGTTCTGAAATCCACACCTGGGAAGAAAATGGGTTCGTTTCTGCCATGGGTTCCTTAGGCTTGAGGAGAGAGGATTCTTTTCAATGCCCACCAGTTATTCTGGTGCAGAGAGGGCGTGCATCATCAGCACTAAAGTGTGGGAATATGAGAATGGCCCTCAGGCACTTCCATCAGCTAAGGGAGAAAATGGGAAGTAGTTTTGCTGCTGCTCTAAGCATTGGGTCTCTACTTTTCTCTAGGGATGAATGAAAGGATCACCAATGTTGGCAGATATTTGGTCAGCCTGACAGCAATATCAGGTAGTTATTAGAAGTTGCTGAATAAAAACCTCCTCCCCTTCCCAGTTAAGCAGATTCCTAAAGGATAATACTGATGTATCCTTTTTCAAATTTTCTTTTTCTTTTTTTTTCTTCTACGCAATAAATCTCCTTACCCAAGTGGGAAGGCTGAAACCTCTATATAGCTGACCCTATCTATAATGTACAGAAAGGGTTTTTTAAAAAATGATTTTTAAAATTCAATGGCAAATATCTGCTTGTTTGTACCTTATGTTAATTTCCTGGTTTTGATAATTAGTCTATGGCTCTCTAATTTATTAAGATTAGGCCAGCTGGGTGAAGAATATACATCAACTCTGGATCATTTTTGCAAGTTTTTTGCAAGTCTAAAATTGTTTCAAAATAAAAATTTTAAAAGCTAATTTAATGGTGTGGGTTTTTTTACATTAAGAGTTCCCTCATCACCTTTCCAACTGATGCCCCAGTCCCATAGCCTGTACCATATTTTAAGATTTTTGTTATGCCAGCACCCTACTTTCACACATCAGTTTCTGTTATCTACTGTGCGTAACACACTACCCCAAAATGTAGCAGCTTAGAAGAGCAACAGCCATTTCCTTGCTCACCATTCTATAATACAGATAGGACACAGTAGTGACAGCTTATCTCTGCTTCATGTAGTGTTGGTTGGGGTTGTCTTGACTTGGGCTGGAGGACTCGACATGACCTCAGTCACATGGCTAGTGCCACAGCTGGAATGATGGGGTTACCTAGGAGCTGGCTAAACCTATCTCCTTCTTTAGTCTCTTTTCCTCCAGAAGCGCATCACCCCATCAGGCCTTTCTCTTCAGCAAGGTAGCCAAACCTCTTTACATGATTATTATCTTCCAAGAGACCAAAAACTAGTTCCAGGTCTAGGCCCAGAACTGTAATAGCATCATTTTTTGCCTCATTCTATTGACCAATCCAAACAACAGAGTCTGTCAGGATTCCAGGGAGGAAAAACAGGCTTCATCTCTTGGAAGGAGCATGTAGCAAGATGGAGGATTTACTGCTGGTCATCTACCACAAGGACTGCAGCCCTTTCCCCTATCAATGACTATTCAAACATAATTTTCCCACGGTCAATTCAGCCCAGACTCTCTAGCATTGAAGGATCATCACTATCAGTTGACAACTTGATTGGCAGTAGAATGCTTTCAGTTTATTATTTATTGTTTCTTAATCCTGTAATTTTTTCATTTGCTCACTCATCTATTTTACATGTATAATTCTACCTAGGATTAGTATATGTCACAAAAGGCTTCATTAAAATAGTGAAATAAAACAACAGTGAGAATACATACATGTGTATACGATATGTGTTTGCATAAATACATGGGAAATATCTGGAAGAATAAGTAAGAGAGGAGATAGCATGGGTTACCTCAGGATGGGAAGGAAGGGCTTCAGAAAGAGAAATTTCTCTTCTCATATATTGCTTTCTGTATCGTTTGAAAGTTCTCTACTATGATCACTTACTATTTTCTTAAGATAAAAAACTGATTTCGTCCAGTAGAATCAATGCAAAAAAACAAATAAATGACAATTATCAAAAGAATATCAAGTAAACCAGGATGAGAGCTCAACTCTTATACCATTATTAAATAAATGAGCACACTAAGGAATTTCCAGCATTTAAGGCTAAAGGTCTGCTTGGTGTCTCCTGCACCATAGAATTATACTAGGGGCTCAGTGCACGAATTCATGCATCTTAAAAGGAACTGTGGACGGTGAGGCTGGGGTGGGCAAAGGGGTGGGTCTCAGCCCATCCTCCATGCCTCTGCCTGGCCCCTCCCACAGCCGGCCCCCCTGGTCTCTTGTCTGCCTGCAGCTCTGCTGCTGCTGCCGCTCCTATGCACTGATGGCACAGAGAGATTGGGGCCAGAGCCAGCAGTAGGTGCGAGTGGGGCCGGCATTGTCAATGTGTGCAAGCGGCAGCTGCTGCCCCTATCGCCCCTCAGGGGCGATTAAGCTGGCAGCCACTTGCACCCACTGACGGTGCCGAGCAATCGGGACTGGCACAGGGAGCCGGCAGCAGGCACCAGCAGTGGGCACCAGCAGCGGGTGCAAGTGGCAGCTCCAACACGGGCTGCGGGTGCAAGAGGGGCTGGCGCCAGCAGTGGGTGCAAATGCCGGACGGGACCACGGTATGCAGGAGCAAGGAATTTTTAGTAACCACCAGAGGATCACCCCGATGACAGCGACTGGTTCCCCGCCTTGGTGTGGGCGCCCCCACTCACCTGCTCCACCATCCCACCATAGCCGATGCCTGCCATGTTCCATGTGCACCCCCTGGTGGTCAGCGTATGTCGAGACCGGTTGTTCAGCCGGTCTATTTGCATATTAGCCTTTTATTATATAGGATAAGACTATCTGCCCTAAATTCCAGTTAGTAGAGATGCTGAGTAGTAGACAGGTTGTATCTTACCCTGTGTACCCTCTCCCCCTAAATCAACTGTCTCCACTAGATCTACTCTTCACTCTTTGTACTATTTAAGGAAAGTTTCCTCCAGAAATAATCATGTAGGGCCACACATTACCACCACCATTCAGGGCAATGGCAGACTACTTTACGATCCAAGAAACCGCAAAGATCCTTTAGTTCATTAATCCCTTTTTACAAATGAAGAAACTGAAGCTCAACGGGTTTACATGTTTAGATTACATAGCTACTCAGTAAGGGATTCTGGATTGGAGCCTGGGAAATTTCCCGATATCTCTTCAGTGAATAAAGTTGGGAAGAAAGCATTACTTTTATAGAAACCTAAATATATGAGTTAGAGAAAAAACTGACTAGAGATGGCTTTTAATGGCATTTTCAAGACTTGACAGGGGTGATTGAAGGGAACAAGAAGACTGACTAAGTTAGAGACAATAAATAGGGAGTAGGGAAAGCCAGGGACAAGTAAACAACACATTTACTGGTGTTTACACTCTGCCTTTAACTGTCCTGAAATTAGCCTCAAGGATCAAAAATGAAAACATAAATTGCTGCATGTTGCAAATTTCTCCTCCTCGGTTCCTAGGATCATTTGGAGAATATCTTCCAAACCAGGATGTAAAGGAGTTAGCCACTGTACGTGGACTGAAAAAAGAGAAAGGACCATATTCTTTTGAAAAGAAGGGAACACCAAGGCCACGGGGAACGGAGGGGAACACTGCCACCTGCTGAAGAGTTGAAGTCAATAAACATGGTCCCGCGCACAGATAAAGCATCTTCAGCGAAATCAGTTCATCTATTTGCAGTGGGAGCAGGTCAGTGCCGAAAATTTAATTCTAGACTCCTTCAGGCCACTCTGTGCTGGAGAAAGGTTAGTTTGTTTCTGTATGGGGGCAGGGGAGAGGGGCGGGAGTGGGTATAGGCCCGCATCCCTGCTTCCCTTTCTTACACGAATAGTTTGTGCCTATTGGCTCTGAATTTTTTCCCAAAAAGTAATTCTCAAAATAATAAAATATAATTGGTTAACACTAGAGAAAAGTGATATGAGAAGAAGGGCCAATACAGAGAAGTTTATTTTTGTAATACATGCACGTGCTTTAAAATTCCCAGGGGCTCACCACCACCACCACCGGTCCCCAGATTAATGACTTTTTTTTCTTTTCCTCTTTCCATTTCTTCCTCTTCTATTCATTTACAAATATACATACAAACAAAGGACAATTGAAAGAGAGGTCTAGGAGAAAGTTGCTAATCCTTTATTTAAAACCTGTCTTCCCCCCTCTACTATGGTTTGAAGGTTGGTACCCCCTGCTTCCCCCAATTCTTATGTTGAAACTTAACCCCCAAGGTGATGATATTTGGAGATGGGGCCTTTAGGAGGTGATTAAATCATGGGGCAGAGCCCTCAGGAATGGGATTAGCACCCCTTCCCCCACTCCATAGGAGGCCCTCACTAGACACAGAAACTGTTGATGCAAGCACCTTGATCTCCGATTTTAGCCTCCAAATTCATGAGAAATAAGTTCCAGTTGTTTAGTGCCATCCATGGTATTTTGTGACAGCGACCAGAATAAACAAAGACATTTCTGTTCTACCCATCCTTCTACTTACCTTTCTCCTGTCCTCTTTCTTGCCATTTTCTTTCTTCCTATTTCCATTTTCCTGCTCTTCACCTCTGTGTTTAAAGATTCGCCTTATTAATACAGAAGAAAGTGATATAGCTGGCAGGTCAGGTGGGAAGGTGACTTTTACAGGACAGCCAGGTTACACAGCTTCAAGGGCCAAAGCTCACATCGTATGTGATGCTGTTATTTCATGCTTTTTAATTTTTCAATCACATTAATGTAGCATCTTTAATTTATACTTAATTTTTAAAAACCTAACCTTAGCCGAAACCGGTTTGGCTCAGTGGATAGAGCGTCGGCCTGCGGACTGAAAGGTCCCAGGTTTGATTCTGGTCAAGGGCATGTACCTGCATCTCCAGTAGGAGATGTGCAGGAGGCAGCTGATCGATGTTTCTCTCTCATCGATGTTTCTAACTCTCTATCTCTCTCCCTTCCTCTCTGTAAAAAATCATAAAATATATTTTAAAAAAAACAAACCTAACCTTAGTGTCCCAATGGTGGGCCACAATTTAATTCCATGATTCCACTTAATAATACAATAAAGCAGTTCTAGACCCTGCCCAGTTATAAGTTTCTTATTAACAATGTTTTAGGATTAAAAAATAAGTTAGAAAGATACTCTCCTTGTAATTTAGATTTTCTGTCTTGTAGGAACATCAGCAAGAATACCACAGGTCTGGCTGGTGTTGCTCAGTGGTTAAGCACTGACCTTTGAACCAGGAGGTCATGGTTCGATTCCCAGTCAGGGCACATGCCCAGGTTGCGGGCTCTATCCCCAGTGTAGGGTGTGCAGGATGCAGCCAATCAATGATTCCCTCTCATCATTGATGTTTCTATCTCTCTCTCCCTCTCTAAAATCAATAAAAATATTTTTAAAAGAAAGACAGAAAGAAAAGAAGGAAGGAAGAAAACCACAGAAAAACCTAACATTGTCAGACCTAGGTTAGAAATGTTATCTTTTCTAAATACAATAGCTTGAGTTTTCTTTTATGGATGTTTGCTACTTAATTTTGCTTAAATGTTTTTCATTTCTTACAAGATATACCAGTTTTATATTACAGGAAACCCTAGAGGAAAAGGATGTCTATAATCTTTGTTTCTGGTATGGGGGCAGGGGAGAGGGGCGGGATCATGGTACTTAAGAATTAATTTGGGAATCTGTCAAATTTTTAACATAAATTTCATGAAACCAGGGAACTGGAAGAAAGCTAATAGATATAAACAGTATCCTTTCTAAAGGGGGCGGGGGGGGAAAACCCTACCTCATTGACCCAGCTCTAAGCCATAAATAATCTGATCTAAAATTTATTTTCTGGACATAGTACCTTTGTCCTGGCTGCCTCCCAGTGTGCAATCCCAGGCCATTCATTGGCTGCTATAGCTCACAGGACCACTCTTTTCCTGTATCACCTGTTGAAACAAGTAAGAGTGATATTGATGAAAGTAGAGTTCTTGGGGTCCCATGAGGAAAAGAGTTTCCTGAAGCTCCAATGGGAAGATGGGGTTCCTTGGAAAGCTTTATTGATGATGTAAAATTAAGAGGGGTTCCCCTCCAAGGTCCCATCTCTGCCTGTGTTGCCATGGAAGAAGTCCAATCTTGTCTTCAGCAGGGGTAGAATTCAAGGCCAATGCCCATAATTTCTGCTTCATATTAAAATATAGTCCAGTCTAGCATCCTGTGTGTGACGTCTGCATGGATACGTAGAGAGAACAAGCAAATGCATGGGTGTGTGCTGGTCACAAAGCAAGAGAGGAGCAAGAGAACAAGAGAGAGTAAACTCTTCATCTGGGGATTTTAACTTTCCAAGATTTCAAGAATTTCTGATGGGGTCTAGCCCCTAGCCTATCCATTGTTCTCCAGGAGAGGCTGACAGACAAGCACCTTCCCTAGTCACCCAGACTTCACTGCATATGTGCCCATCTCCCCCTTTGTTCGACCCCTTCCCCGAGTGATCTGCAGAGAATGGACCTGTGGTTCCCTGGGGAGCATGAAGATGTAGCTTCCTGGTGAAGCTGCCCAGATGACCACGCTTGTAATGTCTGGCCTCCTCTTTGCTCTCTCCCTATATTAATATTAACTAGCTAATTATGACTATAGGAGGAAGACTGTTATTAAGATGTGTCTTATTATTAATGTATTCTTATGGACTTACTGTCAGATACTATATTTTATTATTAAGTCTTTATAATGATTTTAAAAATAACTTGTAACTGTAAAATAGGATTGTCTATGTTTCAAATCTTGTTTATTTCATAATGTTCAGGCATTCGTCCTATTCACCAGTTGATTTTTCCTTATTTAAATTTAGCATATTAAACCTTCTCAGTCTCTAAAGGAGAATTCTCCTGCCTGAGAATGACCATTATTCTATTTTTGAAATGTACTGTCCTTTTCAACTACATCCAGAAATTTGCAAACCAGAAAATTTCTGCCCTAAGAGTAAACTACCTGCGTATTTTACTTACCTTTGGTAGCTTAGTTGGCTTGGGCTTACTATCAAAATCTAGGCCAAGCAATCCTGACTCCTAGTTTTCTCAAACTGAACAAACTACTTCTAATAACCTTCTCCACGAGACATCTGTTTATTTTACAATTAACAGAGGTTTTAAGAGGCCTTACAGGCATTTTTGCTTCAGGTCACAGAATGCAAATCAAGTACAGTGCTGTCTTTATGACACCTTGGTTGATGTACACTAAGGATACCCTTTAAGGAAAGAAAGTCATGAATGAAAATACTTCCTGAGATTGTCACAAAGCAAATTATAGAAATAAACTAAGTATACCTTAGAACTCTCATGGGTTACTCATTGGTCACCAATTATTTAAAGAAAGTGACCATGATCTTTTCCCAAAGTTAGAAACCTCCTATGATTCACATAGACAGACATTCAGAGGGACTTCTCCTGAGTCCTTGAGAGATACAGCAACGTCATCCGTGATGTTGGTTCCGTGAAAGAGGCACACAGCTTAAGAGACTCAACACTAGCAATTCTTCTACTTGAATATGAACCTGAGTAGCGGTCATCAAACTTGAGAACTGAGGAACTCAGAGAGTGTTAAGGAGATCAATTCCAGGCCTTTAACTTCTATTCATACTCCTTCCTAAATCTGATTTACCCCAGAACCAGTGTAGTTGAGTGGCTTTCATGGTTCCTAATCCCCACCTTCTCTTCCTCCCACTTTAAAAGAGAAAGGTGTAGGTCTCTCCTTCTGAATGCTAAAACAATTTACTTCCCCAAAGTGTAAAAACCTGCAAGGAGCTAAAGAAACAATCTGAAATAGTGATGTTAATGTTGAAAAGCTGAGTGATACTACTGAGTAACAATACCTTTTGAAAGTTAGATTGTTTAACATTACTAGTTTTCTAGTAAATTGAGGGAAAGCCTATTCAAATGGTCCACTAATAAATCATTGAAAATGAGATGACTAAGTGTTGTATAGCATATATTTTGGAAAGCTTTCAACTGAATAAATGACATCACTAAAACAATTCCTTTCAATTGTCATCTACTTACTTCTGTAAATAATATTCCTCAGTGTTCACAATAGAAAGCAAAAACTAAGGATAAACGGATGCTGAACCTACCTCCTAGAAATAAATAAAATTCATTTATGATATACAAACCAATTTCTTAAAAACTTCATTGATATTTTCATGTTAAATGTTTGTCAATATTTTAAAATATTTAACTGATCAATTATGAACTAGGAATAACTGATGATAACTCTATTCAGAAGAATTGTTAACAGTAGTATGGTCTAAGGCAGTGGTTCTCAACCTTCCTAATGCCGCAACCCTTTAATACAGTTCTTCATGTTGTGGTGACCCTCAACCATAAAATTATTTTCGTTGCTACTTCATAACTGTAATTTTGCTACTGTTATGCATCATAATGTAAATATCTGATATGCAGGATGTATTTTCATTGTTACAAATTGAACATAATTAAAGCATAGTGATTAATCACAAAAACAATATGTAATTATATATGTCTTTTCCGATGGTCTTAGGCGACCCCTGTGAAAGGGTCATTTGACCCCCAAGGGGTCACGACCCACAGGTTGAGAACCACTGGTCTAAGGGCTTTTACATAATTTAAATTTCTATATAAAATTTGTTGCAGAAAAATATGATAGAATGATTGATCAGATATTCACACGTAATGTATGTTACATTTAGAGAAAAATTTGTGGCAGAAGTGTGAAGAAAATTCAAGTCCAAAAAAAAAAGGGAGGGATGAAAATTTCTCACTGTAAGCGAAGAGCTTGTTGATGTTATTAATATTTTGATGGATGATGGTGAGTCTCAAATCACTATGATATTTATATTCCATTGGATGCCTTTAAGAATTCTACTTTTAAATGTTAATGTTTACACTATAAGGAAATTACTTCCTTAATAACTACTTAAGTTTATGATTCAAAAGTTTTATTCTAATTCTAAAATGTGTAAGGAGGAAAGGTTCTTCCAAATTGTTTGCTAACAAAAAAAGTTTAAAGACCCCTGTGCTAGTGGAACTTCCATACATGTGCATAAGAAAACATATATATGAATGTTCATGGCAACATCATTTTCAATAGCAAAAAGTTAGAAAGAACCTAAATGTCCATCAATATGATGTATAAAGAAAATGTAATATTTTCATGTGGTGGAATATTATATACCAGGTTGAAAGGAATTAATTAGATCAATTTATCCACATGAAAATATCTCAAGATTTACCAGACCCTAGTTAGAAATCTCATCCTCAGAATTATAGTGAGTCCATCTTTCTCTCATATTGTATCCTCTCACAACAAAGAAACGAGTCCAGGAAGCAGGAAGTCCACAGGCTCTGTGACATCACCCATACCTTGGCCCTGAAGCAGAGAACTTTGAATGGGTGTGTAATATGATCATATCACAGTTATGATCATGAACACTCCACAGTTGTCTGAGGCATTTTAATGACTACCCCAGCTGGGAGTGGAGGGGAGATTAAAAAGGCCAAAGGACCAACGAGAAGAAAAAGATTTCCTCATTATCTTTTTGAAGTCTCTACTTATGTAGAAAGAGCAATTAGGTATATATTTACCTTTCTAGGAAGGATAGATAGAGGAAATAATCTAGCAAATATCCAATGCTGAGATAAGCAGAAAGTGACTCTTAGAAAGAAATTAAGTCTATGATAATAAAAATCAGGATTCAGGAGTTTATTTCTATAGGAAAGCAAAATCCATAAGGCCCAGTAATGACAATTAAGTTCATTGCCCATACATATGAATTTCATTCTTCTCTTTCTGTTTAGAGAAATCTACTTAAATATTTGAATATTTTGAAGATTAAATCCTATTTTCTCACTGATCCCAATATAAAAATTAGTGATAAAAAAAATGGAGAGGTAATAAGAGCAATGATGTTATCATTTCTGCAATTTTCCACCTCCGGGAATTTTCTCCCTAAGTTCCCAGTATTCTGCAAGGACTTTCCCAGAAGACTCACCCCATCTGTTCACCAGACATGTCCACACAGGTCCAAACCTCCCTGGTGAAGCAGCCTTCATACAAGTACTTCCACCAAACTGGGAAAGGAAATGTCGGATGGGTTGTATTCATCAACCCTCATAATGTGTATGTCAAAGGAGGATGCAGGATGGTAGCCCTGGACATAAAATTAAACTGGATTGCTATCAATTGATAAATATTTCCAAGTTTTTGCTTCATTTAATACTTTCCTGTACTCCATTCTTCTCTTTTGAGCACACGCTAAAGCATTTCTTGAGTTAATTTATAAGAAACACTTAATGTGAGTCACTTTTAACTTCTCTAAATACTACTCCCCAACTGCCTTACCCTGAAAGAAAGGTACTTCACTACGTATATTCAAATCAGAAATTCCTAGAGAGGCTATTTAGCATGGAGGCTAAAAGCACCATTTCTGGAGCCAGATTGTCTGCTTTCAAATTTTGCTTGCCACTTACCAATTGTGAGGTGTTTAGCAAGTTATTTCATCTTTTTGTATCGGAGCGTCCCCACCAATAAAATGAGGATAATAATAGTGCCTACCTCGTGGAGTTGTAATGGGGATTGAGGATTATGTTACTTAAAACAAGCCTGGCACATAGTAAACACTTTATAAGTACAAGTTAGCTGTTTTTGAATGCAGATACTAAATCTTATTCTATCTTTTTTTTCTTGTTACCATCTCTGACACCTTGCATATTGTTCAAAATATGGTAAGCTTTTAAGTAAATGCTGAATGAATGCTGAAGCACTATCAACAACTGCAAGATAGAAGAGGGTAGGAAAATAAGGATCTCCCAGTCCTTCAAGATGTCCCCAATAAAGAATACTTTTTGAATAATTTTATGAATATAATCTTATGTCATACCAGTGTTTCAGTTAAGCATTTTAGAAAGCTGCAATAGCCTCTGAGTCCCTCTAGACAAGACTTGGTAATGAAATGGTCCAATCACATTGACCTGCCTCATGTTTCTCTTAAGTCACATGTCCAACATTGTGACATGGGCAAGAATGCACACAACCTTCCTTTTCCACCTAGTCAAAGTTCTCTGAGGGGGCCAGGTTCAGGAGATGTCACCTCCCCCAAGGACTAGATAGCTTCCTGGATAATGTCTCCTGCAAATTAGAAGGATGCTAGTCCCAACTGAACTCTGCAAAGAGCAAATCAGTGCTGGCTTCTCAAGAACCAGCCTCATTCACCATTGTCAGAAGGTACAGTAACACTTGGGACCAAAACTTCATCTAGACTCTCTGAACAACTCCTAACTATGTCTCAGTCTTCGCTTAGTGAAGCCACACACACTTCCCCCTGAAATTTCTTAGCAGTTAAAAACAAACAAAAAAACCCTTTGTCCTTCTCACAATGACTAGCAGTTTCTTACATATCAGATAAACATTCAGTTAAGTATTCATAAACTCAATGACTAAAAGACTACACAAGCTTTCAAACACATTCTTAAATATACAAAGATAACTTACCAGCTGGAAATAATACGATCCTTAGATAATATCTTACATATATTACATTACATTAACATGTCATGTTATATAATCCTTTTCTTTCTATACTTTGTTATGGGATATTATCTGGAAAGACTTTAATCACAATTTCCATCTTTTGTTTCCCCCTAAAAAAAATCAACAGAGGAAATGTCAGACTTAGTTCATATTCTGTGCCCTGAAGTGGGGGTTGGAGAGGTAAGGGGGTGGGGCTGGAAGAATAAAGGGGGAGAGGGAGTTATAAGGCCTTTTTAATTACAAAGCAAAGACAGGAATGTACCTTTTCCTCAGTAGCAGCATAAATAACCAAAATTCCCCAGAATGTGGACTCCTAATTTTAGATGAGGTGAACTTTTTTTTTTCAAACAAGTTTTGATGGAATTATCATTTTCTAGTATTTCTCTTTTAATTTTCTCTAAGATGAAAATAGCCAAATCACCACTGAGGTTTAATTTCACAAATTATTCTTATTAACTCTGGAACAATATGATGCTTTAATGAAACTCTAGTGTGGGAGGGGGAATTACTTACTCTAGAATAAGTAATAATCTTTTGATTCCTAAGTGAGCCAAGCAGCATTAAGCCGTGTCTTCTGGTCAGCAGTAGCAGAGCTAGAGCACCGCTCTGAGGAGGACAATATGGGGAGGTGTCATAGAAAAGAATGAAGCAAGCACACTAGGAAAAGATGGGAGACTGTGGTCCATAAAGGGATCAGCAGCTTCTTGAAATCCTGCTCTATTGATTAACCCAAGCTCATAGATGAAAAAAAAAGAAAAGAAAGTGAAGAAGGTTAAGAGGGAATGGATGAGATGGAAAAGATTAATGGGGGGAAAAGAGAAAAAGAAACCCATTTGGTAGAGAGCAATAGAGCATAACACAAAATTGCCTTAGGTAACAAAGCTCACTGATCTATTCTAGAGTCTTCAGCCCACTTGAGACAATAGCTTAGTTCTAGCCTTATTCCACTCCAATTATGAGAACTTGTCCTTTTTTTAAAGTTTCCAAGTACTTACTTATTGAAAGTATTAAAATATCTCACCTCTTATCTAAATCATTCAAATCATATATATAAATTATTACAAGAATGCCACTCAACTTATGTGGACACAAGCTATCATATTATAATTATTCTACAAAAGCATTTTTTAAAAAGCAGAATGACCGCATATATTTGGCTAATAAAATAACTTATACTTTAAAACTTTAAAAATTCATAACAATTTTGCAACAGGATAATTAGAGCATACTTCATGATGCTGCCATGGTAGGCTATGAAGTTAGCTTTAGGTCAAACTGCCGTAGCCTTTCCTCGGCAACCTGGGCTTTTGATCTTTCAACATGTTTCTTTTGAAACAAAAACAGCTCCTTGAATTTGCTGACACCAATAGTATCCAGATCAATCAGGTTGATGTGGGAGAACACAGAGAGCAGCAGGATCTTGGGGTGCTGAAAGCCGATGCCACCAGGCCAACCACCAGCACCCAGCCCGGCCACGGTCTCAGCCAGCTCCCCACAACAGAGCCATGGCAGATGATCACTTGGCCTTCATTTTTGGTGGTCAAGAATTACTTGTGTTTTGTTTACTCTCACATATGAATTTATTTAAAACTATTATCTGAAAAAGATAAGCAAAGTCCTTTATTTTCCTTTTGGGCAATAGTATTTACTCAGCACTATTCTCATATATATATATTTTTTGTTTGTTTGTTTGTAGATTTTTTTTCCTTTAATATATTTTTATTGATTTCAGAGAAGAAGGGGGAGGGAGAGAGAGATAGAAACAACAATGATGAGAATCATTGATCAGCTCTCTTCTGCATGCCCACACTAGGGATTGAACCTGCAACCTGGGCATATGCCCTAACCGGAAATCGAACCGTGACCTCCTGGTTCATAGGTTGATGTTCAACCACTGGGCCATGCTAGCTGGGCTCATTTCAGATATGTAGCATGCTGTAAGTGAAAGAAATACTAGACTGTGGGCTTCTAACCATGTGTTTTATGAAGTAAGCCTCTCAAAGACAAAAAAAATTTTTAATGGCCCAAATAGAAATTAGGTCACCTTAGCCTTGAGATTTTTGCAGTGAAACATTAAAAAAATTTAGTCAAGGGGACCAAGACCCAAACAATCAATTAGTAAATTAATTCAAAACATAGACATATCAAAAGATATACTGGAGGTATCATAACTAAACATAAAAAAATTATTTGGATTACTAAAGCTACCAATCTAGTTTTGGGGGATTGTTTTTATTGTTGCTTTGGTTTGTGTATTCAGCTAGTATAATTGTTAATAAATCTTGTGGAAAATATATTCAGGTAGAACTATGGGGAAAAGTGGTGGTTGAATTGGGAATATGTAGTCATGAATTTTTTTCATGACTATTTTGGCAATTGTCTTTGTCTATGCCATATAATACCATAGACTAGGTGGCTTAAACATCAGAAATTTATTTTCTCATGGTTCTGTAAAGTGTGAAGTCCAAGATGAAGGTGCTGGCCTATTCTTGGTAAGAGTTCTCTTACTGGCTTCAGATGGCCACCTTCTCATTGTGTCCTCATGTGGCAAGAAGGGAGGTTGGGAGGGAGAGAGTGAGTGAGAGCTCTTGTGTGTGTGTCTCTCTCTCTTTTTTTAAATATGTTTTTATTGATTTCAGAGAGAGGAAGGGAGAGATAGAAAGGGATAGAAACATCATGATGAGAATCATTGATCAGCTGCCTCTTGCACGCCCCCTACTGGGGATTGAGTCTGCAACCCTGGCTTGTGCCCTGACTGGGAATCAAACCATGACCTCCTGGTTCATAGGTTGATGCTCAACCACTGAACCACACCGACTGGGCACTGTGTCTCTTTTTATAAAGGCATTAATGC
Organism: Myotis davidii; assembly: GCF_000327345.1. Classification (NCBI taxonomy): domain Eukaryota; kingdom Metazoa; phylum Chordata; class Mammalia; order Chiroptera; family Vespertilionidae; genus Myotis; species Myotis davidii. The sequence continues at coordinate 1,195,284 of NW_006285240.1, read as the reverse complement.
CACCACGAGGGCCCATCTTCATGACCTCACCTAACTCTAGTTACCTCTGAGAGGCTTCATTTCCAAATACCATCATATTAGAAGATAGGGCTTCAACATATGAATTTTGTCCATAATAGCAATTAAGACATGACATATTATTCTAGTTCTAGGTAAGATGATAAAAGCACACTCTACCGTGTCTTTCTCATTGAATGTAACTATAAAACTTGAATGAAACACATGGAACAGCTATATGAGGACTCTGGAAGGTTAATAGTAGCAGGTGGACTAGGGAAGATGAAGACCAAAACACCACTGAATCAGCAGCGAGTTTTTTTGTCTGTGCGTGTTTTTTCCCACCAGCAACCCTTGGTCTAGACCAATGGTCGGCAAACTGAGGCTCACGAGCCACATGCGGCTCTTTGGCCCCTTGAGTGTGGCTCTTCCACAAAATACCACGTGTGGGCGCGCATGTACAGTGTGATTGAAACTTCGTGGCCCGTGCACAGAAGTCAGTATTTTGTGGAAGAGCCACACTCAAGGGGCCAAAGAGCTGCATGCGGCTCGCGAGCCGCAGTTTGCCAATCACTGGCTCTAGACTGAAGGTACCTTGAAACTCAGAACAGACACCAGGGCACAGACAGAGAAAGCTCCAAGAGAAGCCTTCCAGTTCTGGCTCAAGGAACAGGGAAAGTACCTCCTAATGCTCAGAGAGTATCATGGAAATCTGATAGTTTTTGTTCTTTTCAGGAGAACAGATGCATGTGTCTCTCCTTACTCAATGTTGATTTGTTACTTCTCTGAGAGAGATTAGTTCCAAACTAACTAGGATAGCAATAGACAATGAAATTAACAGTAAGTTGGACTATGCAGAATAGAAATGGAGTTTCTTACTCCTGAATTTACTTCCCAGAGAGTGACATATAAAAAACAAAAAAAGGAGGTAAAATGTTTTTCTCTCTCTTTTTTTAAAAAATATATTTCTTTATTGACTTGAGAGAGGAAGGGAGAAGGAGAGAGAGAGATAGAAACATCAATGATGAGAGAGAATCATTGATCGGCTGCCTCCTACACACCCCCTACTGGGGATCGAGCCCGAAACCCAGGCATGTGCCCTTGGCCAGAATCAAGCCTGGGACCCTTCAGTCTACAGGCTGATGCTCTATCCACTGAGCCAAGCCGGGTGGGGCAAAATGTTTTTTCTCTTAATAAAAATAGCAAATAATTACATTAGTACCTCCCCATTCTTCCTCTTTGGCTAACTCACAATTAAAACATGATACCTGATAATCTATGTGAGTGTTTTTAGAATTTGTTACAGTAATCTCTCACCAACTGGGAGTAGTGTTGGTTATATTCCTGAAAAGTGCTGTTACATAAAATCTTCATTGGCAAGTTCAAGGTTTCACAGAAAATAGGAAATTTACAAGAAAATAAGATAATAAAATTGCCAATTGAGCAGAAAAGAATCATTTCCCTCAGTTGTTCATTAGCTCATGTTCTGAAAGCCATGATCTGCTGTGGAAGATGGGGCTTATCTTATATTAACCACACTTCTTTTTGTAAAGTTCTTGATGCAGCCCTTTCTGTATTGGTAAATAATGCTTTCTTGCATTTGCTTTCTCATTGGTATCATTTTTGCAAACCTTGATACATTCTTAGTAGCCATTTGGTCTTTCCAGACGAGAAGGTCATGGTTTTTCTAGGCCTGATCTCTTACTGGTACTCTCCATTTAGAACAGCAGACCTCCTCTACCATCTGACCATAAGATTTGGGTGGGGGTGAAGATGAGGGTAGGGATAACTATACTTAAGTTCTTTGAGATCACACATTTTTAAATTTAGGCGTATGAATATGAAGCCATATTGTGACAAAACTATGATTGGCAAAATGATAGTTGACAAGGGATTATTACATATAAGTTCTTAGAAAGCTTTATAACTTTTTAATATTGTAACATATACTCTGAAACCTAGAGTTCAAATTCAGCATTCATTTGTTGGATTCTAAAAGGAAGGGGAAAATCAAAAGTCCTCCCATGCCCAGATCAGAAGGAACAAATCATAGAATCATGAAATTATGAAGGTGGCAGAACTATCCCAATCTCAGAGGAGAAAACCCAAAAAGGCTACCTAACATGTGACAGTCACAGAGCCGGCCTTCTCAGTTAGCACTATCTTAATTGAGAATTTCTCAGATACTGTTCTCAACTATTTTGACAGAGGCTGTTTGTTCGTCACCTACCTGGCACGCTATACTTGGCAACACTCTTCTGTGTTGGGTACAGAAACAGAATTTGGGGATGATCATTAAAATGGAGAGTCATGGGCCCCACCTTCCTATGGAATGAGGAGGAAATGTCCACCAGTAGAGACTTCTAGTTTTCGTCTGTTGTTGGCCTATGAGTGTGAGTTCATGTGCTGGAAATCCTTATGATTCACTCAACTGAAGAAATATGCTTATTCACTCTCTTCTCCCACTTCCCTCAAAACAACAGTAACAACAACACAACACAAAACAATTACGATGTTTCATGACTTTAGACACCATTCACTTAAACTATTCCCTTTTACTTACAAAATTCCCAAGGAAAGGGTAGGAGAAGGCTCTTTGAGTGCTAATGTGCGAGGATAACATGATAATAAAGTACAGGAAGCCAGTTTATAGCATAAGTAGGAATGAATGATAGATAGATTGGACAGTGGAAGACGTAAAGCTGTCCAGCCAGAGGTTCAAGAACATCTAGACAGAATTCTAATGCTGTTTATCTGGTTAAGAATCATTAGCATCTCCAGCTTTTTGCAAAACTCCCTAGGGCCATGGTCGGCAAACTGCGGCTCGCGAGCCACATGCGGCTCTTTGGCCCCTTGAGTGTGGCTCTTCCTAAGCCTTAGGAGTACCCTAATTACGTTAATAACAATATACCTACCTATATAGTTTAAGTTTAAAAAATTTGGCTCTCAAAAGAAGTTTCGATCGCTGTACTGTTGATATTGGGCTCTGTTGACTACTGAGTTTGCCGACCGCTACCCTAGGGAATGAAAACACCTCAACCTCTTTGTCGCCTTCTCTTTGCCATCCCCTTTCCTGAACCCTCTTTTACCGGAGAACTCAGAAGACATAAAGAAATGGGTGTGGAGCACGCCTCTGGCACCGGGCCTTGTGTGGCACTGAAGGCTCTCAGAATGGGTCTGTTATTTAAAGTTCATAAGCAGCAGGCTAGAAAGTGGAAAGGTTTGTTAAACTCTATCACACATACTATTGTGAAGTTGAATGGAACTTTGAGCACTGCCAATTTAGTATATTTGATTTGTTTCCTGCACCTCTGTAACTCAAGTTACTAGCTTTTCTTTTTCTTTTCTTTCTTTCTTCCTTTTCTTTTTCTTTCTTTCTCTCTACCTCCCTCTCCCACTTTGTTTTGCTTTTCTGTTTCCAAAAAGGTAGGGAGAGTGATTTTAATGTTAGGTTGCTAGTGCACTACTTCTGGGCCTCTCTCTAAGGTGAAAGAAGGTGGGGTAGTAGATATTTCATTCTTAAAGATCTAAAAACAGCAAGTTTTGCTCTTGCCTGCCCCTTGGGAACCTGTACTCAGTCTCTGAATAGGATATATCATTTCTTTTGCTCAGTAAAACTCCTTCAATGTTAGGAGCATTTCCATGAGTGGCACATAGTAAATATTTTTTAAAATGTGTTGTGCTCAAATGAATTAAATCTTATATGAGGAACTGCAGTTCTGATGTTATGATAGTCATGTGTTGTCGCCACCATCACATGGAATCTATAGGAATGGGTCCTGAAAGACCCTATTAGATATGTCAGATTGGGGGGAGTCAATTAATTAAAATATTTGTTAAGCCCCTCCTATGTCCTAGGCATCATCTTTTCTCAAGAAGTTCACATCTGATAGAAGAACAGAGAAACTTAGACCCCAATTATAATTCTGTGAGATGAGTGCTATGCCAATGCTAAGAAGAGTGAGTTATGGAAGCTAACAGAATGGACACAGATTTCAGTGTGCTTAGAAAATAAAAGATCTCTAATTTTTATTGTACATTTTAGTTTTACTTATGCTTCAAGGTTACAATCTATTCTGGTTACTAGAGAAACAGGGAGGAAACAGGTTTTCTGCAATCTTAATTTTTAAAATGTTAAGCACCAGCACACATCATTTCCCAAATACTTTCAAGGGCATTTTTCTAGAATCAGGTAAATGAGAGCAAGCAAGTGACCTACTTACAGTAAAAAATGCTCCAGGTAATAAAGGATGGGAAGCCAAGTGCATCCTGGAAACCACAGCATCTGGTCTTGTTTTATGCTTCATCTATCAATCTGCTGCTACAAGAATTGAGAATTAATTTTTCAACTACAGTACTGTTTCTTCTATTTCAGCTGATGAATTTATATCATTGTTATTCTTACCCAATCCCTCCCATCCCATCTTCTCTCCCATTAAAAAAGTAACAACAAAAGCAAACCATTTGTGAAGGTCCCAAACAAATCCTAGAGAGGTTACTCTTTAGCTACTTCCTAAAACTTTTGATAAGCTACACTATAGTAAGGTTAGCAACTCCCTGTTTTGATCAATCCTGACTTTCCACAGATATTATCATTTGGACAGTGTATTTTCAGAACTGTATTAAAGCTAAACAACAAAATGTTACAGATTTAAAATAAATATGTTCAAAAACTGTTTATTGCCCTGGCTGGCTTGGCTCAGTGGATAGAGCGTCAGCTAGCGGACTGAAGGGTCCCAGGTTCGATTCCAGCCAAGGGCACATGCCTGGGTTGCAGGCTTAATCCCCAGTAGGGGGCGTGCAGGAGGCAGCCAATTAATGACTCTCATCATTGATGTTTCTAGCTCTCTCTCCTTCTCCTTTCCTCTCTGAAATCAATAAAGAAATATATTTTTTAAAAATGTTTATTGGTAGCATTAACTGTAAAAGATATACAATTGGCAGCAGTGCCTGAGAAAAGAATTATGTAGCAATGTAAGAGTGTAAATTAGAGCTATCCAGATGACATGAGAAAATTACATACATGCTCATAGGTACATAAGCATTTTAAATTATATGTAAAGTTTAAAAACATAAAAGCATGAAAAGTAGATTTACAACAGTATGTTCTTTGAACTTTGCTGTTGCATCTCTTCGCTCTCCGTGCTTTTTATAGAATGGAGCTATAATTCATCTTTCACTACTTTCAATCTGTTGAAATTTTAATTTTCCATTATTTTTGCCTTATTTCATCTTATTTCAATGGAAGCTTCAAGCATTTAATCTTGGTCTTTCTTAATGCTTTCATGGCTTCAGGTACAGCTTCATATTCTTGCTTTACTTTCTTTCTCCTCCCATCCTATTCAATAACTTGTCAAAATACTAATTAAGGTTATTCTTTCCTGATGAAATATTTTAAAAAGAACCAAGGTTACCAAGTGACTATTATACTGGCATAATTACTGCTATATAATTTTACCTATTTGTTGCAGTCCTACTCTTTCTAAATCACTGTCAAGCGAATCAGTTCTAATGAGTAATGAATAGGGTCCAAAAATTTCAGATTTGTTTTTCCTTCCAGAGATTTTATTCCCAACATGAGTCTTCCATGCTTTGATTTCTAGATGTATCCCAGCTGGCTTGATGGTTTAGCTGTCCACATGGGCTTTGGAGCCTGGGGCAATAGAGATTTTTGTAAAAATACATCTGAAATCACTGACTAGGGGAGGATTATCCAAAGTGTAGTCCAAAACTATCTTTATCCAAATCATCTCAGGGGCTTATTCAAAATGTAAATCCCTAGGCCAGTGATGGCGAACCTTTTGAGCTTGGCGTGTCAGCATTTTGAAAAACCCTAACTTAACTCTAGTGCCGTGTCACATACAGCAATTTTTTGATATTTGAAACCATAGTAAAACAAAGATTTATATTTTTGATATTTATTTTATATATTTAAATGCCATTTAACAAAGAAAAATCAACCAAAAAAATGAGTTCGCGTGTCACCTTTGACACGCGTGTCATAGGTTCGCCATCACTGCCCTAGGCCCAAACCTAGAGTAGTTAAATGGGAACCTCTAAGGCACGGACCTGGAGATCTGCCTTTTTCCAAGTTGTCCAAGTCTGTATAGATCCATGGTGAAACGTGAGAACCTCTAAATCTAAGGAATCCTTTCCCATTCGGGGTCCAGTGCATTGAATGACCGTGGCTACAGAGCAAACTAACCACACTCTCACCCAACTAACAAAAGCAAAGAAGAACTTAGTTCTGTGGGGAAATGGTGGGGGTGGGGCGAGGTGAGGTGGGGGGAGAGAATCTTCCATAAACTGTTTTAAGAGGCATTAGTTTTTTTAAAAACTTTCTACAATAAATATAATAATTATTTTTAATATCTTGATTCTAACAATCACAGAGGGAAGGCTCAGAAAGTCTACAAAAAAAATCTGTTGTTATAATTTCCTGATTATTATTACACCTCATGAATTATTTACTGAGCCCCTACTGAGGGCCAAATATGGTGTTTTGTGCTGCCAGTGATTATATAAAGCTATCCTGGGATGAAAAGCATATGCTCACTCTGTTCTATCCTAAAAGAACCTACTTGATTTAGTGATTGCTGAAAATGAACACGGACGGTATGTGGAAAGGCAGTAATCTGATGTCTTTGGGCCTAGACCTAGGAGGCTTCCTAAGGATTTGCTAAATGAAAATTAGGTCCAAAAGGTATAGCTCTAGGCCCTTGGTTTATAACCAAGCCACTGAAAAAGGGATGAGAAGCTAGCATTTATTTGGGGACATGTACACTATTTATGGTCAGTTGCGATTACTTAATCCAACAATTTCCTTTCCTATGTAATCCTACCCCAGTATTAGGCAGATGCGATCATATTGGAAGTTCCAACTCATTCTAGAACTCATTTAGCATGTCCCTAGTAGGGTAACCTACCCCTCATGGTTTGCCTGAAACTTTTTCTGTTTTAGCATTCAACGTCCAATGTCTCAGAAACCCCCTTAACGTCAAACAAACTGGGTAGGTTGGTCATGTGGTCCTTAGAGCAAGACAGGTTAAGGTTCTTAGTTGACCTAGTTTCACTCAGGGTATGATGAGCTTAGTGGGCCACAAAACATAAGGTTCTTTCCTTCAGTAACTTCTACCTTTTCGCTCTGTCAAGGCATGTTCCCATGAGCATCCCAAGCAATGGGATTATCAGATTGAGGATAATTTCAGGGGCCCAGATGAGAGTATCTTCTAAGACTGACTGACAAACTGGCTTATATTTTTTTGTAAACATTGTTCGGATCTCCTAATCATTCTGTTTTCCTCAAAGTTCTATCTTCCTCTGTAAGTAATCAGTCTAGTAGTACTCCCTAGTTTCATATTATTATAAAAATTTACACTATCATTGTAGACACCCATATAGACAAAAAGTCTGGATATAAAACCTGAACCACTTACCAAACATTCCATTCTGATGGTCGGTGACTCCAATCAGTTTTTAAACTTTCACTCACCCACATGGCTGGCCAGTGGGCCTCTGTGGTTGAGCGTAGACCTATGGACCAGGAGGTCACTCCTCAATTTCCAGGTCAGAGCACAAGCCTGAGTTGCGGGCCCATCTCCAGTAGAGGATGTGCAGGGGGCAGCCTATCAATGATTCTCTCTCATCATTGGTGTTTCTCTCTCTATCCCCCTCTCCCTTCCTATCTGAAATCAATAAAAATATACTTAAGAAAAATAAACATCCACACATCCCTATCATCCCATACTCTCCCTTTACTGCCTAGATTTTGTCATTTCATTTTAACTCTTTCATCTAGATTTTAAAATTTAACTGGTATTGCATTACTATCTCTAAGACAAGATATAGGTGTAGGGTTTGAATTAGATCTGTTCCAAGGAAATTTTTCCCCTTTTTAGATACACAAACTTAGGAAAGTTTAAGTTTTAAAATTTGCTCATCTATAAAAAAGAAGAAACTGATGGCTATTTTAGAGGATTGGTTTCTGTTGTTGTTTTGTTTTGGGGGAGTTTAGATTCAGGATGTGAATATTGCCTGACACCTAGGGCTGTCGTTCAATCAACTGTAGCTATTATCCTCACTACAGTATCACAAGCCTGTAACAATGGCAGCATTCACTAACTTCAACAGTCAGGCTGCAGAATTTTAGCCATCCGAGAGGACGCCTAAAACAGAGGGGCACCAGCGGCCTTCCCTCAGGGTATGATGAGCTTAGTGGGCCACAAAACATAAGGTTCTTTCCTTATGTAGGGTAGGGAGGGTAGGGAGAGGAGCGGTCTGACGGCCTCTGTCTGAACAAGTGATGCTTCTCATACCCGAGGACAGTGTCTCCTGTCGTCTCGCCCCCTGGCAGTCTGTTGAGGAGGCTCTGGCTTTCAGGTCTGCTCCCTTGGGACCTCTGGGTCACGTCTCTTATTCTGGAAAGGGGAAGGGGTAAAGAAAAAGGGAAGTCACCCAAATGCAAAACCTGTCACCAGATGCCTGATTCCGCCCTGACTACCGGGCCCGCCTGGGTGGGCTGCCCAGTCGTTCCGCTGTCAGGTTTGCAGGCCGCCACCCCCAGGTGGCAGGAGGGTGAGCTCACCCTGGAAACCGAAAGGCAGATGGCGAGGGTTGGCCGTGCGCGGCCGCGCAGGCACCTAGCAGTGGCGAGCGGGTC
>NW_006285240.1:1163597-1186599 GCF_000327345.1 Myotis davidii | reverse complement strand
AGGACTCAGGGGAGAACTTCTTAGAGGATGACACGGAGCATTTCTTTGCCCGCTCATGAAGGCTCCCCTATTTCTCTGTGCTGCACCCGGAGCCCGCGAGCAGGGGAAGGTCTTTCTGGGACCAGCACCTTCCCCAGTTCCACTTCCGAGACTCAGTGGCTAAACGCAGCGCCTTGGCGGACACACCGGCTTCGCGGAAAGCCCCTGGCCGGCAGTTAGCAGGTTAAGCAGCGTCGGCGCGACCTCGCTGCGGTCCCAGCCGCGCACCTTGCCTAAAACCCGGAAGCGCGTCCCTCCCGGCTGACAGCCCGGACTGCGCATGCTCGGCGCGAGGGGGCGGGCCGCGTCCTGCCGGAAGTGTTCTCTGCCAGGCGGCGTTTCCTTCCCGGGTGACACTAGCTGAGGACTCCTGCTGCCGGTGTTTTTGCAAGGGGAGGGTGTAGCGGGTTCCGGCGGGGCCTCGTGGTGCGGGCGCGGGATCCCAGTGAGCTCCTTCAAGGACCGGCTCGGAGCTGGGAAGCCCAGCGAGAAAGGTCAGCTCTCCTTCCTCCCTGTCCCACCTCCATGTCGCCCCCTAGCCTCCCCCAACCCTGGGTCTCCAGCGGATTCACCTCCAAGGGCGTCCCCGGCCTCGCCTTGGCTTCCCGCCCGGCCTAGGCCCTCGGGTCTCGGCGAGAACTGTTCCCGAGAGTTATGCCGTTTCCTGCAGGGAATCTGCAAGGCATCGGGGTCGCTGCTTGGGCTTGGGGTCGTCCCGGGCGACCTCAGAACCGGGGTCTTCGCCAAGGCGGCCCGAGTGAACGGGGTCTGATTGTTGCAGTGGCACGGATCCCACCTAGTGCAGAAGCGGAGGTGATCCTTACGGCCCGGGCACACTTTCGCGGAGGATGATGTTAATTATAACCTGTCCTTTATATGAAGGTTGGCAGTCTTTCATTGACAGACATAGCCTCGTGTTCATTGGACCTTGATGTCTGCGAAACCAGGACTTTGGGGTTGAGAAAAACTTTGTAAAAACACTGCCCTGAATCAGGAGAGAAATACTACAGGGTGAACAGTAGACTCAGTCCTTAACCTGTCAGTACACTGGTCATTGACAAGGTAGTGCGATTTCAGAGTTTTCTGCCCTGAAATGGAGAACTCTTTGAAATGAACAACTATCTGGTGTCATGTTTCCCTAGCAAATAACAGCGTTACAGTGTTTTGCGGCATTTCTTAGTTGTACAGAGCATCATCTAGGTTTAGGTACATAAATGTGTGTCATGTCGTTGATCCTAATGTTTTATAAAAGGTTGAAATACATTCCCTACTGCTGTATGCATATGCAGCTTTCATTGCAAATTGTGCTGTAATGGTGGTGTTACTGTAACGACCTTACATTGCAGGCATATCAGTGTCATATGAATGATAGATAAGTGTGCAATAAAGTATATACAGTTACAACCTACAAGTAGAAGTTTCAGTTTCATTTCAGGATTTTGAGGTCATTTTAAAAGATGGAGTACTATTTTAGAAATGACCGTAGGTCTGGACTACTGTATTACAGCTAATGATTTAATTATAGGAAATAATGTAGTTAACAGAGGTCTTGCATCTTACTATTTTTTATAGAATTAAAATTTTTCTATCTTGACTGTACTGGGATGTACTGGTAACAACTGTAGTTATTCATGTAGTTCAGTGAACATCCAGTAGATGGCAGTTTTTTCACTACTAAATCAAACTTTAAATAAATGAAAACCTTTTATTCAAACATCTCTAGTTTTCAAAGATTGTTAAGTTAAAACCCTTATTTTGCCTACCGGTTTATTTTCGTCAATGAATAGTGTCCCTCATAATGATACTACATATCCTATCCAACTGCATTTTCAAATTTACTCTGTTGGAATAAAGGCTAAAGAAGTCAAATTTTCACATCCTATGAGAAGTGGAATATTCTTAACCTATTTATAGAAATTTATGCTGATGGAAGAAAGCACACTTTGATTTTATTATAAGAGGAGACATTTTAATTAGGGGGCTTCTCCCTACCTCCATTAAAAAAACAACAATTAATAAGACTGCACATTCCTTGTGTAAAGTAATTGTATCTTAGCCATTATTGTATGTCCAGTATATAGTAGGCATTATATACATTTAATAAGTGCTTTATGGTAGGAATTAAATAAATCATTTAGCACATCTAGGCCCCAGATTCTTCCCCCACAATGAAGGCTTTCAATTTTTTAGTTAAGTTTAAATGAAATAATGTCATATTGTAAAGTGAATGGCTTCTAGTAATGGAGAAGTAAAGTCAATGGAACCTTTGACTTTTCTTTGAAGCCGTTAAGAAATTGGGCAGCAATTGTGTTGGAATGATTGAATGGGAGCTGTTCAGAGATATATGTTGCAATTTATTTGTTAAATAATTATTGAATAGCCTCTTTTTTTGTATGTGACAATTATAAAAATGGATAAAATATAAATCTTGTTTATAAGGATTTAAACATTTCCCGATCCTAGTGACACCAGTTGAGCAGACTCAATATCACATAAGTTAAATAATACAACCAAATGAATAATATAAAGGATTAGTGTGATCTGAAAGCCTTCATGGAGCATGTGAAGCTTTTAAAATTTGGATAGAATTTGACTAATCCTAGATGAATGGTGAGAAATAGCCCATCCAGGGCAGATAGGCTAGAGCAGTGGTCGGCAAACTGCGGCTCGTGAGCCACATTCGGCTCTTTGGCCCCTTGAGTGTGGCTCTTCCTAAGCCTTAGGAGTACCCTAATTAAGTTAATAACAATGTACCTACCTATATAGTTTAAGTTTAAAAAATTTGGCTCTCAAAAGAAGTTTCAATCGTTGTACTGTTGATATTTGGCTCTGTTGACTAATGAGTTTGCTGACCACTGGGCTAGAGGGATAATACTTAAGGCATTTTCCGATCCTAGTGACACCAACTATTGAGAATTCCTACTAAGAAGTGGTGAGAAGTAAAATGCTTAAGTTACTCTCTTGGGGCTAGATTAGAATAGTCTCTAATAGTTGGGATTCTTGTAAATAAAGGGAAAGATTTGAGGTCTTTTTATTAGGGAGGGGTATATACTCTTTGAGGTATCTAAAAGGAATTTCAAAATTGTGGGCACTATTTTAGAGGGAGGGACATGAAGAGGATCTTTAATTGAGTAGTAATAGTGAGAAGAGAAATAATTTTTAGAGCTGGAATGACCTGCAGTACCTAATTTTTACCTGTTGCCGAGCCATTTGTACAAATCCCGATTTGTTCCCTTTCACATGAGTGCAAAATATATATTCTCTTTGTTTTTTTCCCCTGGTCATATAGCACTCAACACATTTCTGTGCTATCTATACTAATAAAAGCATAATATGCTAATTAGATTGGGCAGCCAAATGACCTTCCGGATGTCCTTTTGGACAAAGCCACAGTGGCAGGGGGCTGAGGCAGAGGCATTTAGGGGCGATCAGGCTGACAGGGGAGAGCGATTAGGGGCAAGCAGGCCAGCAGGCAGAGGTGGTTAGGGACGATCAGGCAGGCAGGCAGGTGAGCAGTTAGGAGCCAGTGGTCCTGGATTGCAAGAGGGATGTCCGACTGCCGGTTTAGGCCCCATCTCTTCGGGGTCCCGGATTGGAGAGGGTGCAAGCTGGGCTGAGGGGACCCCCCATCCCGTGCACAAATTTTGTGCACCGGGGCCTCTAGTGAGAGTATTGTTTGAAGCTGAGATCCCATCTCCCAAAATGTGATAGTCACGTTGTCCCTAATAAGGTTGTTATTCTGGGTAGGGATTGCCTTGGACAGGGGTGTGCATGCCTTCTGTAAGCCTAGCTATGACTGATGTAGCTGTTCAGAGATATATGTAAAAATAGGCTCATTGCCTTTTTTTACCCCTCTCTCTCTCTCGGGTGTGGGCTGTATTTTTGTGGTTCAAAAATATTTGAAGATTCTGTTGCTTCAGTTTTAGCTGGGTTGTAGGGAACAATAGTATATATAGCTCAAAAAACGAAACTTATTAAGGAAATGGCATGTTTAAATTTAAGCAGGCCTTGAGGACCTTTAAAAGTAAATATTAGGAAGTAGTGAGTTCACAATTTGAATTTTACTCAAAAATTACCTGGTTTACATTACACGTAATAGAAGAAATTCTTACCATCACATTAGTAAAGTATCTCATTGTTGGGCTACCTTTCTTCGGTTAGATTAGTGTTAGAGTCATTATTTTTCTAGACTCTGAAATTGTAGTTATTTTAAAGCTGTTTGAAGAGTAAATAAATACCTCAAAATGTTTTGTATTTTTCAAATAGAATTATTCTCTACTTAAATTATATGAGTTTTTAGGGAAGGTCATTAAAAATTCCAGTAAACTAACCTGTTTCTAATTTGTCCCTTTCGTTACCAAGGGGAGCTTAAAATGTGTTTGTTTACCTAACACTTAAAAATCCATTTCTCCTCAAAATAAAACACTTTTTAAAGGTAGGTAATGTTGAATTTGACTAGCAGTTCTTGTTACTTAATATAAGGTTCTTATCAGCCTCCCAGTTTTTATGAGTAGTTATTACTTAGTGACATTTCTGTTTGTTTTTTAAGGGTTAACTGTCAAGATGGTACATGCTGAAGCCTTTTCTCGTCCCTTGAGTCGGAATGAAGTTGTTGGGTTAATTTTCCGTTTGACAATATTTGGTGCAGTAACATACTTTACAATCAAATGGATGGTAGATGCAATTGATCCAACCAGAAAGCAAAAAGTAGAAGCTCAGAAACAGGTATGAATAAAATACTTGAGGATCATTTTTCTTGTAGTTAGCAAATATTTTTCCATAAAACTAAGGATGTAGTAGAATTATAAGTTAATGAGAAATTCTGTAAGATTTACATTAAAATGTTTTTGTCATATTTCATTATTCCTAAAAATAATTGTTTCTCAAATACTTTTTGATATATAAGCAACTTTAGAACAGAAAATGATGAATAAAAATATTATAGCATTTGGTTCTGAACATTCTCATTAGATTATTTTTGTCAGCTATTTGTTTCTGAAGGAATCTAGGTAAAATTTTTTAACAGATTAAACAAAATTTATCTTTAATAAGGTGTACATTTTGCTTTGTTTGACATTTGAAATGTGGAAAATACTGACAAGTATTCAATCATAAATTTACAAACTACACTAATTTCTAATTAAGGAATTGCTTTAAAAATGTTAATATAAGTTGTAATTTTATTTTTCACCTATTGCCTCTTGTGGTCCTTTTCTCATTAGGATGATATATTTGTTTTGGTTCCTGTTTTTCTTTAAAAAACAAAGCCTTTAAGGAGTCTATCAAATTTTTCTTGCTGCTTGAGGGCAAGATGTTTTATTCATGGATTTTTAGATTTCTTCTGTGAATTCTGACCCTGTTGCATTCAATAAATCTTTATTGAGCTCCTAGCAAATGCCAAGGATAAAAGATGAATAAATCTTGTTCTTTCAAATGCTGTAGGCTCGTGTGAGAAATTGGGATATACAGAAATGACTGTTTTACAGTGCTATGCATAGCTCTTAAATCAATGAAAAGTGTACTTTTATAATTACTGATTATTGTATATGTCTGAAAAGCAATTTGGACACTTGTGAGTTTGTTCCTCGAATATGATTATAAACTAATTGACTCAATGTCTAGATTATATCAGTCAACTCATAGCTCTCTAGGAAGTCTGACTAGTGTGGATTTAAAAAAAAAAAAAGAATTTGTATATGCCCACATGTACCTACATGTCAACCTAAGTGCAGCCCCCTCTCCCCCCACCTGAATCATGAAAGTCAACTTAAGTCTGAGGTCAAATTATTGATAACGTCATGTTATTTAAAAATTCTTAAAGAGCAGAATGTGACTTTAAACACAATTCTGTCATTTTCTTGGTTTCTAAGAGTGCTGGGATAGATACACATGTGGAAGACATGTAGAAAGCCAAATATAGATACTTAAGTAATACATGAACACATTAAGCCTTTGTTGAAAACTGCCTATATAGTATTGGTCAAAATATCAGGTATGTGAAGTATCTAATACCATATTTGTCATCATAGTGCCATGGTAGGGAGAAAAGACTTGTTCATGACAATATAAATTATAATCATAAGTAGATTATTCTAATTTCCTACTGAGTAGTGAAGACAGAAACTAAGCTATTCACAGAAAGCATTCACTGATGATTGAGGCAACTGAGGATGAGTTCAAGAAAGATCTTCGCCTTAATAGGCAAGGACAGTTTTAAGTAGAAAATCATGAACAGAATCATGATGGGGGTAGAAATAACAACACCTGTTAAAGAAACAGTAAGTAGACTACATGGATTGGAATAGAGTGTTTATGCAACTAACTAGTAGAATTTGGCGGGAAAATTAAGGGACTAAATGATGTAGGACTCTGAATATAAAGTTAGAGAACAGAGCTCTACTTTTTTTTTACTCGGTCTTTTTAATATTTTGTTGGGTGAACAGAGGCTGATAAATGCCACAGCAGTTTAGAAGTTCATCAACTAAAAAGGAGGCGTGCTTTCTGTTTGGCCAGGAGCCATAGTTCTCTGTTACCCTTCCTTTTTTCCTGCCTTAGCTCCCTGGCTATTGAAATACGCTATTGACCAGTTGGAGTCTTCTGTATAGGTGGTGGTAAACCATTAAAAACTTTCGAGTCGGTGGATGATATGAAAACAGTACTGGCAAAGACCAAGATAGAGTAAGGGGGTGAGAAAAGGAATGTAATGTGCAATAATAATAATAATAATGAATGTTGGAAGGACTTTGTGATAATATGGGAAAAGAAAAAAGACATCTTACAAATAAAATCAAGATTTCTCTGGTGTCCTCAAAGACTCTATATCTTTTTAAAAATTTTTATTTATTGATTTTGGAGAGAGAGAGAAACATCAATTTGTTGTTCCACTTATTTATGCATTCATTGGCTGCTGCTGTATGTGCCCTGACCTGGGGATCCAACCAGCAATTTTCGCATATTGGGATAACACTCTAATTTTTTTTTTTAATTTAAATTCTTTATTGTTTAAAGTATTACATAAGTCTCCTTTTTCCCTCATTGACCTCTCCTCGGCCACTCCCACCCCCAGCACATGCCGTCAATGCTCTAAATTTTATTGAATTCAGAGAGGAAGGGAGAGGGAGAGAGAGGTAGAAACATCAATGATGATGTGAATCATTGATCAGCTGCCTCTTGCACGCCCCACACTTGGGATCAATCCCATAACCTGGGCAAATGCCCTGACCAGGAAATGAACTGTGACCCCCTGTCGTCTCTCCCCCTCCCCCCGTTCAAGGTCAATGCTCATCCACTGAGCCACACTGGCTGGGTGACTCATAATATCTTTATAGAGGTTTAGAAACTGGTAGATAGGGCAAGTTTATGGGAAGATGACATTTGACCCAATAACTTTCAGAATATATATGGTAAAATCAGAAGGAAGAGATGTAAGTGCCCTTTCCCTAAGATGATGGTCTTCACATATCTAGAAAAGTATATTTTCTAGAATTTTAATGTATGTTGGTGGTAAGAGCTTGCACCTAATATATAAAGATAATTACTCAAATTCTTTGCTATTTTCTAATTAAGTACATTTTTAAAAGCTCTGTATCAGTGATTTCCTCTTTCTACACTTAAATTGGAGTATGTACTTTAGCCGTGACCTCAGTAAAAGGTGTATTTTTTTAAAAAAATATATTTTTATTTCAGAGAGGAAGAGAGAGGGAGAGACAGAAACATCAATGATGAGAGAGAATCACTGATTGGCTGCCTCCTGCACGCCCCTACTGGGGATCAAGCCTGCAACCAGGGCATGTGCCCTTGACTGGAATAGAATCTGGGACCCTTTAGTCTGCAGTCTGACGCTCTGTCCACTGAGCCAAACCAGCTAGGGCAGTAAAAGGTTTTTAACCTACATGTAATTACTTCATCTCTCTTTTTTATTCTTTATTTGGTAATGCCATCTCTTTCTAAAATTATTCTTCCAAAAGAACAAACAACTTTAGTGATCTTTCAGAACCTGAATGAAATGAGTGTTCTCCTTTTCTCCATTTCCTCTTTCCCCGTTTAAGGCAAAAATATTAGTTTACTATTTCCTACCCCACTTAATTTTTAAAATCATACTTCACATGGAGGGGGGAAAAAAGAAAAGCATGAAAGGATAAAAAATACTATGAAACAGTAAAAAAGAAGAACATACAGTACAATGTAAGCTTCCCCCCTACTTCTGACTCCTTTCATAACCCAGTTCACCATTTTCTGTCCCTAGAGACAACAACTGCTTGGAGAGACCCACTTAAATCCAAGTAAATGTTGGTGCCTAGAAAATGTAATTGTCATTAAGCTGTAAATGATAAACCAACACATGAACATAAGCCTTTTCTAGAGTAATTTAATCATAATTTTGTTTTCTAGTTAAAACATTTTAGAAATAGAGACTAAGTTAAATGTGTCAAAGCTAGACAATTGAATAACTTATTCCTGGAACAGAGTTTGGAGGTGATATTGTGTTTTGGGGTGCTTTCTTTTCATTTATAGTTGTTTTAACTGATCTGCTCTCCCAAATGAGGACTATTAGTGTTTCAGTTGAATATAAACTTTGAAAAATTCGGGTTTGAGCTCTGGAAATGCCAATTTCTAGCTGTAGTTTTGGCAGCTCTTCTAATTTCTTTGACCCTTGAGTTCCTCATCTAAGAAATGAGAATAATAGCTGTTCTCAGGGTGGTTAAAGGGTTAATTATAAAGTACCCAGCGCAGTGCCAGGCATGTCATAGATGCTCAATAAACATTAATTTTTTTTTTTTGTCAGTGTAATTAATGCAACCTGAACACATTGCTAAATGAGACTGCTGTTGTTGGAAAAAGATTCTAGGGAAACTTGACTAGAACAATTTCTATCTCCATGGGTAAAAAACAGTTGATGATTTTCTTTTTTTAAGAAAAATCTCAGATATAATAAAGGTTGTTATTATTTGAAGCGAGAGTTAATTTTGGTCTGGAGTGAAATTTTAGGTAGAGTAAGGGGGTGACAAAAGGAATGTAAAGGGCAGAATGTGACTTTAATGGAGTCACATTTCCCAACTCGATAGTAATGACATTTGGGGCCAGATAATTTGGTGGGGAGGGTAAGAAGACAGGCTATCCTGTGCCTTCTGAAATGTTTAGCAGTATCCCCATCTCTGCTGACTGGATACCAGTAGCACTCGTCCCTTCAATTTGTCACAACCCAAAACTTTGCCAAATGTCCTTTCGGGTGCAAAATCACACACCACCCCCCTCGTTGAGAACCAACTATTTTAGAGCATGGCCTAAAAAAGAACACATGTGGGATGGCTTTACATTTATAGAATCATAATGAAAAGGAAGAGTTAAGTTAATATTGTTATAGATAGCACAATAGGATACCTTTCATAGCTGACACATAAAAGATTTAAAGGCAGTGAAAGAGAAGATATTTATAAGAAAGAGGTAAAAGGGATCTGGGAAAGGCAGCTTTATCCATTGAGTAATTTTACAGGGGGATACTAAATAGGAATAATGATGTGGATCATAGCACTTTTAAAAGCTATTATTACTAGGACATGATCAACACACATTTATACTAATCCTTTAACCACTCTATAACTAGAATGCTGAGTGATTTAAATTTCTTTGTAGAGCAGCGATACCCCTGACAAACAGCAAGATTTAATATAATCACAAGTATTTTAGGAAAATGTAACAAAAATTTAGGTAAATTCATGACTTAGCAGAGCACTTCATTTCTAAAAATGCTAACTTATTTGAAATTTGAATGTTATTTATAGATTATTTAAGACTCCTTAGTGATCACAAACTTTTATATAATTGGGGAAACCAAGGTAATATGTTTGGTGGTTAGAGTATGGGTTCTAGTGTTGGACTGCCAGGATTTGAATATTGCCTCTTTGATTGGCTCACTTTAACCTAAGGCAATTACTTAGTCTGAGCTAAATTTCAGTTTCTTTTTCCATTATAGGGAAAAATTGTGTCTAGCCCATAGGTTCACTCTGAAGATTCAATGAGTTAATCTATTTGTGGTATTTTGACATAATATTTGGCACACTCAGTAAATGTTTACCTGGTTGCCTAGCATTAGGAATTGACTTTATGGGAGAGCATCTCAGAACAATTTGAAATTAGATAGGTATGAACACCTATTGTAGATACCTGAGTAATTTGAAGGAAGTTAGGCACCTGTTTTCAGATACTCTGTTAATTTAAATAAATTCCAGTTGTCTATTTCTTGATGTCTTTAATTCCTCAGTCTTTCATCTTGAGGTTTCGTCTGTACCTGTCATGATCATCCTACTAGGAAAGAGATATCAAGTTGGACCTTAGAATCTCATTGCAGAAGTGGGAGGCCCTGTATTTATCTCTTTAATTATGTACCCTATTTTCTCATTTCCCCTCATTTTTCACGAGCTGGTTTAAATTGCTCTTGTTTCTTAGAGTAGACCCTCAAATTTTTCTTTACCTAAGGACTTACAGTGGGCAAGGATGAAGTCAAGGGGCCTAGAATATTCCTGGAAAATTCTTGTGTATCTGTTCATTGCTTTTTATATTTCACAGATGCCTCTTTTGCAGTGCCCATATCTAAATATCAAACTAAAGAAGGTTGCTTGTTCCCTTCCCCCCTAGGCGGAGAAGTTAATGAAGCAAATTGGTGTGAAAAATGTGAAGCTTTCAGAATATGAAATGAGTATTGCTGCTCATCTTGTAGACCCTCTTAACATGCATGTATGTACCTTTAATCTTGTTTAATATTTTGGGGGGTCTAGAATTTTATGTCAGTGGTCCCAAAGGCCATAACCAGGTCTGATGATTCTGTAGGAGGAATCACAGCATTCAGCATAGTGGTCCCACAGACATGGCTTATTACAGCCAAAGGATACCAGGCAAAGTCAGCAAGGAAAGAGGGTCATGGGATACAATGATAAAGTCTGAAGGAAACCAGTAAAGTCACACGGGATGCACCTGATTGCTTCATCAACAAGTTGTGAGAACCCATGTAAAATACTGTCCATGGGGAAACTCATTAGAGACTTCATGCCCAGTGTTTTAATCGGTACTGGTTGTGTAGACTTTGTTTTTCTCACATATACCAAAGTTCTGAAGGAAAATAGGTATTTGCCACAAACCAAATTGTTTGCACAAATAGTTTAGGCACAGTGAACTGTTCTTATCAGGGAGTTATGGGAACACTCTTAAAACCTAAGTTCCCATACTCCAGCCAAGGGCCTGCCTTGCAAGCATAAGGATAATTAATCATTTCAGTCCTGCTCTGTTACTTATTTTTGTGCACATTTGTTGAGTTAAATTTGTGCTTGTTTATATTTACCTTTGTGGCATATAAAATATATTGCTTTAAGTCATGTGGATATTTGATTTGGAATTTAAACTTAGATTTTTATAATGAAGTATGGTAGGCAACACAAGATTCTGAATCCCGGTTTTTCCATTCATGGCCTTGGCAAATTATGTCCTCTTTGAGTCTCAGTTCCCTCATGTATAACCCAGGGAATTGTTCTGGATTATACATGTATAATACCTGCTCTATCTACTTAAAAAAGGGTTATTTTGAGGACTAGAGTAATGTAATTCATAAACTCTAAAAATCTTATGTGAATATTTTGTACAAAGAGGTTTAAGTACATTTTGTAACAAGAGGTTATAAATAAATAGAATGAAATTTGATATCCTATTCCCAAATCTAGAAAATAAAAATCTGCAATGTCTGTTATTATCTGTGTGCACAAAGACATACATACCCCCAGAATTAATCCTCTATTTGAATTTGATTTATAAATTTAAAATAGTACTTTTTTTTAAGTTTTAAAGAAAGTAAGTTTGTTGTAAATATTAAATATTGCTTCTGACTGGCACCACATTCAGCCTCTTTACTCAGTTATATTAGAGTTAGGTTGATTTTTTTTTTAAATGGTCTTTTCAGTTTATTAAAAAAAAATCAGAAGGCCTTAAAATACACAAACTGTGTCTATTTTATTTTATTTTTAAAAAATATATTTCAGAGAGGGAGAGAGAGAGATAGAAATATCAGTGATGAGAGAGAATCATGGATCGGCTGCCTCCTGCACACCTCACACTGGAGACTGAGCCCACAACCCAGGGATGTGCCCTTACTGGGATTCGAACTGTGACCTCCTGGTTCATAGGTCGATATTCAACCACTGAGCCACGCCAGCTGGGCAAACTGTGTCTATTTTGAAAGTATTTGTCCCCTATTTACTATTTATAAAGATAAGTTTTAATACTATTTTACTTTTGGTTAATAAAATTCGGAAGTCCATTTGGGTGGTATAGGCCTTTTTTTTAAAATTCACTCCTATTACGCTTGACAGCATCATATATATGAATTAGATACACTTCCGGCGAGCTCTTTCAGGTCAACCGTGCTGAATTCACTGAGCTGGCTGTCAGTCTTCTCGGCAGGGTGAATTCAGCTGTTAAAGTCCCTGCAGTTTTAAGTGCCAGACCTAGTGCTTTTTTCTTTTTTAATGGTAGGTAGTTGACTATTAAATTCCTTTTTGCAGTGTCATAGTACTTTAATTTCATTATTATTATGAACTGTCTTTACTCTCAGTAATATAAAATTTTAATCTTTTACTGTTTATGTATACTTATCAGAATAAATGTTGCTATTTGGGGGAAATTTTTTAAAAAAATATTTTTTTATTGCCCTGGCTGGGTTGGTTCAGTGGCTAGCCCATCAGCCTGCAGACTGGAGGGTCCCAGGTTCGATTCCAGCCAAGGGCACATGCCCGGGTTGCGGGCTCGATCACCAGTGGGGGGCATGGTCTCTGAAATCAATAAAAAAAATATATGTATATGTATTTATATTTTTAAAAATATTTTTATTGATTTTATTGAAGGAGATAGCGATAGAAACATCAGGGATGAAAGAACCATTGATCGGCTGCCTCTTGCATGCCCCCATCTGGGGATCGAGCCCGCAACCTGGGCATGTGCACTTGACTGGAATTGAACCAGGGACCCTTTGGTTCGCAGACCAACATTCTATCCACTGATCCAAACCAGCTAGGGCTGGTGGAATTTTTTTTACTTCAGTGAGTAAACATCAGTTGTAAAATTCATGTTGACCTTACCTTTTACCAGGTTACTTGGAGTGATATAGCAGGTTTAGATGATGTCATTACGGATTTGAAAGACACTGTCATCTTACCTATCAAAAAGAAGCATTTGTTTGAAAATTCTAGGCTTCTACAGCCTCCGAAAGGTAAAGTATATTTGCTACAGCGTTAAAAATCTTAGAACCACTGAAACTTTGTTATTATAGAACTGGTGGATTTGAAGTTAGATTTTCTAGAGAATGCTGAGATCCAGTAAACTAACAGTTTTCATATACTTGCTCATTCTTTTTGTGTGTTTTTCTTAACGTATTTAACATATTTATTCTCTCAGTGGGATGTTCTCTCATTCTCCTAGAGTACAGTTAAAGATTAGAGCTCTAGGATACCATACTTCCCTTTGTGCTTCTCTGATAATTTCCTTAGCACCTTTATGTAGGTCTGATGCAGCTTCTCTATCTGCTCCAGGGTTGGGTTCAGAGTGATGAATCAGGATAGGTTTCTGATATAATTGCTCATTCTTGAGAGCTTGTTTGGAGGTTCTAGCAGGGGAGCGCAGCTACTCTTATACCCTTGACCGAAGACCGGTCCTCTCCTCGGGGGGGAAGTTCGTCCTCTTCGACCGAGCGCGCAGCTTCGGGGCAGGGGGGGGTCGTCCTCTTCGACCTAGCGCGCAGCTTCGGGAGGGACGCATATGGATCGGTGAGGGAGGAGGGGGACACCCGCCTAGCCAGCCAGATCAGCCGAATCAACCCTGGCGATCAATGGGGTGACAGATGTCGCAGCCAGATCGCCCTCACATCCTAATTGCTCATTCTTTAGCTTCCCAAATTTAGATGAAGTTAACATTGCAAAATAATCCTTTTATTTCAAACTTATTTATTACACCCAAATAAATGGAAATTGGGAAAATCAAGGTTAAAAAAAATCCAAAGTCACAATGTGGTTTTTTTGTTTTGTTTTCGAGATAAGACTTTTTTTAAAAATTAAATTTATTGGGGCAACATTGGTTAGTAAGATTATATAGGTTTCAAGTGTACAATAAGACTTCTTTTTGTTGTTTCACAATTCTAGTGACTTTTTCCCTTTTAATTATTTCCACTTAATTATTAAGTACACATCATTTTTAAGGGAAATTCCTAGGCAGTTCACATGCCCGCACTGCGGGCTCCATTCCCCAGTAGGGGACATATAACTGCATCCTTAAATGTAATGCCTACTGGGGATTGGGCCTGCAATCCGGGCATGTGCCCTGACCTGGAATTGAACCTTAACCTCCTGGTTCATAGGTCAATGCTCAACTACTGAGCCATACTGGTAGGCAAAAAAAAAAGTGCCATTTTTAAATAATATTGCTAGTGCCACTTTTAAATAATAATGTCAGGTGAGAAAACATGAATCTTAGTGAAATTTAACATATATAAGGAAATGGGAATAAAATAGTTGAATGGGTAATTATAACACAGTTATGTAATTATCACCCAGGTCAAAAAGTGAACGTTACCTGGCTGGACATTTTTATTGAAGGGAGGAGGCACAAGATTCCATAATCCCAAATACTTGTCATCGCTGACACTGAATATAGAATATGGCTTCTTCCTTTTCTACTATTAAAAAATGTGAATAAAAACAAGTGAACATTGGGAAAAATTATACTGTGGCAAGAATACGTTGATTATCACAAACTAAAGCAAGTATCTTGTTCTCTTAAAGGAAATAATAAAAACATGTTTATTTCCAGGTGTTCTTCTCTATGGGCCTCCAGGCTGTGGTAAAACATTGATTGCCAAGGCTACAGCCAAAGAAGCAGGCTGTCGATTTATTAACCTTCAGCCTTCAACACTGACAGATAAGTGGTATGGAGAATCTCAGAAATTAGCTGCTGCTGTTTTTTCTCTTGCCATAAAGCTACAGCCTTCCATCATCTTTATAGATGAAATAGGTATGCTATGTTTTCTATTGGAGCATTTTAAAATGCCATATTTAAGGTTGGTATTTAGATGACCAAATTGAGTTTTGTTTTTGTTTTTTGTTTGTTTTTTTAAAATATATTTTTATTGATTTCAGAGAGGAAGGGAGAAGGAGAGAGAGATAGAAACATCAATGATGAGAGAGAATCAGTGATTGGCTGCCTTCTATACGCCCTCCACTGGGTATCGAGCCCGCAACCCAAGCATGCACCCTGACCGGAATCGAACCATGATCTGGTTCAAAGTGATGCTCAACCACTGAGCCATGCCGGCTGGGCCAAGTTGAGTTTTTAACAATTTCTAGGCCCAATTATTAAAAACAAAAGTGATAACCACCATCCTAATATGCTCTGCATAATTTCTGTGTTACTGAATGAGTCTGTTCATTATCCTACTGGATAGCTTTTTCTGTTTTCCCTCTTACAAACCGAATGCAGTAGACATCCATTTGCATGTTTCCTTAAGCACATATGTTTGTCTGGGGTAGATATCAACTAGTAGTTGAACCATAGACTGTGTGTTGTGTTCATCTTCACCCGAATGAGGACTACCAGTTCGTCAGAGTGGTTATACCTGTTTTCACTTTCATTGTGTAGTTTGTATCCCTAGAAACCCCCTAAAAATTTTTTGTCAGATATTATCATTACTTTTTGCCAGTTTAAATAGCATAAATTATCTCATTATTGTTTTAATTGGGGTTTTCCAGCTTACTATTAAATTCGGGCATCTTTTAACATGTTGATTAGTATTTGGATTTCCTTGCTTGTAAATTGTTGGTTTTTTGGGGTGATTTTTTTGTTTTGTAATTTTTTTAATATATTTTTATTGATTTCAGAGAGCATGGGAGAAGGAGAGAGAGATAGAAACATCAGTGATGAGAGAGAATCAGTGACAGGCTGCCTCTTGCACACCCAACATTGGGGATCAAGCCTGCAAACTGGGCATGTGCCCTTGCCCGGAATCAAACCTGGGACCTTTCAGGCCACAGGTTATGCTCTAACCAGCTAGGGCTTTTTGGTAATTCTTGTTGATGTTCATTATGATTGCTGGATCTTGGGAAACTATATTTAGCTTTGTAAGAAACTAGCAGACTATCTTCCAAAGTGGCTATGCCATTTTGCAGTTTCATCAGCAATAAATAAAAGGAATCTGTTGTTCTGCATCTTCAGCAGTTTATTGGATTTTATTATAAGTTTTTTGATTTTAGCTATTCTAATAAGTTTGTAGCGGTGTCTTATTGTTATATTAATCTGCAATTCCCTAATGACATGTTATTGAGCATCTTTTCATATGCTTATTTGCATCTGTATATCTTCTCTGGAGAGGTGAGGTGGGTATCTGTTTAGATCTTTTTGGGTTTTTCTATTGTTGAATTTTAAGAGTTCATTGTATATTTTGGATACAAATCCTTTGTCAAATATATATTTCGTGAATACTTTTCCCCAGTCTGTGCTTTGGCTTTTCTCTAACAATGTCTTCCACAAGGGAGGATTTTTAATTTTAATGGACTCCAACTCCACTATTTTTTCTTCGATGGATTGTTTTTGGTGTTGTTTGTAAAAACTCATCATCATACCCTGTATGGATTTTCTCCTGTATTCTGGCTTTATAGTTTTGTGTTTTACATTTAGATCTGTGATGCATTTTGATTTAATTTTTTGTGAAAGGTATAAAGTTTGTGTCTAGATTTTTTTTTAGTATATAAAAAATGTTCTAGCAACATTTATCAAATATGTATTAAGTTTTTATAAAAATACTTTACCCAACCTTTCAGATAGTGTTTACGTGTCTTTTGCCATCCTTTTCACTATTCTGAGCCCTTATATTTAAGTGTGTCTCTTGTAAGCACTACACAGTGGTGGTTAAGTAGGCAGCTCAACTTAATTTATCTTTAAAAAATAAATAATTTTAAATGATTAGATTTTTTTTGTCTTTTTATTTTTTAAATTTTTGGTGAGCTAGTTTGATACATAGTCCAACAATGGATAGATTGTACAAAATTGGAACTGTATAAGGAAATCCAGGCTTTATTTTTACTGTCTTGTTTTATTCTTAGGATGTATGACCTTTTAGTTTTTTCATTCTAAGAGGAAAATGCTTCCCCGCTTCTTAAAAGCATTTCATGTTCATTATAGATAATTTGTAAAACAAAATAATTCAAAACAGGAAATTAAAGTTGTTCTTAAGTATTTCACTGAGCAATAACCAAAGTTATTTGCATTTTGTTTGCTTTTTTACATGTATGCTAGCTTGTATGTTTTAAACCATTTTCTGCCCTACACTTTCCCACCTAATAGTGTTTTGACATTTTCTAATGTCATTTTATTTATTACCAGGGAAAGGAAAAGGTTGTGACCCCATAATTAAGAGCACGAAGGATACAGATAATCTGGAAAGTTAGGGCCAAACTACACAGATTTTCCTCCAAGACACTACTTGATCTTTTTCTAGCCTCGCAGTACCAGATCTTTTATTTCTTTTATATATGTTAGCATAAATGTATTTTTAGGGAAGAAATGAAGTTTGTGAATTGATTGTGTGTGTGTTTTTCAGTTTGCCCAATAACTTGCCAAAATTGTTATATCAGAATAACATGTGAAAAGGCATAGTAACCCTTTTTCTTGTAATCTTTCAGGAAGTTTGCTTTTGGTTAAAGGATTT
Source organism: Myotis davidii (assembly GCF_000327345.1). Taxonomy (NCBI): domain Eukaryota; kingdom Metazoa; phylum Chordata; class Mammalia; order Chiroptera; family Vespertilionidae; genus Myotis; species Myotis davidii. Next base: position 1,168,826 of record NW_006285240.1, on the reverse strand, counting down.
AAGATTATAAAAACTAAATAATTTGTTAATTTCTAACATTAAGGACCTTTTCCTTCTAGACTCCTTTCTACGAAACCGTTCAAGTTCTGACCATGAAGCTACAGCCATGATGAAAGCTCAGTTTATGAGTCTCTGGGATGGTTTGGATACTGATCACAGTTGCCAGGTATTTGAAAGAAATGTGCCTTAAACTTGTAGTGTTGAAGAGGAAAATCCAGGGTGAAACCTCTCCTTGGAATTTTTAGGATCATTATGCCAAGAAAGAGGAAGTGACTAGTGGCTCTGGGTCTGTTTTTACCCTTGCTTACCTCCCTAATGCACTGTCTTCATACTGGCCTCAGCTTAATTTCTTTAGTTCTTTTGCAGTTTGTCGATTAATTTATCTGAGTTTTGTAGATACTTTATTATTTGTGTATGTTTTGTAGCCAGAGGAGTAAAGAACCTACTTTATCCACCATGTTACCATAAATCAAAAGAAAGAGAAGAAAGCACAACAGGTGGATTTAGGTGACATTAATAGACACGATTTTTATTAATAATTGGTTCTGATAAAGCTCCTCAATGGGAGTAGTTTACAGGTTTCCAAAACTAGTATTCTCCTAAGCAACAGAATTTAAAATACTTAGATAATTGAGTAGTTTAGGCCAGGTAAGAGGAAATAGCTTAATAGGATATTCTGTCCTATCATATTATAGTTTCAAAAGCCAAGGAAAGAGCGATAATTGGATGAATTTTATACTCCAGAGCCACTTCATTCAGAGCTCCACAGCTTGGTTCTGATATACACAACTGAAACAGTTTTCAGAACCAGGATTTCTTATCATGCTAATAGTGCGTACTGTTTTCCTTATGACAGATTTTTATTTGAGGGAACAAATAAAGATGTTACTTTTTTATTTAACTCCAGCAACATTTTATTTAACCTTTTTAGTGTTGAGGGTGTTAAATTGACATTAATTTAAATAACAATTTTAGACATACTCTTCTTTGATCTGAACCAGTTAGCTTTTCTCTAAAATTGTCTGTTCTCTTGACTATGGATGGAATCCAGTACCCCAGCTAGCTTTCTTATATGTCTGATATGGCCACAAATGAAACAAAAATAGTAGAATGGCACAATTAAATCTCTCACCATTACCAGAAATCCAAGTTAACTGATGATGTTCTTCATCTTGAGATACATGGGACATAAAAGACCGTAGTGTTTTTAGGATAATCATTGACGTAAAGTTTTGAGGAATAAATTTAGATCTGATTATTTTAAATGTGAAATGATAAAAAATGTATCTTGATATTTTGTCTTAAAGATTTTTAAAAGTCTTAACTAAATACCTAAAGGTGCATTAATTTTGTTGCTTAAATGCTAAAAAATTACTATTTCCATTTTTTATTTTAGTTCATTTACAGTGAATAAAGATAAGTGTAAAGGTTCCTTACCAGTTTTTGCCCCCTAAAATTGCTCCTTAAAATTTGCTGCTTGAGCCGAACTGGTTTGGCTCAGTGGATAGAGCGTCGGCCTGGGGACTGAAGGGTCCCAGGTTCGATTCTAGTCAAGGGTATGTACCTTGGTTGCGGGCTTAATCCCCAGTAGGGGGTGTGCAGGAGGCGGCCGATCCATGTTTCTCTCTCATCGATGTTTCTAACTCTCTATCCCTCTCCTTTCCTCTCTGTAAAAAATCAATTAAAAAATATATTAAAGAAATTTGCTGCTTCAAGTGAAACTACAAGTGTTTTCATTCACTCTTGCTTTTTCATCATGAATATTTATTATTATTTTATCGGTATTCTTTAGTCCATGTAATGTTAGATTTATTTGGATTTCTTGATCCTAAATTGTAGCATTCCATCTTACATGGGTTTTTTTGTTTCATATCTCTCTTTTAACACTTAATACTCTACCTTAAAATGTACTTTCTTATATTCATCCTTTATCTTATTCAATTAGTTCATTTGATCACTCTAAGACTTTTTTTTGTTTTAAATATAGTAAGAAATTTTCCTTATTAATTTATAGAAGTGTAGATAGTCAGGAAAACAAACAAACCACAAAATAAGAGCATTAATAACCAACATTTCTCAAATTTGTATTTGTACTTTTTTCCCTCTAGGTGGCAACCTCTCACAGCTAATTCAAAGTAATTTGGCTCTTAAATATCATTGAATGTAGAATATAAGATTTAATGGATTTTTCAACATGTTCTGGAGTTAGACTTGTAATTATTTCAGAAATCTAAAACTTCTTAGGCTGAAATAAAATAATATTAAATAAAACTTTCCATTAAAATACCAATAAATTTCATTTTGGATAGCTAATGTGTGCTGTTACTAAGTTATACAGAAATATCAACAGTAATGGTAATATTGAACCCCTTCAGAAATTAACTTTTGTGTATCTTTGTCTTTATTCATGTTGATTTTTCATCTCTACATCCTTTATAAATTAATGACATTGACCCAGAGGTTGGCAGGGTCACCAGCATTTAAAAAAAATTCTACCCAGAATTTTGATGTTTACTTTATTCTGTTGCCCTTGTTTAAGGTTGAGTTGCTTGAGGTATTACTAGCATTGAAAAGATGTCACCTGTAGTGCTGACACATGCCACGAGATAATGATGTGAAATGTAGAGGAAAATGTACATATCTATTACTTGTACCAGTATCCTTAGACTTAAGGGAAACGATTCTTTCCTTAATATTATTAATATCCCACATATACTCCCAAGCTATAACATAAATGGCTTTTAGTTATTCAACATGTAGCAATTGAGTAACCATATTTTGTAAAATACAGTAATTTTTTAAAAATATAATTTATTGATTTTTTACAGAGAGGGAGAGGGGGATTAGAGAGTTAGAAACCTCAATGAGAGAGAAACATCGATCAGCTGCTCCTGCATGCCCCCTACTGGGGATGTGCCCGCAACCAAGGTACATGCCCTTGACCTGAATCGAACCTGGGACCCTTGAGTCCACAGGCCGACGCTCTATCCACTGAGCCAAACTGGTTAGGGCCTTTTTTTTTCAACAGTAATTTTTTTTTTTTTTAAAAAAACATCTTACCAGGATTGCTATCACTATTAGGATTAATTTCAATTTGTATGTATAAATATTTGAGTAATACATACTGGATTAATGTCAGATTTCTTATAGAAGATTTAGTTTAAATGCCACTTAATTTTCTATATTTTCTAAGCCCCTTTAATAACAACTTAAAAGCATTATTATTGGTGGATTTAATACCTTTGCTTTCTTTATATATTTAGGTCATAGTGATGGGAGCGACTAATCGTCCTCAGGATCTTGACTCAGCTATAATGAGAAGAATGCCTACAAGATTTCATATCAACCAGCCAGTAGGTGGTTTTGATTGATGTTATGAACAGTTAAATACTCACTTTCTAAAGGTCTTTACCTGTGATTTCAAGAAAGGAATGATTTTTAAAAAATAGCACTTATTTATGACAGGCAGGAGAGGAATAGGGCAAAAATCCACATAATTGTTTCTTTGTTCTTTCTACTCTTGCTTTTTTCTTCTTTCTTTCCTAAGATCCATATGATTTACTTCTCCTCAATGTATGTAATTACCTTAAGTTTGCCTAGATACTTTAGTGGTTTTCTTTAGACTGTTGCAAGTTATTTATGGAAGTTACATACGAGAATCTAAATTGTAGTTTTAGGATAGGGGTTAGGGTTAAAGAACTGCTCTGTTCAGAAGTCCTGCCAGGATAACAGCCAGGATTTATTTGATTAATTATTAGCAGCTGTAATAAGTGCTTTCCTTTGACAGGATTAATGGTTAACCATTAGTTAAGATATTAGACTTTAACTTAATGGGAATGTGTTGAAACAGTACTATATGCTTTCCAGCATTCTTTTGTTAAGAAGTACCCTCCAGTAGATAATAATAATTTATTGATACTCTGATTTTTGCACAGAATACTCAGACCCTGAATTTTCTCTGACTTTAGATCAAAGAAAAAAAAAAAACCTGTTAGTAACGGAAGATATGTACTATACAATCAGCATATTACATGTACAGCTATGTAGAGGAACTTTTAGGTTGTTCCTTTCAAATTTTGAAGTAAATAATAATTCACTTGCAATCTCTGGCTAAAAGTTCTTTGTCCCACTTAACATTCTGAACTTACCAGATCGGTTTGTGGCAGTAAACCTGTTTCCTAAAGATTGATGGTTGTAGCCTCTATAAATTTACTCTGACTTGCTGTAGCTACAACCTCTGGTTCCTCTGCGAGTATGCAGATATTTATCAACTCTTTGAGGAAATTTACCTGATAAATCAGTGAAGAGAATTTTTTTAACCTGATATAGGAGACTATACAATTTATTTTGTATGACCAGTATTCATTGAGCATTAGTATGTGTCAAACCCCCGCAAGGCTCTGGTGAATGGAACATAGCCCCTGTCCTCAAAGAACTCTGTGTTGCAGTGTAGTCAGACATGTAAATAAATAATGCAAAGTGTACTGTACACAGGTATGTTTAAGAACTGTGAGAACCTGAGATGATGAAGAATACTAATAATTCTGTCTGGGGAGTTGATGAAATGTACAGACTTAGCCCTGGCCAGTAGCTCATTTGGTTAGGCAGCGGTTGCCAACCGGTGGTCCGTGAGGTCCGAAAGGTTGGCGACCATTGGGTTAGAGCATTGTCCCGATATGCCATGGTTGTGATTTGGATCCTCCGTCAGGGCACATACAAGAAGTAACCAATGAGTGCCTTAATAAGTGGAACAACAAAGCAATGTTTCTTTCTCCCTCTCTCTCTAAAAAAATTAGTAAGAATTAAAGTGTACAGAATCCAGCTGGGCATTGAAGGGTGGTAGGAAATTGTGAAGAAGAGAAGGCTTTCCTGCCCAAATGAACTAAGGCAAGAAATTTCTGTGTGGAAGCTGTGACTTCTGGGGTACTTCTGTTAGAGCATCAAGGAAAATAGATCATGAGACTGCTGCCAGGTTTGATGAACTTTGTATGCCACACAGAAGAATTTCTGTTTTATTTTGTTAGCTGGACGTCCAAACAATTTTATGGAAAATTAGTCTACCTCAGTGGTTTGAAGACAAAGATTATATTGATAGACTATCTGCTTGTAGTCCAATAGAAAACAAAGTAGAATACAGTAGAATAGAACATAGGATACATAGCATGGGAAGTAGACTCTACTAAAGTTATATTCGTTTTTTCCCCCCAAGATTTTTGTAGTTTTTATTGA
>NW_006285240.1:1161991-1163537 GCF_000327345.1 Myotis davidii | reverse complement strand
TTAGAGGGGAAGAGAGACAGAGACAGAGAGAGAGAGAGAGAGAGAGAGAGAGAGAGAGAGAGAGAGAGCTAGAGAGATAGAGAGAAAGAAACAATCGTTCAGTTGCCTTCTGTAGGCACCCTGCCTGGGGATCGAATCTGAAACCTTCAGATGCACAGGATAATGCTCCAACCAACTGAGCCATACTGACCAGGGATAAAGTTATACATTTAATATATTAATTTTGTGAGTTACCAAAATGAATTGTAATAGATTTACAAATTTGTTATAAATTCGAAGACTGTTAATGTAGAAACTGGGATTTTATAACCCTCTTTTCATTCTGTTTTGAGAGCATAGGGTAAATTTTTTTAATTGCGTAACTATGACATCAAAGAGTATGATTAACCTTACCTTAAAACTCCTCTCCAAGTTAAATGTTTACTTTAAAATAAAAAAGTAGTTTTTGGAGATCACCTGACACACCAAATTAACCCTCGTACGTAACAACCTTGAATTACAGAAACAGCAGGGTTTGTTGTGTTTTCCGGGTCATTTGATTTTATATTTGTCATCAGGTCTGATTTTTTTCAGTGGTTATGGAAATAGGGATGAGTTCAGCCATAATGATTCTTAAAAGCCTTTATACTTTCTATATGTAAGGCATTTTATACCAGCTTCTGTTCTCTGGTGTAATAGTAAGATGCATCATTGCGGGGAGCATGCAGGCATATGAACAAATGTGCTATCAGCACTAAATAAAATTCACTCATGTAAATTAGTCAGCATGGAAGTTATATGTTGAAATGGAGGAACTGAAGGGGTTTTGTTTGCCATCTCTCCAATTACTGGTAAAAATGTTATGGCAGTGGTGTTTTCAGAAGTTTTCTAAATGAAGAAAAGGAGATTTACAGAGTAATAGAGGAAAGTCATTGGTAGTCATAGGTCGTCTACTCAAGAAATGTTTAAGGGCGTGTTTTCTGCCAGATGTTGTGCTACGCATTGGGGATTCAGAATAAGAAGATATAGTTGAGTAGGACAACCAAGACCTTGTTTCAGTCAGTAGTTTCTATGACCTCTGTCAGAGTTTCTGTCATTTCCTATAGGGATTGTCAGGTAATTTACCGGGAAGAAAGACGTATTAGGAAAACTAGTTGATTCCCCCCCCCCCTTTTTTTTAAAGCTAACTGGAAATTATCCTGTTTTAGGCTCTAAAACAAAGAGAAGCAATCCTGAAACTCATTTTGAAAAATGAAAATGTAAGTAAAAAATTACAATTTTTCTCTAACCTATAAATAACTCACTGTTTTCCAAGTATACAAGATATGTTTATCTATGTACAGAAATATAGGGATTTTGTTTTTTGTTTAATTGTAATGTATTTTAAAAATATATATATATTTTTTTTTTAGAGAGAGGGAGAGGGAGATAGGGATAGAAACATCAGTGATGAGAGAGAATTATTGATCAGCTGCCTCCTGCACGCCCCACATGGGGAATTGAGCTTGAAACCTGGGCATGTGCCTTCACCAGGAATTGAACTGTGACCTGGTTCATAGGTCAACCT
>NW_006285240.1:1135121-1161898 GCF_000327345.1 Myotis davidii | reverse complement strand
CCTTCTATTTATTTATTTATTTATTTTTAAATATATTTTTATTGATTTCAGAGAGAGGAAGGGAAAGGGAGATAGAAACATCAATGATGAGAGAGAATCATTGATCAGCTGCCTCCTGCATGTCCCACACTGGGGATCTAACCTGCATCCTGGGCACTTGCCCTGACCTGGAATTGAACCGTGACCTCCTGGTTCATGGGTCAGTGCTCATCCACTGAGCCACACTAGGCTACACTTTTTTTTTCCTTTTTTTCTTTTTTTGTGCAGCCTAATCTTGTCTTTTGACAGTCTGGTTTAGTCTGTTTGTATTATGATTACTCATAAATTTAGATTCATTCTTTCCTTCCATGTATCATGCTTTTTCTTTGCTTTCCCTCCACGTACCACACCCCACCCTGTGCTCTTTAGTGTCGCCCTTATATTCTTTATTCCTCTTTTCCCCTTTCCTCTGCTGCTTTAGAAGTGACACATTCTCTTTTAGTGGCACCCTTCAATTCTCTTTTACATGTATGCTTAAAGTACAAGTTAATAAGTGCGCCCTCTTTTCAGTACTATAATTTTAAGACTTTAAAATGCCTTAACGTAGGTGTCCCTGGTGTATTACATTTTCTTATTGGCTAGCATATTAGTTCTATGTGGTTTCTTTACCCCAAATTATTAGTTGATGTAGTAAAATCTAGATAGATTTATCTATATGCTTACTATTTTTCTTTGCTCATCATTACTCTTTGCCTCCCACCTACCTTCTAAGTTCACTTTTTTTTTTAAATCAAAGAATATGTGTGATTTCTCTTTAGCCCCCACCTTTAGGAATTAGAACACTGTCATGTGAGGTCACAGCTGCAGGGCTGACAATAGACCCCATGCCCTCTCAACTCCAAGTCTCTCGGCCTTGTGTAAATTTGATCTTCTTACTTAACACATTGCGAGCGGATCACGAGCATTCTCGTGTTTTCATGTTACAGTGTTTTACATAAATGTTAAAGGCGCGCCTTAAAATTAAATACCCATTGATTTTGAAGTTACTAATACATGTTCTTACAAGCTAGCGTCTTTTTAAAGTATGATCCTTTATAAAACGTTTTCTGTACTCGTTCAATAGAAATTTATCTGGCCACTGGGTAAAGCCAGCAGTAAAACTACTGGTGCACAATGTGTTAACCTTGGGTCTTCCACAAAAACAAATGGGAATTTAGTAACTAGTAAATGTAGCATTTCAAATCAATGGGGAAAAGTAAGCCTTAAGACAAATGGTTAGCTCTGTGGGGGGGAAATATAGCTAGATCTCTGCTACATTGTGTTCAAATCTGGCTTTGGCAATGGTGTGACCTTGGGCAATTTACTTAACCTTTCCAGATCTCACTATTCTCTGAAAATGAATATGAGAATACTTACCTGACAGGATTAAATGAGAATAATACATGTAAAGTGAATGACACATAATCATTTAATAGATGGTAATTATTATAACTTTTCTTGCTTTTTTTCCCTCTCCATCTATGTATACATTTGGTATGATTATATTAACCCAAGTCTATTATGTGCCAGTACAGTCACTTAATTGGTTTGACTATATAAACTTATGTTGGAGAGCAAAGACTATAAGTGTTGAATTAATGGTGAGGTAATAGAATACCAAAGGATATGAGAGTATTTCAATGGAATATATTTTTTGTAATGGATTTGGGACTTAAATAATGTAGGCTGTTTGCTAAATATGTTGACTATAGAAAAGTATTAACTTGGGACCCTTCTAAGAACTACTGAAGGGATTCCAGCATTGTTTGAATGTTTTTTTTCACTATCACACCATGATATATCTACTGAGACTTATTGGTCATAATGACACTCAATGAAAATTAGATTTTAAATTTTAAGCTTTTATAGTTAAAACTGAAAATACTCTTTAAATCATTCTCTTTCCATGCTGTTCCAATATGCTTACCATCCTTTTTTCAAAAAACATTTTTTCCCATATATTTTATTGATTTTTTACAGAGAGGAAGGGAGAGAGATAGTTAGAAACATTAATGAGAGAGAAACATCAACCATCCGCCTCCTGCACACTCCCCACAGGGGATGTACCCACAACCAAGGTACATGCCCTTGACCGGAATTGAACCCGGGACCCTTGAGTCCACAGGCCGACGCTCTATCCAATGAGCCAAACTGGTTAGGGCTTACCATTCTTTATGTCTGAGTATTTGGATATATCTTTTGCAATATATTTTATGTTTGTTTTTTAAGTGTGTTTTATACCTATTTGTCTAAGGTGGACAGGCATGTGGACCTGCTAGAAGTTGCCCAGGAAACTGATGGGTTTTCAGGAAGTGACCTGAAAGAGATGTGCAGAGATGCTGCCCTCCTCTGTGTCAGGGAATATGTCAATTCTACATCAGAGGAAAGGTATGTGTGTATAGAGTTGATCTCTAATATTTACCAAATCCTTTTAGAGCTTTTAGGTTAGTTTCTCTTATTTTGCTTTGTAATATGAACTCTGCATATGGAATAAAAGGTAAATTGGAATTAACAATCTCCCCAACTGTATTGTCTTTTTTTAAAGGTGAGTTCTGAAGATGATTGTGGGGGAGGGGTGTTTTGAGAGTCTAAAATGAAGAGGTAGTGATAAAAAGCTAAATTTATACTGAAAATCCATGGTCTGGTCACAGAAAGCTGACAGAAACTTAGGTTTGCCCATCTTCACTAAGAAAACAGGGTCCTCTAGTGTTCCTGGATTGCTTTGTGTCTTAAATTCCTAAATTTCATTTTATATGATAATAGTACCTTGTGTTCCAGAAATTTTACATGTAAATGAGATTTCAACTTCTTAATAATAATATATTTACTAAACAAATAAACCATTTGTCATTGCAGCAAATTGTACTTGAAACCAGTTTCAAAGTATGAGCTTGAGAAACCAGTTTTGTACCAACCTTATTCCAGCACAGATACTGCTGAACTGGCAGCTCAGCTCTGATGAACTATGTCCTTGGGAAGTTTTCCAAAAGGCTACTTGCCCTGAGCCAGTATAACTCCGCATTCTAAACCCCTGTTCAAAGTATCAAACTTCTTTTTCAATCCTCACCCAAGGATATCTTTCCATTGACTTTTAGAGAGAGTTGAAGGGAGGGGGAGAAACAGAGAGAAACATCGATGTGAGAGAGAGACACATCAGTTGGCTGCCTCCCACACATGCCCTGACCAGGGCCAGGGATTGAGCCTGCAGCTGAGGTACATGTCCTTGACTCCAATGGAACCTGGAACCCTTCAGTCCACAGGCCGATGCTCTACCCACTGAGCCAAACTGGCCAGGGCCAAGTATCAACCTCTTCTTAACGAAGAATTTCTATGACTCTGGCAAGCTAGTGGACTTTGGGGCTTGTGTTGAATGAGTTCTCCAGCTCTTACCCTCTGTTTCTGTCTTTTTTCCTCATGCCCCTGAGGCTTTCATTCCAAGTGACCTGGATTTACCTCATGTATTGTGTTTAATTATAGTGCATTGCCACAGAAGAAAAAGCTGCTCTTGGTATAGAAAGGTTTGCATGAAAGCTACCCTGTTAACCCTAGCTAGGTATGCACTAATCCTGGACCTTTCTTCAGTGTTCCCTTGACTCCTATCATGCAGAGAGCAACTCCCATTTATTTATTGCTCCAACTGCTCTAGCACTAAAGTTGGGAATACTTTTGACCCCTGTAGCCAATCTACATGCCAAAGCTTTTTATTCTTATAAATAAGATTAAGAGGAGAAAAAGAAAATAACTTACAAATTTTGCTTAAATAAAATTACATTAATAATGAAAGTTTCCCTACTGTCCTCAAAGCCGTGAAAATTTTAATATTTCAATGTGAAAAATCTGACCAGTAGACTTGGATGATCTTAAAACTTTTTCCCAAATGGTTTTTCCTAAGTGTCCGTAAGTTACAAAGGAGACATTATATACTGTGTTTTTCTTATTATTGAAGTTGGAAGAACCTTGATTAGTTGGTTTTATTAATAGCAAAGAATTTATTTTAGTGTCAAAAGCTAAACATATACATGAATTATATCTGTAGGAAAGCTACTTTTTAATTCCAATTTTGATGGGACTATGTTTGACTCCTTGATTGGAATTAACATTTCCACTTTGGCAAATTGGCACACCTTTATAGAACATTTTCACCATATGGTAATATTCTGTACTCATATTCTTAGTGTGAAGTATTTGATTTTAGTTACCACAGCTATAATGTTTATAGCCAGCCATTTTAGCTTTCTACCTTTTAGCAGTCAGTGCTTTTTAAAAACCTCAGTCTAAGACTTGTAATGCATAGACAGCTCCTGAAAAAGTTCGCATGAAGCTTTTAATTGTGGTTGTCTTTAGGGTCTTGGTTGGGAAAGAGATTATTTCTTAATCATGGTAAAAAACTTTTAGGAAGGTATATTCTAAAGTTTTTTAATATCTGGTGGTTTTGTATTTGCATTTTAGCCATGATGAAGATGAAATTCGGCCTGTGCAACAACAAGACCTGCATCGGGCGATTGAAAAGATGAAGAAGTCGAAGGATGCAGCGTTTCAGAATGTTTTAACACACGTTTGTCTAGATTAAGAGTAAACGTCATTTGTGCAGGTCAGGGCAGCCTGGTTGGGTGTGCCCTGTTATCATTAGTGGAAATAGAACGGAAGGAATGGTGTTCTTACACAGTGAGGGAGTTGAATGACACTGGTTTTATACTCTGAATTCTAAGTTATTGAGACATGGTTGTTCTATAAATGGTATTGCCACTTGTCAAAAATCATGAGGAGGAACAATTTAACCAAGCCTGCGTGTGGGTGCTTGTGTTTGGCCTCTTTAGCCATATGTTGCAGCCTTATTACATCTAAGCTTATCTTAAAGTGACAGGTGAGTCATTGAGTCACTAGTGAGAAATGGAGATGTGGTTAAGTGCTGCTTTCTAGATATGTGAGCGTGTGTGTGTATTGAATGTATATAGTCACACATTTTATATTGACATTCTGTAGATATGTTTGAATACAGAAACTTTTTTTTACCCCCAACTACTGAATCAAAAAGTACTAAATGCTATATAGCAAAACTAAGATTGATGGTTGTGTCTAGAAGGTACAGCGATTCAGCCATTTTCAGTTGTCACTTGTTTCAGCTTTTTTTAAAGTTGAGCATTCTCTGAAGTTGAACAGTTGGAGTCAGCCACATATGAATACTTAGATGTGGCTTAGTTATTATGGTTGTCAGGATAACCGTATAATACTTGTTCAGAGATCAGCATTGAATGGTTTTCAGGCAGTTGCGTGATCAACACCAATTTCACCTTTCCACAAGCACACTGAGTAGAGACATTTATAAATTGATATACGTAAAGGTGATTGAAAGACATTCAAAAGAATAGCTTAGAAAAACCTCAGTGCCATACAACACATGTACGTGACTTCCCCTTTCTTCATCTAATGTTGCCTAGTTCTGTTGTAACCATGATTTTTTAATGTTATTTTATAGTTATGTGTTCTTTATTTATGGTCAAATATAATTTGGTCATCAAAAATAAAATGATAATTTAAAACAAGTAGCTGTTACTAAATATACTTAAAAATACTCATTTTGTAACTGAAATTTAAAGTTTTCGTAGCATATTATAAATTGTGCCCCAGTTAGTACAAATATACACACATCAAAATTCCCATATTGTATCTATAGTCACGTGAGGCTGTGTGTGCTAACATGTCAGCGAAACATTTTTTTGTCCACAATTTAACTAATTAGAATTCTGTTACGGCACTTAAACACACAGCATGAGGAGCATGGCACACTGTGACAGAGGAACCTTCTGAATCATCAGGAAGATTAAATTATGCTCTTTATGTTTTTGTTTTTATTGTATTTCTTTGAAAACTTTCAATCTTTATTTGTGCATTATTGGAGTAACTTTTTGAGACTCATTAGAACCTGCTGAATAGTTGGTTCTTCAGTTGTGCTTTGGTGGGTGGGGTATAGGTTCTGGGGTAACACTTTGGATAACAAAAATCAAGTTTTGAAAAATTGTGAAGATGATTGAAAAATTGAATGCAAAACACAAGATACCAAAAAAATATAGTCTCCATTTTTAATAATTATACTATTATTTTATAAATGTGTAATAAAGAGGTCCCTCTTAATTGATTTTTCTCTACTTATGGCTTGGTCTTTTTCAGTTATGTAAAATTTTCTGGGTGGTTTTGGTTTATAAAACTTGCCCTCGGACTGGTTTTATCTTGCTGTGCAGCATTCACACTTCTGTAGCTTATATACTGGTATCTAATCATTATTTTTGTTTTAGTAAGAATTTCAGTAATAATTTTAATCTTATGACTTATTGATAAAAAAATAAGGTGTGATATATTCCTTCTCAGGTCCTTTCTATTTTTCTTCCCTTAAGTTCAGAATATCCAGTAGTAGTTATTAAATTTATCATAGTTTTAATCATCAAATGAAGTTAGAGAAATACACTAATCCCAGCAATTAAGACTCCTTGAAGCACCTTAATGCCTTAAAGTAATTGAGGAGACTTTATTATTATTTTGCTTAGAGTTTCTGACTTGAGAAAATGCTTTTTCCCTAAGTGATAAACATTGGGAAAGGCCTTCTTTTTTTATTAAAGTATAGTTGAGATGCAATATTATGAATTTCAGGTGTACAACACAGTTATTTAACATTTATATACGTTACGAATTAATCACCATGACAAATCTAGTAACTATCTGTCACTGTACAGTTATTGCAATAGTCTGTATTCCCTTGTGCTATACATTACATCCCCATAACTTATTTATTTATGACTGGGAGTTTGTACCTCTTATTCCCCTTTACATTTCCCTCCCTCCCCTCAAGTTAAAGCTCTCCTTACATGTGTAGGTGAAAATTCTAAGACATGTTCATGAAATTGTATTAAGATGTATAGGAGCTAGATACAAACGAGATAAAAGCTACAAGAAACCATTTAACAATGAAAGTAAAACAAAATATCCTCAATAACATTGGTGTAAAATTTACACTATTATAACTCAACTAGAGGCCCGATGCACGAAATTCGTGCCAGGGGCTCAGCCCTCACAGCCGCAGTGCCCGGCTTCATCCAGAAGGTCATCCGGGCGGTTGTTCTGCTGTTTGGCCATCAGGTCTAATTAGCATAGTATGCTTTTATTATTATAGATAGCTCATAAAGGTCTCATTACTGAAACACTGAACTGGGAATGTTTTTGTGATTGTCTAATATTTAGTTATAAATCTGCCTGAGCACACATTAGTTGTAAGCTTTTGTGCTTTGAAATACAATTGCAATGAATGTGAATTCTGGTGTGGGCATCAAAGACACAGATTTGTGAAGTATGGCAGCTCAGTTTTAAAACCCAAGCCAAGCATACTGAAGTCATTACTGGCATGCAACACTTGGAACTGAAATGGAACACAATGGTGTGTGCCTCGCTAGCTATCGTTGCACTATTGTTCCTTCAAACCTTCAGATATAAGAACTGTTGACTGCTCTGGTGACCATCTCATTTCCTTATGACATACCTGTGCTTGACCTAAAAGTTAGGTGATAGAAAGGAGGAAGATGGGGAAAAAACGAACTCTGCTGTTCTCAAGTAGCCAAGAGTTGTTTCTTCTTACAAGGAATGTGGTTGGAAAGAAATCTTGTGGCCTGATTCAAGTGTTGATAATATTTATAAGTCTACCAATATCTGACTGAATGGTTTATACATGCCTTTCCAGGACTTTTTCACACTACCCTGTACAGTTTGGCATACTCCCTTGGCATCACTTATATCTTCATGAACTTACACATTTCCTGCCCTACTTTGTCCTACTAATTGTCACTAGGAGCCAACAAGTAGGGATCTGGGGAGGAAAAGGGAGGGGGGACAAGTGACACCAGTTTTATTGTAGTGAGGACCAGCAGCAGTCATTTTCATTAAGCCTTCAGGACAGAAAGGGGGCTGGGGGCTGAAGGAGGAAGAGAACCAAAATGCAAGCCTTCTGGAGGCCCTGAAAGTAGGCGTGGAAACAGGTATCCTTTTTGCATACAGAAGTAGCAATTGCTGAAGTCAGTGGAGGTATGGGAGTTACTGCAGACGAGCACAACTGCTTCCAACCCCACTGGTAAAACTTGCGGGCACTTTGAGAAAAAGGGAGCAAGTTAAAAAAATTCATTTCGGATCCTCAGGCAATGAAATCCTGGGGAGAGGTCCGTAAGAAACCCGGTCACCTCTGAAAACATCACTAGTGCTTGTGTCACACCCATCTAGAGCAGTTCTTGAAATGACGTGGGTAAGGACCACCAGCCTCGTAATTATGGTCTAAAAGAGTTGCTGCTGTTTCCAATTATTTGAAGTCACCGAGCCCTCAACAGTCATGTGGTCAATCCACACACAGTGTTACAGGCCGAGAAGCCCCGACATTTATTTTGAGAAATTTATTAACATGAGGACAAGCATCAGTTGTACATACAAATAGTTATTTGCACTGTGTGGTATTAGAGCAGAAGAACAGTTATAAATATATTTAAAAATCACAAACTATATGGGTTAAGGCACTATATCCTGTCTCATGTTTTCAATAAATATGCTGTTTTTTTTAAAAGGCAATTATGAGTACCTCCAATTAGGTGAATATAGGCACTCTATTATTAAAGAGTCAGTTACACTTCGTTGTGACTGTTGTATATTATTCTCAAAAGAACTTTCATTAGCTAAGATTAGCATTTAAGAAAATAACAGAATATTTAAAAAATCACAGTTTTCTCTTTCCAGTTTAAGTCTCTTCCAGAGAGACCCATGTACAAAAGGTACTGTTTCTTCATATATCCCTTAGCACAAGGAATTACACATAAAGTATAAAAAGATTGCCTCCCAGGAAGTAAAGCCATCAGAGGGGCTGGATGTCTCAGAACCAGCAATAAGTCTTTGGAAAAAAGTTTCCTTTTTTTTTTAAAAAACTGCAATAAGATCAGCTGAGTTTTAAAAACTCAACCTTTCAGCGTCCAAGAAGGCTGCTTTGTAAGTGCCCTCTATTTAAGGAGCTTCACTAAGCAGTTGAGGGGAATCAGACCTGGCTCCTGTATTGTACAGTATAGACCGAGTTCAGAGAGGGAGTCACGTGGCCTGGGTGCTCATTCAGTACCACCAGTACTTCCTGATTATGCCAATATTCTGTTTTTGCTGCCATGCCCAGCAGCTCACCAAGCATGTGCTCACACTTTGTCTTAGTTTGGTCACCTGTCAGGGGACAGGGTTGCCTTCGATGTGGTCTTTTCCAGTTTTAGCAGCTCAGTAATCTGATGACACGAATGGTTTTCAGTTATAGCAGCTGCTGCTACAGTGTAAAGGCATAGCCTCTTCATAGAGGAGAAAAAGTAACTTTCCACAGTATTTCCTGGGTGGAAATCTCATCAAAGCACTCTATGCTATTTAATGACAGGACACGGTTTCACTGGAGTTATATTATTCACGGAAATGCATTAAGACTTCTCTTATTAGTTAATAGAACTTTCATGGCAGAAGTAGGTTGCATAGATCTCTGAGAGTAAATTCACATTTTCACATATTCTCCAGTCAGATCAAACTTCAGCACCTAAGAGATTGGGCAGTAGGGCTGTATACGACGTGAGGAGAAATATTGGGAAGAATCTTGATGTGAGCCACATCTCATTCAGGGTGAGAAATTATTTTGTTGTATAGAAGAGGCTGCCCATCTGATTTATTCTTGTGTGTAACATTGGTAGAGGGTAGGTTGGTAAAACTTAAGCTGGAAAACGTGCTTTCCTTTTTGGCAAGTAAACTAGACACATGGTCAGAGCTTTAAGAAACCTAGGACATACCTGTTCAGATGCAGTAGACAATACAATTAACTTCATTCTAAAATGATGGTAATATTTCTGTTAACCTGCTAAGATTTGGTCTTCAGTTTGACTTTTATATATTGAAGTTGACTCTAAATTTTAGACAATTATTACCTCATTATCAACCACTAAAATCAGTCATTGAGAAACAATTGGATTCAAAGCATCTAATCACAAAAATAGAAAAGGGAATCAAAAAGCACTTGAGAAAGAAGCTGGAGCCGAGGGCATTTAGCTGCTCTTCTCCAGGGACCTGTAGTAATCTGTCAGGACTTTCCATGCTTTGGGGGCCATGAAGCCGTCTGGGGGGTTCTCTCCTTCCCGGGCCAGCTTCCTCATGCGGGTTCCTGAGATGAAGTCAAACTCGTTGTGCCTGTCACAGGATAGGAACAAAGAACTCTGTGTAGGTAAATAACATCTTCCTTAAAGATTCCTGGAGTAGCTTGTGGGTTCTGAGAACACCTTATTTTTCCTTCTGTAAAATGCTGCACCTTCTTAAATGGCAATTCGTTAATTCTTCAGTAAAGGAACTTGCAGAAGAAGGGGACATAATGCAGCTATCCATTCAATATGTACTGTGTCTACTCTGTTCACGGAAGTGTCTTGTATTGCTCTGCCTACTTCTGTGTGCTCTGAGTATGATTAGTGCCTCATAATGCCCATTAAAAGGTTCTTCTGCCCCAGCCGGCGTGGTTCAGTGCTTGAGCATCCACCTATGGACCAGGAGGCCACGGTTCGATTCCCATTCAGGGCACATGCCTGGGTTGCAGGCTCAATCCCCAGTGTGGGGCTTTCAGGAGGCGGCCGATCAATGATTCTTTCTCATCATTGATGTTTCTCTCTCTCCCTCTTCCTTCCTCTCTAAAATCAATAAAAAGAAAAAAGAAGATTTTTCTGGCCCAGCGGGTATGGCTCAGTGGTTGAGCGTCGACCTATGAACCAAGAGATCCCTGGTTTGATTCCTCTTCAAGGGCACATGCCTGGGTTGCAGGCTCGATTCCCTGTGGGGAGGCATTTGGGGGCAGCCAATCAGTGATTCTCATCATTGATGTTTCTCTTTCTCTCTCCCTCTCCTTTCTTCTCTGAAATCAATACAAATATTTTTTAAAATATAAAATAAAATTTTAAAGAAAAAAAATTGAGGGTCAGATAAAGAGCTTCACAGACAAGAAAAAGCTAAAGGAGTTCACCACCACCAAACCAATATTACATGAAATGTTGAAAGGTATCAAAAATCAATAAAAATATATTTTAAAAAAATACGAACAACAAAATGGCAATACATATCTATCAATAATTGAATCTAAAAATCAAAATAAATGAACAATCTAATGAATAAAATAAACTGGTGAATAACAGAATCAGAGGCATGGAAGCATGGAACACACTGATAAATCTAAGAGGTAAGTGGGGAGGGGAGGCAGGAAGAGATTAACCAAAGATCTTACCTATGGACATAAACATGATGGTAAAGGCCCGGGGCAGGCCGGGAACAGGGAGGGGGGAGGGGTAAAAAGGGGGACATTTGAAATACTCTCAACAATAAAGATTAAAAACAAAAACCGAATTTTCCTTTGAAAACCTACCTTTTGGGATCATAGAAGTCCATGGCTTTTTTGGCTTTGTTGTAGGCAGCCACTCGGAACGGAATGATTTCCACAGAGGTGAGGCCAGGGGCCATGCTCAGGACCTTGCCCCCGTGAGTGGGCTCATACAGGTCTTTCTTGGTCTCTGGGTGGGGCATGCCTGCAGGGTCCCGGCCCACAATGTAGAAGTTGGCCCCCGCAACCATCCGGGCCCTGCAGTGCCACTGGACCTAGGAAACATCAGGTAAGGGACTTGCTGGTTATCCTTGGCCAATTCTGTGGTTCCTTTTACACACCTTTATTCTGCTTTAAAGGTAAGTCAGTAATGTTGGCCCACTAATAAGTGCAAGAGAGTCAGTGATGTGTCCAAGACTCCACTCTCTTCATCTGTTTGGTTATGTTGGGTGGGATAGGGGCTTTAAAGATAAGAATCCCCCTCTTAAAAGCTGAGGTTCTATTTCCTCATCTCTCCAAAGCTAGCAGACCAGGAAAACTCAGATCTCACTGCTTTACAGAACTGTGTGGATTTTACCCTCCAGTCCTTCTCTATTCAGAATAAATCACAGTTAAGGAAATTACAAGCTCCAGTGTCTCTTTTCTGACTGTCAAGAATGAGCCAATTACCTTTCATATGCATTGACTCCAGTTCAACACAGCAACGGGATTTCAAAATGAACTGTCTTCTTTAAAGCTCAGATAGAAACAGAGAGGGTGGAGAGGAGAAGTAGGAGGCCTGGAACTTTGATCTGGTTAAAGAGATTTAATTTGTTAAACTCTGGGACATTCCAAAAGGTTGAGATCCTTTCAATTCATCACACTTCCTGCAAACTTGTTCAAATCCACTACACCAGTGGTGCCGTGGGACAGAGGTCTCTGATAGGCTCGCTGTGTGTTGAGAGGGACATATTCTCCGTGCACTTCTAACGTAGCTCACAGAGATTGGAGACTCAGAGTCACTGGGACTTCAGAAACTGAATATTGGGTTAGACACAACTTGCCCTATAACCCAGTTAAGTTGTATGATCTACCTCATTTACATGCCAACTTCCATGTTCTCAAAGGTGGTGTCTGACAGGTTTGATTTGATCTTTCTAGCACTTTTATATGCACTACATGGAAATATAGGTCGGTTGGATAAAGAAGAGAGATCAGAAGATTTTAGAATCTACTCATGACAAAGGAAGATCACAGAGACTCATTTGCTCTTTAAGTCAAGTTTGAGCCTGCACGTCTGAGTCCCATGGCCCAGCCCAGGGTACCGCTCACCTCTGTGGGGCCAGCATACAGCATGGGAGATGGGAAGATGGCGACGATGGTTGACTTGGGATCCAGGACCCCTTCCTCGAGCACCGCTGCGTGCTGCTTCATCCGCCAGTCCAGGGGCACGTCGTCATCCTTGGTCCAGCCGCCCAGAGGGTGGAGCAGGAGGACCGGGTGCTTGTAGTCCCTCTGCAGGAGGCGGCGGCGGGTGTCCTGCATCAACAGAGCGTGGCCGTTGTGCACAGGATTGCGCAACTGGAAGGCAAACACCGCATCTGGGCAAGACAACGGGCCAAGGTCAGAGAAATGCAGTGTGGCCTGTCTGCAGGAACAGAAAGATGCAGCTGTGTGTATTGTTCAGTGCATTCGTTAGAGCTGCTTGTTTTTGATAATCAGCTGGAGAATCCACCTGGGCCTGTGGGGTGTTCCTCCAAAGGTGCCAAGGTCAGACTATTTACACGGGGACAGGGCGCAGAGGCAGGAAGCCTGAGAGGGAGAGCTGATGTAGAAATGAAAGCGTTTGTTGGCAGGACTTCTGCAGCAAACCAGGCTCAGGCAGGTGCCCACTGCAGTCATCAGTCCCTGCTCCGGTCTCACTTCCCTGGAGTTGGGGCGGCGGGGGCATAATGAGGGACATTTCCTGGGGCCCCTGCAAGGTCTCAACAATCGAGCGATATAATTTCAAATCTTCTCTTTAAGGGAAACTTCAAAACTACCTGACTTAGTGATGGATACCTGAGAGCCTTACTTTTTCTTTCTGGTTATGAAATAATATATAGCCATTATGGAAAAGTTGGTAGATACAGAAAAGTCAAAAATATAAAAATCACCCATAACCTTATTGTTTTTTCTCCATCTTTTTCAAAATATGTGACGTGAAAATCTTCCCTCCCGTTGGTCCAGTTCCACCCCAGAGGCAGCTGCTGCTGTCAGCAGGCAGCCTGGTTCTCGCTGCCAGACTGCTGCTTCCAGACACAGAAAGAGCTTCGGGTTTTAAAAACCATCATCATATTTTATTTTGTTTTTCAGAATTATTATATGGTTCTGCAAGGTGCTTTTTCGCTTAATAAACACACTTTGGGTATCTTTCTGTGTCGGTGCATATTTTTAACTGCTGGATAGTGTTCCAGTGTGTGGATGTAGTTCAACTTTGTAAACTGTTCCTGTATCAACAGACATACCAGTAGATGTTTCCGGCTTTTTTAAACTATAAACGTGCTGTTGCTGATACCCTTAATTCGGTCATCAGAGGGTGGTAAGGGGTAGAAATGCATCCGAGCCAGCCTACGTACCAGCATTCATCTCTTTACATTTCTGCTTGAGCTCCAGAGGTGTCAGGCGGTACTGGTCCAGCCCATCGTTCCACTTTATTCTCTCCAGCACCTGAAGGTCTCCACCAACCAGCCAGTCCCCACTTTCCATCACCATCTAGAAAGACAGTTATTTAGAATTAGTCATTAATATGGACTTCTGTATACCTGAAAATTTTTCTCTTCGTGGACCAATCTTGGGTTAGCACTGACTACCTTGAACGCTTCAGCAATTCCCGCATGGTATTTATCAAACTTTTGGGTCTCTCAATCCCTTTCCACTCTGAAAATTTATTGAGAACCCCCAATAAGTTAGTTTACTCGCGTTATAGGTAGCATTACTTTCCATGTTAGAAATTCAAACAGAAACAAAATAGGCAGACCCAGAGGGCCATGATGACATGGGACAAGCCAAGCACAGAAGAGATGGACTGCTCGGCTCCAGGCTAAGAGCTGGCTCTCCACACGACCGTATTCCAGCAGAATCAAGGTGCCTGAATTTGAACCTGGCCTTCCAGATTGTTATCAAGCATAGCTGTCAAGGTAGAAAGATAAAAATATTTAAATTCATTGGATATATAACTTTTAAAGATGATATGTGGGCTTCTTTTGTATTTCTACTGTGGGACCCACAAATGTGAGGTGTGAGAGTGGTGTGAGGAATGGTCAAAGTAATGAAAAAGGCAACCATTATAGTGTTGGATGAAAGGAGCAAAGGTTAGCACTCCCTTCGACAGGGATGGACAGATGAGGTCCTTGGGCCTGACAACAGGCATGGCTAGGCATCACCACATGCTTTGTGGCATCTAACCATGGTTTTAAATTGTATATCTTTTTAAAATATATATATATATTTTTTTTTTGATTTTTTACAGAGAGGAAGGGAGAGGGATAGAGAGTTAGAAACATCCATGAGAGAGAAACATCGATCAGCTGCCTCCTGCACACCCCCCACTAGAGATGTGCCTGCAACCAAGGTACATGCCCTTGACCGGAATTGAGCCTGGGACTCTTCAGTCCACAGACAGACGCTCTAGCCACTGAGCCAAACTGGTCAGGGCTACATTGTATATCTTAAACTTACACAGTGTTATATGTCAATTACATCTCAATAAACTCACAAAAAAAGAAAAACATGACAACCTTTGTTGTTTCAATAAACAAGTATACTGCAATAAAACCAGTGCCAACTTAGAGCCAGTGTCCATCCTCAAGCATTGAGGGGGGGAGCCGTTCAGGGAATGTGGGGTTAGAATAGAACCATGATTTTCAACAATGAGTGGTTTTGACAATATCTGAAGACAATTTTAACTGTCACAACCGGGATGGGGAAGTTGTGCTATTGGCATCTAGTATGTAGAGGCCAGAGGTGCTACTCAGTATCCTGCATTGCCTAGGACAGCCCCACAACAAATAATTCCCAGCCCAAATGTCAATAGTGCTGTGGCTGAGAAGCCCTAGGTAGAGAGAGGGGGGTTGTGCAAGGGATTTGGTTATGTTTTCATGGCCCCTAAACTCTGTGCTCAGGAAAATCACTTAGGAATATTTTCAAATGCCTACACCTATACATTTACTTTCTCCTCATTGCTTAAGTTAGACTATAAACTTTTGAAAGATTTAAGACCCCCAAATCCCTGGGAGTGTAGTAATTCATTTTGGACGCTAGGGGTCCACCCTACACTGATTCCATTCATAAGGGGGTGTTGAACCAATGGTCACTCCCCAGGGTGATTCAATGGTCCCCAAAACTGGCTCTGCCTAATTTTCTATTAAGTCCCCACCTCTTGCCAAAGACAGGCCTGGAACCACACAGAGCTAGAGATTTGCAGAACTGCACACACACACAGGAATGAGTAACAGGCTTTAAGAAAGGCTAGTGAAGTAGTGAAAGGGTAATTAGTCTCAGAATCCAGAGAGCAGAAATGCAAAGAGGAGGAGAGGATGACCTCAAACACTAGGATGAAGATTGCGAAATGTGAACCGGCTCCAAGAGGGCAAGTAGAGGAAGACTTGAAAGAAAGAACCTGGAGAGGAAGAGGGAATATGCAAATCAGGAGAGGAGCAGCTGAGGACAGGAAGGTGCAGAGGTCAGAATGAAAAAGGGAAAGGAGAGGAGAGAAAGAAAGCAGAAGGAAGGGGAGAAATGGAGAGTTCAGAAAAAGGGGTTCAGAGAACAGAATTGAGAAGAAAAAATAACATGTGACACAAGTGGACAATATATACTCATTTGTGTGATATCTATTGTAATGGAATTCTGGGGCTGTAAGGAACCTGTAAATCACATGGACTCGTCCTCATTTCCAGAGAAGGCAGTTTCACAGAGAGGAACTGTGCAAAGAGTTCAAGTGCAAAGAGCTGTCAGCTAGGACCCAAATCTAGGACTCCTCCAAACCAGGCTCTTCCCACTGCACCACTGCCCCTCATCAGTGGTCTCCATGGTGCTATTTCTGCACTGCCTTCAGAGGCATCCTCCACCCATCCTCCACCCAGTCAGCACTTCCTCTGTGCCAGGGCCTGGGCTTGCTGCTAGGGAGTTGATGGTGAATAAGATAAATCAAGATGTGGTCCCCGATCTCATGGTTTGGCAGTCTGAGTGGATTGCCAGAAGAGTAAATGGGCAACAATACTGTGGAACAGGACATGGGCAAAGGACTCTGGAACACAAAGTGTTCTGGGAGGACAAAGAAGGGACACCCAGTCAGGCTCATGGGTCATGGGAGTAAGGCCAACTTCTTAAAGGGGAAAGGAGTAACAAATACGGTGAGGAGGCAGGGGTGAAGGAACAAGTGTCCTAGGTTGAGGAACTAGCACAGCCGTGGGCAAACTTCGGCCCGCGGGCCTGATCCGGCCCGTTTGAAATGAATAAAACTAAAAAAAAAACAAACCCGTACCCTTTTATGTAATGATGTTTACTTTGAATTTATATTAGTTCACACAAACACTCCATCCATGCTTTTGTTCCGGCCCTCCGGTCCAGTTTAAGAACCCATTGTGGCCCTCGAGTCAAAACATTTGCCCACCCCTAGACTAGCATATGCTAAAGTAAGAAAGAGGATGTTGAGTGGTGAGGTTGAGTGGTGAGAAGATGATATGTTGAGTGGTGGTGGTAAGAGACAGTATGAAGTCATATGATCTTTACGAATAATTCCTAAGTAAAGCTTGAATAGTTTGCTGTAGCCAAAAAATGGAGAAAGGATCAGAATCAGAGAGGAATAAGGTAAGAGGGAAGAAATGAAATGTCCTGGCACAGGCCGAAACAGAAATTCAAGCAACACAAGAGGCAGAAACATCAGGATTGGTGACTGCATGAACACAGGAGAAGATAGAAGTAAGAATGACACCCAGGTTTGGGACATGGCCAACATTTGGATGGTGGAGCTGCCCCCTGAGTGGGGGGACACAGGAAAGGGAACAGGTTTGGGGAGAGTTGCACATGTTGAGTGCAAGGTGCTTGCAGGAAATCTCCACAGGGAGCCATACAGGACAGAGCTCTGGATAATTATCTAATGCAGTGGTTCTCAACCTTCGTGG
Organism: Myotis davidii; assembly: GCF_000327345.1. Lineage (NCBI taxonomy): Eukaryota > Metazoa > Chordata > Mammalia > Chiroptera > Vespertilionidae > Myotis > Myotis davidii. Next base: position 1,144,342 of record NW_006285240.1, on the reverse strand, counting down.
TACATTAGAATTACAGGCAACTTTTACCCCCAACACCCAGAACTGACCCCAAGGCAACCAAAATCTGTGAGGGTGGGATCCAGCCATGGGTAATTTTTTAAGCTCCCCAGATGATTCTGTTGGTCGAATTGACTATATGGTCTTCACTGAAAAGCTAAAGGGAAGTCACACTCTGTTCTCCTGGTTTCCACGTCTATAAAAGGGGACTACTTCACAAGAGCATTGTGGGAAATAATTACTGTCTAGAGAAGCGTTGAGAGCCATGGATTAAAGGCAACAGGGCTCCTCCCAGCACTATTTTTATAAGTTTCACCTGCTCCTCCTCATGATTTCATCTGAGATCATGTGACATGGTTCCGTGTTAGTGACTTGAAAGAGAGGTTGGGGATGACTTGAATGGAAGGTCAAGGTGACTTCAATGAGGAGCAATGCAATAGAGGCAGACCATGTTCCATGTAACTATCATTCCCAGTGCCACATGGAAATATAAGAAGACCTATGATTACTTTTAGACGAAATTACTTTTGGAAGATTTGGTGTGTTGTTTTTTAAAAAAAACACATGATTAAGTATTACTGTGAATTTCAAGGTGCTACAAAATACAACGCGAAGAGTTTCTTTCCCAATAAAACCCATGTGTTGTGTGTCTGGTAAACACACCTTCAGCACTCCAAATGTAGTATTTACAGGTGAGTGTCTTTCTCTGTCTGGTTATCCATGGCCCATTTCTCACCATTAGCTAGCTCACCGGGAATGTTTGCAGAGTTCCTCTAATAACCCAATGGTACAGAGTCACTGACTATAATGTCAAGGTCACAGTTTCATCACCACTCTCCCTGGCTTCTAAGAAATTCTGAGCTCCAACTGCCAACACATGTTGCAAGATAAGATGAAAAGGAATAATTCCGTAGGTTCTGTTTGTTTGGTTGGTTGGTGTGCTGCTGTTGCTTTTTTCCTTTTAATGCTAATCATGTGTATGTGGACGTCAGGCCCAAAGTAGAACGACCTGAACTGGCCTGACGACAAGCAACTATTCCTTAGGTCACTGAGTGAAGATGAGATCACAAATCTATATGATTGCCATGAGGCATAATGAAGGCCCAAAGCAGAATTCCTCAAATAGCTCTCAGTCTAGCAATTTACAGGACAGTCTGCCAGCCTCTGGGAGAGAAACTGTTTGAATGGCTTTGAGATGGATGTGCATGAAGTTTACTAGTAGAGAGGATTGCCCTGGCTCAGTGTGGCTCAGTGTCATTCCATGCACTGAGGTTGCCAGTTCAATTTCCTGTCAGGGCACATGCCCAGGTTTCAGGTTCAATCCCTGGCCAGGGTGTGTGCGCAAGGCAACCAATCGATGTTTCTCTCTCACACTGATGTTTCTCTCTCTCTCTCTCTCTCTCTCTCTCTCTCCTCCCTCCCTCTTCCTTTCTCTCTCTCTCAAATCAATAAAAACATATTTTTAAAAAGGTGAAAAGTCAATAAAACTATTTTAAAAACAAGATTGAAGTTGCTTATCTGCAGGGTGGAGAGTTGGGTCCAACAAATGAAAAGCTGCTTTGCAGCCAACTGACCTTGTCCATCAGAGGCTGCCACCAGTGGCCTTGAAAAAGCCCTTCCTATCTTGCGACATTTCAGGTAAAAAAATAAAAACATGTTTTCCCAACAGATTGGAACAGATTTATTTAAACATTTTGCAGGGTCTTGGTGCTGAAAAAGATCTTGGAGTTATTTTGAGTCTGGATCCCTCCTTTTATAAATGAAGAAACTGAGGCCCAGAGGGAAGATGTGCTTTTTAAAGTCTCCTGGGCCTCAAATTGCTCTCTATTCTGTAACTTCTGAAAAGTAGTTACCCCGGCAACAGAATTAGACAAGTCCAATCTTTTAAAATGTCAACCCTAATGTTTTAATATTGGATGGAGGAATGCTTTTTGTATTCAATTTCACATATTTTTCCTTTATGGGAAATGAACCACCTCTAGCAATTCCATAATATCCTCCACTCCCACCCATCAAACCAAAGTTGTGAGGGAATCTGAGGAGGTTTAGTCTGTTTTGCCTTTAGGCGGGAGAAACTTGAAATGATCCTAATCAGATGAGTACATTTTTCAATCTAAAAAATATCCGGTGATGAAAATGTGGTATGTTCCCTCTGGAAACTCTGCCAATATCTGCACTGATTTTTGTTTACTGAAAGGATGTCCCTCACCTCCGCCCTGGCCACAGAGCATGAACTCTGAGTCTCTTCCCAGTGACCGGCTGGACCCATTCTGTAGGAAGAAATTGACTTCCCTTGTGAATGTCGGTTTGGTGCATAGCTACAGTTCCTTATGACGCTACTAGACTAAACTATCTCCCGGCCCAGTTGTTTCCCACTCAGCTGAGGGACCCAGACATCACAGGAGCCAAGGACACAAGAGCTCATTTAGACCAGCCCTCCAAATAAAAGACATTTCTCTGCCCCTTTCTAAAAAGACCTCCAAGGAAAAGCCTGAAAAACCTCCCTTGGAAATGCATTCTTCCATCTAACTCTAGTTTTTCTAAGTCCTTCGGGAAGTTTTGGCAACTTACCTTGATATGGGGATGTTTTGCACATGTTGTCCCCCACACCCGGGCGCAGCGCTCCTCTTTTCTATGTTCATAGAATTCAGGGTCTTGTAAGATAGCCACCCTCCGTCCGCCGTGTGTGAGGACGATCTTGCTGCACCCTTCCAGCCGCGTCTTGTCGTCCGCAGAGACAGGCAGCACGATGGGAATGCTCAGGTTGATCACGCCATCTGCAGAGAGAGCCACGGGGTGCGTGAATATGGGACTCACAGTGAGCTGTCCTGTACGGATGACTCGGACGTGCACAATGTCCCTCCCAAACGTTTCCTGCAACTGGCAGTAAGACCTAAATCCCACATGGTTGTGCTAGCTGCACCAGCTTCTCCAGAGTCTAGATGAGACGTCCTCGAGGGGCTTCTCACAGCAGGAGGTGGGCACTTGTGAAAAGTGGGCTGAGTTTCAGATCGTGGAGGTTGTTTCCGTAATTTAAGGGACCAGGGAGAGGTGTCTCCCTTCTGGGTCCCCGTTTTAAAGCTCAGGCCTGACCTCAATGCACTAGGGAGCTTAAAGTCCTTAACACCCCAATTAAACAAACAGAAAAAGACACACAAAAAGACCCCTCTAGTCTTCCTTGGAAATGAACCTTGTCACAACATCCGGCAAGTCTCATTATCTATTTAGACTTTAATTGCACTGCTAACACATTGAATTGAAAAAGAAAAAGAAAAAAAAATATTAGTGAACAGAACCCCCAAACTAGCAGTCCTCTTGATGTTGTTTGTTTACTGTGGCCCAGAGGCAACATCACCCTTAAACAGTTTTGAAAAGACTCACTGGGGAACCACCAGTCTTGCTGGCTCAACCACAATTGAGAACCATCAGTCAAAAAAACAGGGAGGGGTGAAAACAACATCCAGTTTATTTACTAAAGCTCATGCCCTTTGTTTGGAGAGTGAGTGCCTCTCATCTTGATGAGTCTCTTATTTTAAAAGGTAATTAAGAAACCTGGGCTACTGGCTTCTTAGCATATGACACAGCAAAGTGGAAGATGTGGAATGGGGTGTTCAGAAAATTTACATTTTCAGCTGCAAGAAATGTCATATGACAGCTTGACCATTAAGGAAGAGACAGGAAAACTATATAAAAACAGATAGAAATGGTGATAGTTCATTTTATGTGTTAACTTGGCTAGGCCACAGTATCCAGATATTTGGGCAAACATTCTTCTAGATTTCAAAAACATTTCTCTAAAGGTATATTTAGATGAGATGAACATTTTAAGTCAGTAGACTTTGAGGAAAGCAGATTACCCTCCATAATGTGGTGGGCCTCATCCAATCAGTTGTAGGCTTTAACAGAAAAAGTTAGACCTCCTAAGAAGAGGAAATTCTGCCAGCAGACTGCCTTTTTTAAAAATTGAATTTATTGGGGTGACATTGGTTAATAAAATTATATAGGTTTCAGGTATACAATCCTATAATGCAGACAGACTGCCTTTGGACTTGAACTGTAACTCTTTCCTGGATCTACCACCTGCCAGCCTACCCTGCAGATTTTGGACTAGCCAAACCGCCACAACTGCCAAAATTGATTCCTTAAAACAGTGGTTCTCAACCTTGGCTGCACATTAGAATCACCTGGGAATCTTTCTAAAATCCTGATTTCTGAGCCTCATCCTCCGGAAATTCTGTTTCTTTGTTACTAATGTTGTGGCCCCACCCCATAACAAAGAAACAGAATTTCCGGAGGATGAGGCCCAGAAATCAGGATTTTAGAAAGATTCCCAGGTGATTCTAATGTGCAGCCAAGGTTGAGAACCACTGCCTTAAAATAAATCTCTGTCTCTTCCTCTCCCTGCTTCCCTCCCCACTTCCTGTCCTCCCTCCTCCCTCCCTCCCTCCCTCCTTTTTCTCTGGAAAAACCAAATTTATACAGAAACAAAAAATACAGAGTCATGGGGGGGGTGGTGGCGGGGGTTCCTTCAATGTGAGGCCAACAATCCTAATGGTCTCCCAGTCCTCAGGGCACCATTACATTAGAGCTCAGTGTAATAACTGCATAACTAATGATGATGGAGTCACTTCTTAAAGTTTCCTTATGTTTAACACATTCTGTTATTTTTACTGTTTATTGATTTTTGAGAGAGAGAGGAAGGGAGAGGGAGAGAGAGAGGAAAACATTGATGTTTCTCAGTTTGAGGCTTTTTAAAAGGATACTGTTTGGCACCCTGAAAACATCTGTTTTCATGAAGCCAGCTAATTAATGCAAGAGAAATCACACAACTGTTTTTCTCCATTTGTAATGGTGCGCAAACATCCTAGCGAATGTGTCAGTCTCTCTGTTGTACTTACAGGGAAGAAAATGGAGCCCTAACGAAAGAACATTAGGGAGATTTGTGGGGAGTTCCAAAGTTCAAGACTCAGAAGGAAAGGAAAGGAGGTAAATAAAGAAAACTTTGAACTCCAGAGAAAACAAATGCAGTTACTTATGGATTTGAGGAAATGCACCGTAGATGAATGAAGTCTTTTGAACCTAACTTTCGAAAGCCAACATTCAGAATGCCTCCGACAGAGTTAAAGATCTGAGATCTGAGTTCTGTTTTGAGGAGCCAAACACTCCCTCTAGCAGCTATGAAACCGAAGTCTCCAGGCATCTCACTTTACTCCTATTAAATTCTCTCCAGAAGTTACTAGAATGTAAAGAATGTCACAGAATATAGACAGCAACTGCCAGCAATAAAGAAACCCTATCATAAAATCCTGTAACCTGCTCTTCGAACCCTTGTAAACCAAAAAGAAGACACTGTGCAGAGAAAGTAATGGGTTTTGTCATTCAAATAACTCCCGTTTCAAAGTTCAGAGGCAATAAGAGCAGGCCAAGCCCTGTGCAGAGAACACGAAACTCAGTCATGCGTTCTCCCCTTGACTACCTGTGCCATTCACCTCTGTGCTCAATTTCCTCACTTGAAAGTAGGGATAATAAATAATATGTTTTTCCCTGGGTTGCTGGGAGGAGGCATACTGTAAAGCACTGGATCAGCAGCAGAGGTTGATGGTGAAAGATAGTTAAATACACTGCATAGTCTAATTGAGAAAACAAGAGAGAGGTTAACACTGTTATGCCCAGATTTCAAGATCCTCAAAAGCCCACAAGGGAGCCAGCCGAGTCCGATGCAAAAGCAAAAGAGTCTTTATTCGAACTAGTTCGGCTCCCTGACCACACTCACCGACGCACGGCAAGCCAAGTGGCAGAGAGAGGGCTAGCGGGGTGGGAAGAGGAGTTTTATAGGGGGGTGGAGTAAGGGGAGGAGAGGGGACCATGGGCCCTGCCGATTGGCCAGGCGCAAGTCGGTGTCTCGTTACACAGGATGTGGTCATATCTATGGCGCACATCTCCCTTGATTATCATTGGTTAGCTTAAAGAAATCCTAGGTGTGGCTAGCAGAGGCTTGGGCTTCTTCCGGAAAGCAGCTCTTTGCTGAGCACATGGCTCTGCCCAAAAATGGAGGATTCGGGGCAAGATGGAGGGCGTAGCCCTCGCCCTTTCAAACACCTTCAAGGTTACTGATGACCTCGTCAGAAACCTTCTGTGGAATGTGGATGACTGACCCCACTGCTTATAAAGAGGAACTTGATCAAAATGAAGTAAAACAAAATGCAAAGCAAAAGTTGGGCAGGATGCTGGAGGAAGCCCAGTTCTGAGGTGGTGTCTCCCCTCAATTATTCTGGGTTGAAATCCAAGGAATTCTCTGCTTTCCTGTTGCCATCTCCTCCTTAGGTCCACGAGGTTCCTGCCCTGTGTAGCCTCTGGCCCACCTGTATCTTGGCTTTGAGTGAAAATCCAAACCAAGGAATCAGCACTCCCTGACCAGAGCGCCAAGATAAAGAGAGCTCATCTGTGGGATGTCACGGGAAGAAGTTCTACCGAGTAAAGTGCCAACTGGTCTCATACACCCGCAGCAACAACCCCGCACAGGCGCAGGCAGATTCTCGGTGGTTTCCCTATCATCCCCTCTATCTACTTTGCTAATACAAAAACGTAGCCAACAATGGAACTCTGTGCAGAAACGTCCCCCATCGTTTTAAACATTGATTCGGGCTTTCAGCCTCTTTCCTTCTTGTCCGGTGGGGACTGCTTTGGGCATTTTATTGTGATATATATCACTTTAGAAAAGAGTCTTGTGGTTTTGTAGCCACGAACATCACTTCATGTTCAGTGGAATGATTTTGCTTTTGCTTTAAATAATTTGCAAGCCTTTTGTTTTAACCTTGCAGGTCTTTCGTTTTAACAATCTTTTTGGTTGTTTGGGGATGTTTCTAGGGGAAAGAAACTAAACTACTTTTTATTGCTTACCTAGGCTTTTTAAAGAAAAAAAAAACAGTGATGCAAAACAATGCCAACGATAAAGGACATCTTCAGAATTTCCATTCTGGAACAGTGCAGAAGCTTACAGCAAGTGTGTGTTTATTCCCAGTTCTACACCTGTCAATCATCAGCTTGCCATTGAATTCATGCCTAATCACACATCACAAACAAGTGAAGTACGAGCATTCACAATCCAACCAGGTGCATCCACTTTAAATGGCATCTAGAATTGATTTATCCTTCAGCAATTACGAATGTTTTGTAAATGCTATTTCCAGATTTGTGAAACTAAATAGAGGACCAACCTTCAGTAGAAGTAACTAGCGGAAAGGATCATAAAATCTTTTAAAATCTCAGGAACAAAATGTGCAACAATTTAGAAATGAGTTTACTTTTGTCAGCCAACTACAACATTATAAACAACAGCTGCATCTGATCCAGAACTTTCCTGTTCTTTGGACTTGAGTCAACAGAAGAATGTAGCGTTATTCTATTATAACTGGTTGGATCATGAACTGTTAGCAATTCCAACTGTTCATTTGGATTTTTTTTAATTTAGGTTCTCAACCATTTTTAATCAATATAATAAATCTACATATAATAATTTAACTACTTGGAAAGTTAAAGTGCATACCAGAAAGGACCATGCCTAGAAAAATATAAACACACTTAAGAAACATGTTTTCAGCTCTGCACCAAAGTAATCTTAAAGCAATAAGGAACAAATTCCTATTAAAACTTCACACATATAACACACAAATATACTTTGCTATTCCTATTTTAAAATATAGAGACTGTAATGTCAGCAAAAACCTGGTGAAACCAGATTTGTACTGGATATTATCCAATACATTCAAAAGCATTATTTTAGATGATTACCTGTTTTAGAATAATCTTAACATGTCAATGGCTCCTCCAACTTCAGAAAAAAGTTGTCTCTTGCAAATATGTGATGGTGTAACTACTGCATATGGTTCCACACCAGGCTTTGGGAGAAGCTACAGAAGTAAACGGCTCTAGAGCGTCCTAGAATCCTAGATGGTTAGAGCATGTGAAAACATGCTCTGTGGCATAAGCACAAATGCTCGGGCCGGGATAACCTGGGTTTGCATTGAGACTTCAAGTGAGTTGACCTTTCCAATACCCATTTCCTCATATGCACATCTTCACAGCGGTGTTATCTGGATTAAGTGTGATGTCTTATATCAAAAGCCAGTCAGACCACATTAAGTGCTGAATAAATGCTGACAGATAGAAGGAAAGCCCTTAAGCCCTGCCTTGGAAACTCAGAGTCCCGCAAGACTTACTTTTAAGTGATCGAGTCTCACAAAGCTGCCATGATTTGACCCAACCCGGGGTTGCCAGTCAAGAACAAAAACTTGTAATGCCATTTTTAAATTTAGACTTGACAACGCCCAAACTTTATATATCCAGTGAGAAATAAAATGATATAATACATTGACATGAAAGTAGATCTTTGAGGACAATAGAGAATAACTCATTATATAATTATTAGAAACACTAAAAAAATTAGACTGAGCTATTTTTTTTAATTTAGGGAAAAAATATGAATCTTTGAGAAAATTAAAACTGACAAAATGCCCTAACCGGTTTGGCTCAGTGGATAGAGCGTTGGCCTGTGGACTCAAGGTTCGATTCAGGTCAAGGGCATGTACCTTGGTTGCGGGCACATCCCCAGTAGGGAGTATGCAGGAGGCAGCTGGTCGATGTTTCTCTCTCATCGATGTTTCTAACCGGGCACATCCCCAGTAGGAGATGTGCAGGAGGCGGCTGATCGATGTTTCTCTCTCATCGATGTTTCTAACTCTCTATCTCTCTCCCTTCCTCTCTGTAAAAAATCAATAAAATATATTTAAAAAAACCTGACAAAATGTCAGAATAAAAGAATTATTGCCTACAGATTGTGGGCAATTAAGAATTTTGTAATTCTTTGTCTGTAGAAATTATTTTCGATGGTGGTGACTCAAATTTTCATGAATTGGTTAAAATTAAATGATATCTATATGAATCCTATCTTGCCCAACCTTCTAACATGTAAATGTTAACCACTTTTTGGAATTTGATTCTGTCTACTTAGTCCAGAAGCCATCAAGCCAGGCTCTGCCAGGAGACTGTCACGATGTGGTCCAGGGCAGGGTTGTAACTGGCTTCCTCAGACGCCTCCAGGGTGGCTGTCCAGGTAGAAGGGTGGCTGAGTCTGCCCCTCCCACAGCAGCAGCTCTATTTTCATCTGTTGTACAGATTGCCTCAGATTTCACTGAAATATAGTTATCTGGGTTTTAAAAAAATAT
>NW_006285240.1:1127115-1134999 GCF_000327345.1 Myotis davidii | reverse complement strand
GGGAAAGAGAAACATCATTGATGAGATAGAAGCACTGATAGGCTGCCTCCCACACACCACCCTACACTGGGGATCAAGCCTACAACCCAGGCACATGCCCTGACCGGGAATCAAACCGTGACCTCCTGGTTCATAGGTGGACGCTCAACCACTGTGCCAGGACAGCTGGGCTGGTTATCTGGGGTTTTTTGTGTGTGTTTTTTGTGTGTGTGTGTGTGTTTTTAAGGTCTGACAACCACTCATGTGGAGGGAAGAACCTGCCGGACCAGGTTCGGACAATGAGCTGTACTGTCTGTCCCGCCTAGCTCATACCTGTCTTCATTAACGCTCTATCTCCAGCAGCCAGACCAAACCTTGGCATATGAGAACACTCAATAAATATTGGTTGGATAGCTGATGAACTTTTTTGTGAGCTACTTCAAACGGACACGCCTAGAGATAAGCCTTGTTCTCTTCGAGAGTTCGAGTTCCTTTACTTGCATGCCATGGAGGTTTGTTGATGTATAAAAACATTTACTATTAGACCAGGCATTCCTTTAAACTTTCAACATCCCATGAGGTAGGTACTGATATTAATATCTGTTTTACAGATGAGGATACTGAGACCCAGAGAGTTTAAGTAATTTTCCCAGGTTCATAGCGAATCAAGGGCATATGAACCCAGACAGTTTGGCTCCACAGCTTACACTCTTATCTACTATGATAGTCTATCTCTACTTTGGTAGAAGTGGGCATCACATTATATCCCTGGTCTCTGTTTTTATTATTTGATATCCATAGGCGTTGAGGAGACTCCTGAAGGGCCTGAGGCATTTTGAACCCTGATTATACCCAGAGTATGTCCAGTGGTTTCGGGTTGCAGGGGTAGATGGTAGAGCCAGCAGAGAATTCCCATGGGGCAGAAAGGAGTCTTGCGGAGAGTCCCAGAAATAGGCCCTACAGGCTGGAAGCAGGTAAGGATTATGGAAACAGCATGATACCTGGTCTTATCCCCTTACCCAACATAGCCTTGGTGGCAGCCACAGGAGAATTAAGGGATGTGTAAGGTCACAAGAGTCGTCTTACTCAGTTCTCTAACACTGTGGGTCTCAAGTAACCTTCTAGAGCGACCTCAAGTGAGGTCAACACAGAGGAAGGGAACATTCTCTTTCCCACCTGGGTACCAGGACAGCAGTGGCTGGAGTGAATGGGAGGATCTGCACCTTCGTGGCTGCAGAGACACACACGGACCCACATGGCAACTGGCGTATGGCCGGGGGCCTGACTCTGGAGCACAGGCAACACCCTTTGAGAATTTCCACAAACACTGGGGGAGGCTTTGAAAGAACCTGGATTTCTCTATGAGCAGGGAGGAGTCGAGAACTAGTGGGATTCAAGTATTAATGGAGAGTGACCTCTTTTGTCTCCCCAGACTGGTGGGCTTGGGGGAGGGGAGAGATAGGCACCTGTATTACCTGGGAAGTGAGAGCAACAGGTGCTTCACCCACCTTGTGGTAGTAAGAACCAAATAAGAAAAAGAAAAGCAACGTGTTTTGCAGACTGAAGAGCACCATGAAAGGAAACTGAAATGGTGTGAGAGGGAGAGAGATTTGGCTGAAATTATCCAGACGGATTTTCTGCATTAGCTGTTCTTCATCTTTCTGGATCATAGCCTCCTTTAAGAATCCGTCAACATCTAGGAAGCCCAGGAAAAATGCCCCCTCCTTCCCTTCTTAAAACACAAACTATTTTGCCTACCCCAGGATTCTTTTTGTCCCCACACCCTGAAGTCCTAGACCCCAAGTTACCCTGATTTCCATTAACATTGGTCTTGCAACCACACCCACCACCCTGGTATTTTTCTTTAAAGAACAAATCGTAGTCAAAGGTTACGGACTATGTCTGCAATAAGGTCCTCACTTCCAACGTGGCTCACTTTCCTTCTGGCCACAGCTCTGGTTTATATGCCCACGGTCAGCCTCTCGTTCGTGGCTGGCAGCAGAGTCCAGTGGCAGTTACTTGATGCAGCCTGTGCTCAGCATGTGTTGAAATTAAGACATGGAGGTAAATGTCAACTTCCTGAGCTACTAGCTTCTATAGGAAAGGACCTCAGAAGAGCAGCGGGTCAGCTGTCAGGACATTCTGGTCTCTGGTCTTGGGCCCCTCATTACCAATGTATGAACTTTAGTAAGTACTTAACCTGAGGTCAGTCTCCTCATCTGTAAAGTAGCATGAAAATCGTTGCCTGTCTTCCAGGGCTTTCAAGAGGATCAAATGAAATAATGCCTGAGAAAATGCTTTGCAAACAGTGAAATGTACAGATATGTATGCATTATTAGTATTAAGGCAAGCTATATGTAAATCAAGTACTTTTGGAATGTTATTGAATCTAAGAAATGAAGGTCTCAGGTTTGGGGGCATTATCAGCCACAGCTTATAATGGAACAGCTGCTAAGAGAAGTGAGGGGTGAGGGCCCATGTTGACCAGAGTCTTTTTTGGCTCTGATTCTGGCTTTTATGCCCCATTCCCCAGGCGGAGGCACAAGCCCAGAACATGAACATCTTTCCCAAGAAATAACATCTGATTTGAGTTTTCTTCCTAAAAGGTTTGAGCCCTGCTCAGTTTTACAAATTCAGGGTGACTCTACCACCACCCCTCCCACTTAATCAGCCATTCCCCAGAGTCTTGAAACAGATAAGTACCATTTGATAAGCTCAGGCAGTTTGAGGAAGGAAATGATCATAGAAAGGTCCGGAAGTTTTCTGAATTACACTTGCTTCTGACCTTGGCCAGATCAGTCCTCTAAAAGCCACCAGCTTGTGCCCAGAAAGCTGCCTCCATGCGCCCTTGTTAGCATTTCGTGGGTGAAGCCATCCTAGTGCAGTTAATGCCTATTGACACTTTAGCACACCCCAAGGAGAGCACCTGGAGGGTGAGTGGTGCCCTGCAGGTCAGCACCGTGTGCTGAGTGCATCCTGGTTGCCCAGGGCGTCCTAGCTTCTGGTGACAATGCTTCTGCCTGTCTGCTGCCCTCTGAGTATCGGGGCCAACAAAGGGCGGTGGAGGTGAAATAGCCTTAACCACCCCTTGGCTTTGTGTGCAAGGAAAACCTTCAGTTCCGTGGTTTTAAACAAACAATAATCCTTTGAGGATAACCAGAAAAATCCTTAAAACGGAGCTTCTACATAATAGAACTGGACACACCATAAGTGACCTGTTTTCACAATAAGATTTACAAACCAAGGACTAGCACCTCTTGCTCCTATGAGGACTCTGAGAAAGATGTTCTCTTTGATAATACAGAGGGGCAAGAAAAGGAGTTCAGAGGCTTGGTATTGTGTTCTGAAAAGGCTCTGGGAACCATGTGGAGATGGAAAGTTGACAGAAATGGGAGGAAAAGAGCAAAATCAGTGTTCAGAATGGTACAGAATCTAGAAATCTATTTAGAGAATCAACCTGCATTTATATAATGGAGGGTAAAGATGATGCAAAACTAAAGTTTCAACGAGTTAAGTGACTTTTCCAAAGCCAAGAATACATGGCAGAAATAGGTCATGAATGGTAGCATTTCTGAGTCCAGCGCAAGTCCCCTTTCCTAATACCTGTCCATCAGCTGTTGCATTGAATACACCAATCAAGAAGATTTGTATTGGGCAAATAACAATATCAAATAATAATAATAATAATCATCAATCAACCTGTATTTATATAATGGAGGGTAATGATGATGCAAAACTAAAGTTTCAACAAGTTAAGTGACTTTTCCAAAGCCAAGAATACGTGGCAGAAGTAGGTCATGAACGGTAGGATTTCTGAGTCCAGTGCAAGTCCCCTTTCCTAATATCAGTCCATCAGCTGTTGCATTGAATACACTGATCAAGAAGATTTGTATTGGCCAAATAACAATATCAAATAATAATAATAATAATAATGAAACAAAAAACCATACCATCTAGCAGGGTGCCAAAGTGTATAACCTGCAAGTACTCCTTCTCTCGCATAAAACCATTGAGGGGCGTGGCCCAGCCTTCACTCAAAACTTGGACCCACTGAAGATCCAGCTGCAAAACAGGAAAAGCAGGTGAACATTTCCATAAGCTCTGCTGTTCAGCCATCTGGCCCCAGGGCAGCCCTTTCTTATTCAGTTGACAGGAAGATGAAGGCAGAACCTTTTATGTTTTTAGTGTTCCCATGTGTTATGCCGACCCATAATCTTGGGGCCAGATACATTTGAATCTAGAACTCTCCTACAGAAGAGTGGTGAAAAGAGTTCAAATTGAGATGATTTATTTGAACACTTTAGGCTGTATCTATCCTTATGGTGTGCAACTGTGTGGAACATTGACAATTCATTCTCTTCTCCACGCCCCCGCAACCACACACACACACAAATTCTGGCTTGGCTATATTTTTTTCACCAAATGCACTACTTAGTTGACTGAACTGGGCAAACCATTGGCTCTAAAATAAAATTCCAAAATTCTTAGCATGATACTGAAAGCCCTTTAAGCTCCGGCCCAAGGGGCTCATGCAGGCACTTCCACCTCTTCCCATTGCCCACTTGGGAGCCAATTCACTAACAACACCAGCCAATGTATAAACACATATGTGGTTTCTGGCTTAGCCTCCTTCCCACCTGAAAACTCCTATTCATCCTTTAAAACCCAGTTCCTGGATCACTTCTCTGAAACCTTTCCTGTCATTCTTCAGACTAAAAAAAATTAATCATTAGATTGTTTGAAGTTCTTTATGTTTTGTTTTGTTTTTACCTTGAAGCCCATTTTGTTATTGGAACTATGATTTCACACTGTAATTATAATTATGTTTCTAATCTACCTGAAACATTGGAGTGTTCAGAATTTATCTTGTAGGCTAAGGGGTTCTGTGTATAAATTTGTCATGAGTTATCAAAGTATAGAGTCTTCACGAGCTGAAACAGGTTCCCAATGTATTCTGTCTCTTATAAAAATGTACAAGGTTTTAATAGACAACAAAAAGATACCAATGAAAACATGGTCACCTTGTATGGACCAACTAACACTGATTCATAAAAAAGCCAAGTCTGTGCAGGAAAGTCTACAGGGGTTGCATCTGTATCTTCCAGGCAGCAGAATAAATGCAACTAAAGCTGCCTCCCCCTCTCCTCAGACCAGATGCTCCCAGATGAGGAAAGAGTCGAATTTGCAGAGTAGAAAAAGATTGAGGCATTCATATTACTTCAGTTCAGGGTTGTTTTTTGTTTTCCCCAAATTCTTTCTCGATTACTCAAGAAGCACTTGTGTTCCTGACAAGCAATCTTCCAGTAGCTGCCAACAATTATTGCCTATGGTACACACTTTGGCATAACCGAAGGGATGAAGACAATCAAGCAACACTGTCCTATGGAAATACAGTTGCCTTCCTGGCCTGCCTCTGTCAGCTGCCCTGTGGCAATTCTTGGCAACAGATTTGATTGGAGAAGAGGTTAAAAGACATTTGACAATGCCGAAACCGGTTTGGCTCAGTGGATAGAGCATTGGCCTGCGGACTGAAAGGTCCCAGGTTCGATTCCGGTCAAGGGCATGTACCTGGGTTGCGGGCACTTCCCCAGTGGGGGATGTGCAGGAGGCAGCTGGTCGATGTTTCTCTCTCATCGATGTTTCTAACTCTCTATCTCTCTCCTTTCCTCTCTGTAAAAACTCAATAAAATAAAAAATAAAAAAAAAGACATTTGACAAGATGAAACGTTTTTCTTTATGAACACCACGTTTCCCTTATTCATACCGCGAATATTAAGAAGAGTTACTGTACATGAATTATCATGACTGATGATCTTAAGCATCATTCCCCTTGGCCAGCCTGCACCCTCTTACCTTGGTCATTGGCAGGGATGGGAGAGCTTCCGCCTCAGCTCGGACTTGGTCCAGTTTGTTTTCCGGCACAAAGAGCTCGCGGATGCCATTGATTACAGTACGGGGTACAATGTTCTGAAATGAAGCAGCAGGGGGGACAATTTGAAATGAAAACTGTGAAGAGAATGCTTCAGTAAGTAGATGATCTTTCCTGATCTTATTCAATTTAAAAGCAAGGACAAGACAAGCAGGCCACCCACCTGCTCTTGCAGAAGCTCCACCACCTGCTGGACACAGTCGCTCACGGAGGACGAGTCGGTTTTAAGCACCAGCTCGGGCGTCTCGGGTTTCTCATAATCAGAATCGATGCCTGTAAATCCTGCGAAGCAGAGGGTGGAAATCACATCTGCCCCAGCAGAACCATCTTCTTAATCAATAAGACATAACACATGTCGGAATAATGTGCTAAGCTGAGAGTTCAGATTATAACAGGAAAGGTCACCCAGCCATCCTGGACCGCTAGCAGTACGGGAGAAAATACACAGCTGCACTTTCAATAGAGAAAGTCTCAAATGAGCCACAAAATCTGGCTGCCCGAGCCCCCTGCAGCTGATCAGAATGAAAAGAAGATGGAAAAACCCAGGCGCACTCCTACGCACACGCTCACATGGACTCATCCATGTTAGTTCCCTGAACTTTACTGCTCATCGCTGAGGTGGCAGTTCTTTAAAAATATGAACCCACGGCCCTTGGAGTGTGGTTAGAGTGTCGGCCCGTGGACTGAGGGGTCCTGGATTTGATTCCAGTCAAGGGCACATACCTCGGTTGCAGGCTTGATCCTCCGGCCCTCAGGGCCTGTGTGGGAGGAAACCAATGGATGTGTCTCTCTCACATTGATATTTCTCTCTCTCTGTCTCTCCCCCTCCCTTCCACTTTCTCTTAAAAAAAAAAAAATCAATGGAGAAATATCCTCAAGTGAGGATTAACAAAAAAACAACCAAACAAAAAGATTAGTTGCAATGTGGAGGCTAAAAGATAAAAATATATAAAATAAAAAAACTATTTAAAAATATGAACCCACGCTTTAATAAGCCCATGGGCATACTGAAGAAATGAGGGTGGGACAGAAGTTGTGTATGCTATATGCAATTTTAGAAAAACAGCTTCTGAAACTTCCGACAGGTTTCTGGAGACAGACCAGGAAGAATCGGTGACAGACAAGAGGCAAAAGTGCGGCTGAGCTGGTTCTCCTACCTTTGATCTCCCCAGCTCGGGCTTTTTTGTAGAGGCCTTTGACGTCTCGGCTTTCACAAATGTTCAGAGGCGCATCTATAAATATTTCAAAGAAGGGCAGTCCCGCCAATTCATGGATTTTGCGGGCATTCTCGCGATCCTGGAAAGAAAATTTCACTTAAGAACATAAGAAGAGGTTTCCCCATGAAATTCTTCATCCGAAAACATCATGGGAAGGTAACAGCGGGGTCTGTGCTCAGCAGAGGTGGCGGGAGTCTTCTCCTTCAGAGAAAGCCCAGAAAGGTCACTCCAGCGAACACAGCTAGCTCTCTTGAGGACTTTCCGAGCACAGCCCAGGAAGGAACCTCTGCTAAAGTTCAGGGCTGGCCACGTGGGAGCACTTCATTCAAAGGACGCGTTCCAAGTACAGAGCTTCCCATTGGAAGCTCACAGACCAGCCGGCCCTCGAAACACACAGAACCTGAGGCTTGGGGAGGAACTGCTGTTTCCTTTAAGCGAGCTAAGCCCTCGGAGTTGGGGGAAGAAATGAAATGATAGAGCCTTAGAGTTTTTCTTGGTTAATGTTTTCTTCCTTTCAGCTCTGGCCAAGTGTGCCTTACAATTGTGTGTGCGAAAGGCTTTCTGTGCTCTGGTGCCCTGGCATCTGGAAATGAAGGGCTTCTCTTTATCACCAATATTAAATGGAGGAAATGAGGATTTCCAGTAGGAAGACTATAGTCTAAAACTTGTGTAAGAAAGATAAAATGCTATGAATATACAGAAACATTAGTTGGTGGCAACTGCAACATAGCAAGCCCAGGGCTTAGTAGTGCACAGTGC
>NW_006285240.1:1107691-1109232 GCF_000327345.1 Myotis davidii | reverse complement strand
ATGCCGGTCAAGGGCATGTACCTGGGTTGCGGGCACATCCCCAGTGGGGAGTGTGCAGGAGGCAGCTGATCGATGTTTCTCTCTCATCGATGTTTCTAACTCTCTATCTCTCTCCTTGCCTCTCTGTAAAAACTCAATAAAATAAAAAATAAAAAAAAAGACATTTGACAAGATGAAACGTTTTTCTTTATGAACACCACGTTTCCCTTATTCATACCGCGAATATTAAGAAGAGTTACTGTACATGAATTATCATGACTGATGATCTTAAGCATCATTCCCCTTGGCCAGCCTGCACCCTCTTACCTTGGTCATTGGCAGGGATGGGAGAGCTTCCGCCTCAGCTCGGACTTGGTCCAGTTTGTTTTCCGGCACAAAGAGCTCGCGGATGCCATTGATTACAGTACGGGGTACAATGTTCTGAAATGAAGCAGCATGGGGGACAATTTGAAATGAAAACTATGAAGAGAATGCTTCAGTAAGTAGATGATCTTTCCTGATCTTATTCAATTTAAAAGCAAGGACAAGACAAGCAGGCCACCCACCTGCTCTTGCAGAAGCTCCACCACCTGCTGGACACAGTCGCTCACGGAGGACGAGTCGGTTTTAAGCACCAGCTCGGGCGTCTCGGGTTTCTCATAATCAGAATCGATGCCTGTAAATCCTGCGAAGCAGAGGGTGGAAATCACATCTGCCCCAGCAGAACCATCTTCTTAATCAATAAGACATAACACATGTCGGAATAATGTGCTAAGCTGAGAGTTCAGATTATAACAGGAAAGGTCACCCAGCCATCCTGGACCGCTAGCAGTACGGGAGAAAATACACAGCTGCACTTTCAATAGAGAAAGTCTCAAATGAGCCACAAAATCTGGCTGCCCGAGCCCCCTGCAGCTGATCAGAATGAAAAGAAGATGGAAAAACCCAGGCGCACTCCTACGCACACGCTCACATGGACTCATCCATGTTAGTTCCCTGAACTTTACTGCTCATCGCTGAGGTGGCAGTTCTTTAAAAATATGAACCCACGGCCCTTGGAGTGTGGTTAGAGTGTCGGCCCGTGGACTGAGGGGTCCTGGGTTTGATTCCAGTCAAGGGCACATACCTCGGTTGCAGGCTTGATCCTCCGGCCCTCAGGGCCTGTGTGGGAGGAAACCAATGGATGTGTCTCTCTCACATTGATATTTCTCTCTCTCTGTCTCTCCCCCTCCCTTCCACTTTCTCTTAAAAAAAAAAAAATCAATGGAGAAATATCCTCAAGTGAGGATTAACAAAAAAACAACCAAACAAAAAGATTAGTTGCAATGTGGAAGCTAAAAGATAAAAATATATAAAATAAAAAAAACTATTTAAAAATATGAACCCACGCTTTAATAAGCCCATGGGCATACTGAAGAAATGAGGGTGGGACAGAAGTTGTGTATGCTATATGCAATTTTAGAAAAACAGCTTCTGAAACTTCCGACAGGTTTCTGGAGACAGACCAGGAAGAATCGGTGACAGACAAGAGGCAACAGTGAGGCTGAGCTGGTTCTCCTACC
>NW_006285240.1:1098992-1107042 GCF_000327345.1 Myotis davidii | reverse complement strand
GGGGGGGGGGGGGGGGGGGGGGGGAGGATGGGAAGTTGAACATTCCTCCAGACCCTCCCCGCTCCCAACTCCTGCTCCTGGCAGTGAGAGCGCTGGGCGGCAGTGTGTGGGAACCAAATCAGCTTACCTTTGTGAACGGAGAAATGAAGCTGGTAATGCAGACCAGACCGGCGTCGGCAAACAGCTTGGCCACCTCGGCAATCCGGCGGATATTTTCCTCTCTGTCTCCCGCGGAGAACCCAAGGTTTTTGTTCAGGCCGTGGCGGACGTTGTCCCCATCCAGGGAGTAGCAGGGGATGGCGTGGGAGACCAGGTACTCCTCCAGAGCAAAACTGATGGTCGTCTTCCCAGCACCGGAGAGACCTGTTCAGAGCAGGCAAGACAAGACAGGCATTGACCCTGATAGTTTACGATGACAAATTGGAACCTGATCCTAATCGTGACCTGATCCTAACTTTTACCTACTTTAAGTGTAAATTATACCCTTATTGCAATCATTTGACTGACCTCAAATCAAAACCCTTAAAATATAGAAAAAGTCTAGTTTGCTACAAGTCCAATACTTGCAGCATTTCTTTCAAATCTTGAGATGACTATTTGTCCCTTATTAGGACGATAGCCTCTCAAAGCCAGGGAGGTTCATACATGGGGAGACCTTGTGGGGGCTGCATTTGGTTCTTGCTTTGTTCTGCTTGGCCGGCAGAGTGTTTTAAAAATTAGAAAGTTGCACATAAAAATCCAGATTTGAGCTTCTCTTGATAAAAACAAGCAGACAAAAAACCAAGATCTGGTGAGAGTGTTCTCACAGCCTCTTGTGACAGCAATCAGCTAGAGTGGAGGGGACAGCCAGCCCTCGGAGGCGGGGAGGCCACCTCCCTTGTCCATGCCCCTAAACAAGCATCTGACCACAGAGCCCATATACTGTCCTTTATTTTAAAAATCTTTTTTGCCAATGACTCTTGAAACATCAAGGGTGGGAAGCGCCCTGAACGAGGCTGTGTATGTACTGAGAGCTCCCATTCACTCTTGGCTGTTTGGAGTCTTTACATGAGAACAGCTACATGTACCTTTCACCACGGTTTCAAAGCACAATGGCTGGGAACACACTTTATCATTTCAATATGAAGAAAAACATAAGGAGAAAGGGAATTATATAAGTAATTCGAAAATTACTTAAAATCCTGGAAAAGTAGCACTTTACACATTCAATAATCCTACAGATCTTGGAATCTGAAGAATATTACACTGTGCAAAGCTACCGTCGGACATCACTCGGGCATGGAAGAGGAAAAGTTAGGGGCAAAGAAAAGAAGGTCAAGAGGTCACTACAAAGACAGAGGGTGGAAAGAAGGAAAAGACAAAAAGTATAAGAAAAGCAGAGACGAAAGACAAAGAGCAAAGGAGACTTGATAAAAAAGGTATTACATGGCCCTAGCTGGTGTGGCTCGGTGGATAGAGCGTTGGCTTGCAGACTGAATGGTCCTGAGTTTGATTCCGGTCAAGGGCACATGCCCAGGTTGCAGGCTCAGTCCCCCATAGGGGGCATGCAGGAGGAAGCCAATCAATGATTCTCTCTTATCATTGATGTTTCTATCACTCTCTCCCTCTCCTTTCTGCTCTGAATTCAATAAAATATATTTTTTTAAAAAGAAAGGTATTACATGAAAGGTAAACATATAATTTCCATATTTTAGTTATGGTTTATCATGCACCTGGCCTTGAGATAGGATCATTAGGACAAGTGGCTATCTGAAGAATGTGCTGGCAATCTCTACAAATCACTGCTGACGACATTGTCTATTATGTAACTTTGTCTGTTATGTAACTTATTGCCTATTAGAATTTGTCTGGTTGTAGGGTAGGAGAAATAGAATTCCTGAATCTCTGGTATGCTCTCTCCCAGCAGAAAATGAGAGAAATAATAGAACTTTCCTTTGATTTTGTTTCAGCTCTCAGGAAACTAAGAGCTAAAATCACAGTAACAGTATTTTTTTAACAACTGAATTTATTATAGAATGTGGATATTAATACATCAAGTAAGTGGTATTACTCTCATTTTTATAAGAGTAGGTCATTCATTCAAGTAAAGTATCTTGTCTTTGCCACTTTTATTGTAGAGCCATATCACAATTTATATCAGAAAGTAGATTCTTCATGTACCCTATTTCAAAGAACAATGTTTTTCCTGTGGAACTAACATGGGTCTTGCTAAATGAATCTTTTTATATCATCACCAGGTTTATCCAGTTGATTGGATAAAATTTATTCCAAACTTCTACTCTTAAGTGAGATTAACTTCGTATTTGACTTTCCGAATCATCTGCTCAACTACCATTCTGTCATTTCAAATCAAGGCTCAAAAATGGATGGCCTGGAAAAAGAACTGAGCAATTTGAATCATGAATTTGACTTGCATTTCTTTCAAACCTTGAGATAACTATTTGTCCCCAAGAAAAAGTAATGTATTAGGTCAATAATATTAACTTTTTTTTTTTAGCTATCATTATTCTTTTTAAGACTTTTTTTTTTAAAGAGAAAGAGAGAGGGAGGAAGGGAGGAAGAGAAACATCAATGTGAGAGCAAAATATGATCAACTCCCACTGGGGATGGAGC
This sequence comes from Myotis davidii, assembly GCF_000327345.1. Classification (NCBI taxonomy): domain Eukaryota; kingdom Metazoa; phylum Chordata; class Mammalia; order Chiroptera; family Vespertilionidae; genus Myotis; species Myotis davidii. The sequence continues at coordinate 1,104,429 of NW_006285240.1, read as the reverse complement.
CCCCAACCTCGGCATTTGACCTGACTGTAAATCAACCAACAATCTTCTAGTGCACAGGTCGACGCCCAACCAACTGAGCCACACCAGCCAAGTCCATCATTATTATTTTTATTACTATTATATTACTGTGAAGTTTCCCAAGGAGTGGCTATTGAGACACTATGTGAAAGTATTTGTTTTCTTCAGAGGTTAAAAGTAGGGAGAAGTTGTCCTGTTTTTGCACTCCTGTGCTTCCTAAACACTTTTACAAACTACAGGAAGCTGAAATATTGTAAACCAGCTACTGCTTTTTCAGATGATTGCCTTCAAGTGGCTTTTAAATTCAGAACATTACCATGCATAATGTATTATGCTTATGTCAGAATTAATTTTTCCCATTGATTTTCCTCTTTGCATCCACCAAGGATTTTGTTGGACCATGGTAACTATATTAAACTAGATGGCTGCCATATTTGTTTTAATACTTTGGAGTAACACTAATTACATCTATCAGTGGGAGTAAGTTATTTCTATATGTAAGGGCAACAATCCTCAGCTAAATACAAATCACGAGTTTTCCTTCTTGCAAACAGTTTAATTTTTTACACAATGAAAAACAGTCTCATCAAATGCTCAAATATCAGAAAACATAAAGAATATCTCTAAACATCCAGAACTCTCTGCTTGATGCCAAATGCTTGATGTCATGTTAGAAAAGCCACATTCATGACTGCCAGTAAATGTGTTGAGGCACAGAATTGAGAATTATGAAATTCCTTAGGCCGAATGGGAATGTCATCATCAACTTGTCCCATCTTTTCCTGACAAAGAGGAGAAAACTGAGAACTGGAGACATTCCATGACGTGATCCAAGTCCTAGTTCTTACTGAGGGGGAGCTAGGAGGCAGCTCTCAGCCTCCTTCAGTGGTTCTCAACCTTCTGGCCCTTTAAATACAGTTCCTCATGTTGTGATCCAACCATAAAATTATTTTCGTTGCTACTTCATAACTGTAATGTTGTGACTGTTATGAATCGTAATGTAAATATCTGATATGCAGGATGGTCTTAGGCAACCCTGTGAAAGGGTCATTTGACCGCCAAAGGGGTCGTGACCCACAGGTTGAGAACCACTGTCTAATGTTAAAATAAACACGTAATTATGTTACACTGATTTCCTTAACATTGTGTGTCACACATCAATTTTTGATTAAAATATATCAACAGTCCCTAGCTGGTTTGGCTCAGTGGATAGAGCCTGGGTCTACGGACTGAAGGGTCTCAGGTTCAATTCCAGTCAAGGGCTCATGCCCAGATTGCAGGCTCGATCCCCAGTAGGCAGCATGCAGGAGGCAGCCGATCAATGATTCTCTCTCATCATTGATATTTCTATCTATCTCTCTCCCTCTCCCTTCCTCCCTGAAATCAATAAAGACATTCTTAAATATATATATATATATATATATCAACACGGCATACCTGTCAGCCACACGGTACATCCTCGGAATCCGCCCCTTGTTCCAACTACCTGCCCTCTCTTATTCCTGCTCACATGGTGGGCCTGATAGATGACATTGGTGGATTTGTGCTGGTTCTCCTACAAAGAAAGACAAGATCAAGTACTATAGTTAATAAGCTAATCAACATAATACGTATAAATATAATAAAGCAACAGATTACATTAATAGTCTTTCCCAAAGGAAACTCCTCTTTTATCACTGGCATACAGAGCACATTAATTAATTCTACTACAGACACAGCCTTTAGAATACACATCATGACTCTTTGAAAGTACAATTTGAATGAGATAATTATTGATACAATAGTATTTCGTAGTTTTTGCCCTGGCCGGTGTTGCTCAGTGGTTGTAGCGTCATCCTGTGCACCACAGGGTTTTGGGTTCAATCCCTGGTCAGGGCATGTGGGTGAGAAAGCCGATCAATGTTTCTCTCTCACATCAGTGTGCCCCCCCCCCTCTCTCTCTCTCTCCTTACCTCTCCCTCCCTCTCCTCCTCTTCCTTCCTCTTTCTTTGGAATCAATGAAAAACATCCTCGGGTGAGGATTGAAAAATATACATAAAATGTGCAGTTTTTTGGTGAAAAGAAATTTTAATGATGGGATCCAAATATGGTGGGGTAGAAGGAACCCATAACGGTGGTTAAGTAAAAAGGTTGAGAACTACCCACATGTATTTTTGGTGTGGAACTGAATTTCTTATGACGTGTAATCCAAGTTGCTTAACTATAAAAATCTATGGAGCCTTTTAAACACCACACATGTACACCCATCAGAGCTAAAAAAAAAAAAGGAAAAAAAAAGCACCAATATTCTTTGAGCAAGACCCAGAGAAGCTTAGAAAACTCTGGGCCACATAAGGGCAACTATTAAATTCTGGAGCACATTAAATCACCTCTTTATGCCACCTCCTTGGGGAAAAACAAAGAAGGATACGAATAGGAAGATTTGGAGGCTACATGAGATAAAGGATGTGAACATGCCCTTACCGGCAGCGTCCTCTATAAATGTGGATGCTGCTGCTCATCCTCAGTGTATACCCCTAATAGGAAAGGCAGGAGCCAGCTGGACAAGGACCAGGAAAATCGCTTCAAGACCAAAGGGAGGGAGCCCCCTGCTGGCCTTGGGCAGTGCAACCAGTGGGGGCAGGCCTGCTGGCGAGGCACAGAGCCCCCAGCAAAAGGGCCAGTCAGGCAGGGAATGGGCAGTCAGAGGGAGCCAGGAGGAAGATGCTGAAAGCTGGGATCAGCTGGGTTGTCTGAAACCCTCCCTGGCTAGATGCTCGGATCACCCGTCAAGCAACCTGGCGAGAACCCAGGATGTGGAAGAGGTGGGATATAGTCCGGAATGCAGCAGGTCAGACAGCAGTGGCTTTCACTTGTGGGTTCACAAATGGGGACAAATTAGTCTAGTCCATGAGACATTCTAAGCAGTATTTCCCCTGGCGAGCAAATCCCCTGAAGGTATCTGAGTCTTCTGTGCCAAGTGTACTTTATAGCTTAAGGACAACATTAATGTCTTTTTCTTTAGTTGCTTGTTAATCACTACCATTAAATTCAAGAATATTGAGTCTGGATATCAGGCCCAAAAGAGAGTTCACCTGTTCATTTACTGATTCTTTCGGTAGATTTTTATGTAAATGAGCTCTAACAAGAAAAAATTCTGAGATGTCCTAAGTTAAATTATAGCAGGTCAGAGGGTGGGAGGAAGTAAGAGATTAATCAGTTGCCGAAACCGGTTTGGCTCAGTGGATAGAGCGTCGGCCTGCGGACTGAAAGGTCCCAGGTTCGATTCCGGTCAAGGGCATGTTCCTGGGTTGCGGGCACATCCCCAGTAGGAGATGTGCGGGAGGCAGCTGATCCATGTTTCTCTCTCATTGATGTTTCTAACTCTCTATCTCTCTCCCTTCCTCTCTGTAAAAAAATCAATAAAATATATTTTTTTAAAAAAAGAGATTAATCAGTTAAGAGCCTCAGGCCAAAATCAATAAAAGACGGCTCACATTCCTGATTATATGTTGAAATTTTGAATCAACTTCCAGGATGCTATCTAAAAAGAAGGCCAACTACCCTAGCGGGTTTGGCTCAGTGGATAGAGCGTTAGGCTGAGGACTGAAGGGGCCCAGGTTCGAATCCAGTCAAGTATATCAGTTGCAGTTCGACCCCGGGCCCTGGTCAGGACATGTGTGGGAGGCAACCAATTGATGTGCCTCTCCCTTCCATTCTCTCTAAAAATCAATGGAAAAATATCCTCAGGTGAGGATTAACAAAAAATAAAAATTTAAAAAGGCCAATTGCCAACTGCCACCACATCCTGTTTCTGTATGAACTTTCCCACAACCAATTGCCCATAACCAATCCCGAAGTAGGAACAATTTTCTTCCTTAGGGACTATGCACCTACCCTGGAACTGCCCGCACTTCACCTTTTCCCACCCTCCTGCAGCCAATGTAAATTCTTTCAAAACAATGTACATCTTTCATCCCCAAACCCCGTGTATAAAAGAGCCCGTCAGCTCCGGGACAGACGGCATGCTCATCTTCTCCATCTACCCCTGCTGCTGGTGGTTTCCCGTGATCGCCAACCTTTCGGACCTCACGGACCACCGGTTGGCGCCGGCTGGTTAGACAGTATGTCCGGGACCTGGTCCTTTTTCTGGCTAGCATATGGCTCCATAAACTCTTTCTTTCTGAAAAGCTTCGGCCTCGAAGCTACAACTATAGGCACTGGGAATATGGTACTGTACTAAACAGAGCAGAGTCCCTGGCATCATTTTGGGGGCAAATACAGCTAAGAAGACAAGTAACAGGGACCCCACTCCCGGGAGGAGGGGGAGGGTCTCATACATATATCTGTATACTATGTGGAGATATAGAAACACCTACAACTCAATTATATAAAGACAACCCCATTTTTAACATGTAAGCGGCCAGCCTGTTTTGTCTTCCGGACGGAAAGCATAGTGTCAGTCACCGGTGACTGGCTGGGCGCTTAACGTGTTAAAATGGGCAAAAGATCTGAACAACCACTTCTCAAGGGAAGACCCACAAATGGTCAGCAGCACAGGAAGAAGCACTCGAGTTATTAGTCATGAGAGGAATGCAAATTAAAACCCAAATGGGATGGGACTGCTACCATCTAATGGCAGCAAGCGTTCTCAGATGCTGACAGCGGAGGTAAAATGGCCCACGTCTCAGGAGAAAATCTAAATCTGGCCGTTTCTTATAAAACGAAATATCTACCCCATGATTCAGCAATGTCATAGATATTTACTCAAGAGAAATGAAAGCATGTCTCCTCAAAGAGACTTGTACAAGAATATTCTCAGCAGCTTCGTTTGGACAAAAACGGGAAATAACCAAGTATCCATCAATAGGAAAAACAGATAACAAACACAAAATCCACAGGGGAAACCAAAAAAACCTTACAAAAACCCCAAACTGTAGAATACTTTTATAGCAGAACACTACTCGGCAATAAAAAGGAAAGGACTACTGATACATGTGACGTGAATGATAAATGAAAACATGCTGCGTTGAAGAAGTCTTACACACAAAAGAACTACATGTGACTCCATTTATATGAAGTCCCCAAATAAGGAAGACTAGTGTACTAACTCAGAACAGCCGTTGCTTCGGGGTGACAATGTTGTATGTCTTGACAAGGGTTTGTACCCAGGTGTTTGCACTCTTGCTGGAACTCACTGAATGTACACACAAGATGGGTATTTCATTATATGTAAATTTTGCCACATGCAAAAACAAAACCGCGGAGAGCCATTTAAAAAAGTAGGCAAGCCAGAAAATATATAATAAGATTCAGATGGTGGAATTGTATTGTTCAGCACTGTTGCCTTTATGGAAAAGGGCTCTGATCCCAGTCATAGCATATTGGACTTTAAGGGGCTGCTGCCCACCTGTGCACATGAATGCCCACCAGAGCTTAA
>NW_006285240.1:1091737-1098979 GCF_000327345.1 Myotis davidii | reverse complement strand
TACATTGATGTCTCTCTCTCCCTCTCTCTCTCTCAATCTCTCTCTCTCTCTCTCTCTCTCTCTCTCTCTCTCTCTCTCTCTCTCCCTCCCTCCCTCCCTCCCTCCCTCCATCTAGAAAGAGGTCCAGAATAAACGCTAGGCTTTCTTGGTCTTCTGTGGAAACGTTGCTATGATCTTGTTATATTGCCTCCCAAACAACTGCTTGGTTTTCAACAACAGTTCAGAAATCACCAGAAAGAACTACTCTAAAAGTGTTTAACAGTTAATCTCAGAACACTTGGGTTTTATTAGCTGAATCTTTTTTTGTTTAATCCTTGCCCAAGAAGATGTTTCTATTGATTTTTAGAGAGAGAGAGAGAGAGAGAGAAACGTTGATGAGAGCATCCCCTCCCCAGCCCCCCCCAGTCCCCCCAGGAAATGCCCAGGCTCCTGCCCTGGCAGGGGGGTCTAGAGAGAGAGAGAAAGAAAGAGAGAGAAACATCAATGTGGCAGAGAAACATCAACTGGTTGCCTCCTGCATGTGCCCCGACCTACACTCACAACCCAGGCGTGTGCCTGACGGGGAATCAAAGCCACAACCTTTTGGTACACCGGATGATGTCCAACCCGCTAAGCCACCTGGCCAGGGCTATTAGCAGAATCTTAATCGTGGGTATTTGCACAGATTTTCTGTCACTTCTGTAATGTTGAAACAAACAAACGAAGTTTTTTCAGATGGCCAAGTATGGGGCTTTTTTGGTTTAGGAAGATATTTTATCTCAAATGTACCCCTGATTTTCTTCAACAGGCAAACAAATAAAATAGAAGCAGATGTTTTGAATGATATTTAAACTGCAAAGGGACCGGGCAGCTGAAAACTTTGCTGAAACCTTTACTTCCTTCTCAAGAGCACATGGTGTTCTAAGCTTTGGGAGGAAAGTAACTGTCAGAAAGAGGATTTCTCCATGGAAAACAAAACACAGGGTAAAGAAAGCCCTTGCCTCCCTGAGTGCAGAAACAGCACACAGACATCCCTGGCACCTCGTCTAACAGTGTCACTTAGCGGGAAGTGGCCCAGAAACCGCAAAGTTGAAGGTATACTTCCATTCCGTGTCCCTAAGAACAATTTTTCAAAAATCCCTACCTTCTTCCAGCTCACTGGCCCAGGAAAACTCCCTGCACATGCATAGCAGTAAGATGAGTATGAGCTTTGTAGTCAAGCAAACGTGAGTTTAAAATCTGCTTTGCAGTCTACCTGCTGTGACCCTGAGCAAATATTTAACACAAGAGGCCCAATGCATGACACTTGTGCAGGGGGTTGGGGGTGGGGTTCCACAGCCCGGCCTGCACCCTCCCGCAATCCCGGACAACTGGCGCCTAACAATTTGCTTGCCTGCCTGCCTCATCACCCCCAACCACTCTGCTTGCCTGCCTGATCACCCCTAACTGCTCGCCTGCCTGCCTGATCACCCCTAACAGCTCGCCTGCCTGCCTGATCTCCCCTAACCCCCTCTGCTTCGGCCCCTGCCACTGTGGCTTCATCTGGAAGGACATTCGGCTGTCCAGTCAATTAGCACATTACGCTTTTATTATTATAGATTGCTGAACTTCTTGTTTCCTGCTCTGTAAAACGGGCTGTGGATGAGAAAGGGGCCACATGCTAACTGGGACACACTCAGGGGAGGCCTGCATGTTGGGCCCTACAAACTCAGAGACCACAAGTAACCACACAGAATGTTCTAAACATAAGAATTCCTAATTAGAAGTGAGTCATGGCAGGTAGTCACATCCTAGGCCTGGAGGTTCCTTGACAAAGGCCAATCTTTACCTTAGGTAAGCCTGTCTAATGTCTTTTTGCAACTAGGATGACATACCTTTGAAATGTCAGAGTAGCCCTGGCCAGTGTTGCTCGGTAGTTAGAGTGATGGCCCACACACCTAAGGGTTGTGGGTTCATATGCCGGTCAAGGGCATGTTCCTGGGTTACAGGTTCCATCCCTGGCCTCAAGGAGCTTGTGCAGGGTGGGAGGCAACCAAATCCATGTGTCTCTCTCATATCCATGTTTCTCTCTCTCTCTCCCTCCCTCCCTTCCACTTTCTCTAAAAATCAATGGAAAAAATATCCTCCCGTGAGGATTAACAACAACAATAAAATGTCAGAGCAATGCCCGCACGCCCCCAACACACCACACACACACACACACACACACACACACACACACACACACACACTTCTCAGGGCACACCCACCTCACCAGAACAAACTCCTCATGGTTATCTTGTTCCCTGAGCACCATTCCTATGTGCTGTAAATGTTCACTGTTAACTATTCTACACCCACCAATGTAAGAGAAGTGTATGTGTCTCTCCGTTTTACTTTTTATCCAATCTCAGGGATTTGCCTGCTTTTCTTTCTCCTGCCTCCCAGATCTACCACCAGTGAATTTCATGCAACCTCCTTTTGTCTCCTCCTTTGATTTAATGTATACAATAAGCTGCAGAGCTGCCATTCTCCAGAGCATTTTCTCAGTCCTGACAATTATCGTCAGTTTAGCTCATAAATTTTTTTACAGGTTTGGATGTTTCTTACGTCGACAGGGCTAAGAATAGTTTCCTCACAGGGTTGCTGTTAGGATGAAGTGAAATGATCTTCTATATAAAGTATCAAAGAAAATATAAAACACACAGTAAGATGTTGAATCTGATGAGGCCCAGGCAGCATTCGATCTACTCTAGAGAAATCATGGTAGTTTGAGGTCTAAGCCGCCCAGATTTAGAAATGTTCTAGGAATGTGGGCCCACTCTAAGGCAAGTTTGGGGAGGTGGGCTCATGATCAATCAGACAATGTATAGGATAGCATTTGGTGTGGGTGACAATTCACACACACGCACACACATACACACACATTGTTGTGGTTGCTACTCCAATTATCATTATCTTTTTTTAAAAATATATTTTTATTGATTTCAGAGAGGAAGGGAGAGGGAGAGAGAGAGATAGAAACATCAATGATGAGACAGAATTATTGATCGGCTGACTCCTGCATATGCCCTGACTGGGAATCGAACCTCCTGATTCATAGGTTGGAGCTCAACCACTGAGCCACGCTGGGCCAGGCGGATTATCATTATCTTTGGCCCAAGGCCAGCCAGGATGTACGCGCATCTCAGATGCACTAGTGTGAAGCCTCTTCATTCTACCCCAAACTTACTGCCCTCCTGCTGTCTCAATCATAACCCTGAGTTACCAGTTCTCGGATGGCCTTTCCCCCAGGTGAGCCTCAAGAGCTATTAGAGTTGAGACCTCAGCACACAGCCCAGGGTGGCAGTGTCTCTCGGCCAGGCCCACCCCTTCCCCATGAGTGATGCAGACAGGGGGAGAGCTGGAGGAGCTTCTGGAACTCAGGATGGGGGAGGCCTCGTCAGGGTAGACACCCTGGACTTGATTTTGCATGACTAGAAGAAAAGAATCGACATGGAAAAAAAAAACTTCAGATGATTTCATGGCGGGGTGGGGCATCTCCAGAGCCAAATGCCAAATGTGAGCATATGTCACAGTGAGCAGTATTATGAAAAAGAGGAAACTGGAAGCCGGAAACCATGTGTCAGGCTACGAGTCTCCCAATGCTCCAAGTTTTTGTGTGTGTGCTTTTTACATGTGTATAATGTCTTCAATAAAAAATGGGCAAACAGATTTGAATTTACACTCTCCGGGCTCCTATGCAGTGCAAACAAATCCTCTTCCTTACTTATAACTCCACTCTGTCCCCTTTGAACTTGGCCCTTACTGCTGTTGGACTGTGGTTTTATTGCTCTCTTGCTATTAAAAGTGTTCCAAACCTCCATGGCCTCAGTGTGCAGTCTGAAGATTCATTGAAAGATTCATTTTCAGAAAGCAGCTACTTCAAAAATTGCTCTCTCGGTCTCTTAGTAGAAGCTCCACTTTCACATGCACTATCTTGCCTATTGCTCAAAGCCTGGGAGCTAAGGAGGCTGGCATTGTGACCCATTTACAGATCCGAAGGCTACTGGCTGAAGTCCCACATTTGGAAGGTGCAGGACATGGAGCCAGGGTTCCTGACTTAGTGCTGGTCTTACTCCTGCCTGGGCACAGCTCCTGGCCTCCAACCCCAGCCGGTGACCTGTGTCACAGCTTCCTCCTTGTGGACTGAATGAAATCAGTATATGAAATGTAAACCAAAGAAAAAATGTATAAAAATGTAAACCAAAAATCATTATCCATTTTCATTAACAGGAGTAGCTTACAATGATCAATCTTTCTTTATATTTCTTTCCTTTCAGAGTATTTTCTTGGGTATATAACCCTAAGTGAAATAATTGAGCATTAAAAGTTATAAACTATTTAAAAGATCTCATTATGTATCTCTAGTTCATTTTCCAAGTTACCAAGTTATACCAATCAAAATGCCTATCAATTAAATAGACTATGGCACACCCACATGATAAATATGCACATCTATATTTATTGACCTAAAAATATATCATGATATATACCCCAACGAGAAAACAGGTAACAGAGTAAATTAATGTTAATTCCATTTTAAAAACATATGTGTTTAGATGTACAAAGATATGTATTTATATCTATAAGGCTACAAAGATATGTATAAGAGAATTATTTTTCTTCTTGTCTCTATATTCTGATTTTTCCATATTAACTTGGAAATAAATGTATTTTTTTAAATATCAATAATTTCTCAACCAGAAAAGTGAGGCCAAAAGGTTTGATGCTCAAAGGGTAACAGATGTGTGAACATAAGTGAGTCGTGAGGTAAATTACAACCAACAGAACAATAACCAGACGATACAAACAAATTAAAAAACTATTAACCCTGGTATCTTGAGAATAAATCTTTGAGACTACTAGTTCCTCTATACTACATCATGGAGCACAGGAAACTCTAGCAAACAACCTCTAAAGTACAGCCCCTGTCACTTGACCACAGCGGTTGCTGTTTTGGCATTTAGTTATTTCATGCAGAGAAAACTGCCCGTGGAGAAGCTATTGTGGCTTTTGGAAGTAGATAGCACAAACCTGGGAACCTCTGTTCACTCTCCCATATATTCTATTTAGGAAGCTATTCTGAGTCAGCTGGAGTCACCGCTGTCTTAACGATCTTAGTAAAATCTGTAAATAGCCAAACAGCAGGAAGGGCACCGTACTCAACTTTAATTCAATCACTACCCACTGGACATTTAAGGTTCAACTCCAATCCTGTGGTTATTCCTTTTCCTGTATCCCAATGTTGAGGAAGTGTCACTTCGGTTAAAAGTTATGCTAACCACACCTCCCTAAAAATTGCCAGCTTCCAGGATGTACTTTGGCTAAACTGCTCTTGAGTTATAAGGAAAATAACCATACCAAGTAGCCAGTAACAAAATACCAGTTGTGAGAATTGAAACAAATGAGTTGGCAAATTTTTGAAAAGAGCAAATTAAATAGTTTGTCAAAACCAGTTATGACTCAAATCTGGAATTTATAAATTAAATGTGATATCATGAAAATAGTTTTAGGATGGATGCAAAATTTCTTTAAGACTAAACCTGAGCATTTTCACCCATTCCTGCCACAGATTTATTAAATAGGCTAAAACTGTAAATAAGAAAATAATTCAAGTTGATTTGACTTTTGGAAGTCACGACTACAAAATACACTACAGACTGATGTCACATGAACAAGAATTTGAATGCTGTGAAAAAATGACAACCAAAAAAATAAGGGAGGGACATAGTAAAAATTCCACATGGCTTTGCTTATTAAAATATTTTTTAGTATTTAATTGTTTTTCAAAGCATCTGAAAGACGTGCAAATTGTTGAAAAATCTTGGATGGCAAATTCAGATAGTTTGCACACATCATTCCAATGTTTGCCATGGAAAATAAAACAGTCCCTCTCCTGGGATTGGGTCCTCTAGGTTCCGTGCTGTGGAGCAGGATGGTGGGAGATTTCAACACACCATTCATAACTGTGTTCAATTAAAAAATGTATGAATTGCTCGGCTGGTGTGACTCAGTGGTTGAGCGTCAACCAATGAACCTGGAGGTCACAGTTCAGTTCCCAGTCGGGGAATTTTCAGACTGTGGTAACTGAAGCCACTAAAGCACTCACAGCAACATTTCACTCCTCGGACCCTCCTGATGCCAATGAGCAGCTTCTAAGCTCTGGCCTTTGCTTGTCTTCTTGCCCATGGTTTGGAGTCTCCTGGCTGCACTGTCCTCCGCTGCTCTAGGTACATTTCCCCCTGGCCTGGCTTTTTGGACCTGATTCCTGAGCACAGTTCCCCATGAACTCTGCTCTAGATTGTAAAGCATCTGTCAAATGTTATCTCCCCCTTGGCTCAGAACTCTGTCAATGATCTCCAGTTTTATCACTTCTTCTTCCCATTGACAATCAGATTACTTTTATATTCAAAACTTTCAGTGGCTTCCTATTAACTACAGAATAAAGTCCGAATTCTTAGGATATCCTTAAACAACCTCTGGTCCTCATCAGCACATATGCTTTAGTATCAGTACTCAGTAAAATCGCATATTCCCTACTTCGTTTACAGGCACCTTTGTGTTATGTGCTGAAGTCTTCTTAAAGTGAGACCTGCTGCATCCCAAGTCTTCTCACAGAGATCACTACAGAACACAGCCGAAGCAGTCTGATCATGAAAATAAACAGAGCTCCCATTCACAAGTGCATTTGTAAACTGTTCTCTGAAATCTGCATCAAGGAACTATGTATATAACAATTTGTGATTATAGTTTCTAATATGAGTTCCCCATATTTTGGGGGGAATCAATTAAGCTGATATGACCCAATGCATTTCAATTAGTGCTGAAATCCAAGTCATCGTTTATTTTTTAAACCGGCCACTTATATAATACACTGCTTGAATAAGTTACTAATGAGTCACATACTCTCGGAGCACATCCTCACATGAAGTATTCCATGGCTTTTTCCTTCACAAATATGACATAAATGATCCAAAGAGAGTCAACTAACATGTACAGCATTGTGAACGAAGAGTCCTTCAGCTTGGAAGAGTCTGAAATCACGATTCTGAAATGTTTACATCAAAAAGCTGGCACATGCGAATATTGCTTACTTCCTGTTCTAGCACAACCAAATTAAAATGTATCTGCTATGCTGCCTACGCTCCGTGCACACTGAGACATTTTCCTAAAGCAAGAAAGGGCACTAAACCCATCATGCTCTGGAATACACAGATTCATAGCACTTTTGTGTGTGATTTC
>NW_006285240.1:1065989-1091725 GCF_000327345.1 Myotis davidii | reverse complement strand
GTTCAAAGACCGCCTTCTATGTGTAATATTTTGGTGATTCAATTAGGAGAAGTCAAGAAATGAAAATGGGAGGAGCAGGCACAGTGTCCCATTCAATCAAAAGTGGACCCAGAGAGGCTTCTACCCCTGTGAGGAGGAACAAAGTCAAAGGCATTTGTGAAAGAGCCAGATTAACACCTTTCTCGAGACTTGTCATTATTATTGGGAATAAAAAACTCTAATTCATTGCAATATGACTTCTATGCCCACCATAGCTTCAAACAGGTAAGTAAATTAATTGCATGTAAAATATTAAAACAGTGCCTTTAGATGTCAGGCCTCTCATACTTCGTCCTCTAGCGCCCTTCTGCTTTCCCCCTGCACACACCCTAGTGACTCTTGTCTGCTCCCAAGGCTTTGTCTACCATCAATATGTTGTGTGTTGCCAAATCTTTATCTTCAGCTATCCAAATGCCGAGCACATATGGTCCCCCAGAGCCCCTGAAAATGAGCATGATCAGGACAGAATTCACCTTGCCATCAGCCCTTGCTCCTCTTCCAATATTCCTCATCACTGCAATGGCTCATACTTCTCTCCATTATCTAAAATAGGAGTCATCCTACTGCCCCTCCCTCATTTAAAAAGAAAAGTCAATCACCAAGTCCTATCAATTTTAGCTAAGAAACACCTCTCAAACCATCCCACTATTGCTAGTTAGCTAATTGCTCATGAGCACTTCTGTGACAGTCTTCAAACTGGACTCCCCTTGTCTCTCTTCCCAGCGGGCCATTCTCCCCTTGGCCAACACAGACAAAATCTCCTGCTTAAAATCCATGTGGCTTCTGTAAAGTCCACAGACCTCATGTTGGGGGCCATGACGTCCTTTTTCAGATTTCCCTTCTTCCTTTTTTGGCCTTAAATTCCATGAACCCATCACACAAATCCCACGTACCATCCAGAACAACTGTTTCACCCACAATCCCTTTAGTTGAACTCTCCTCTCTACCTTATCTCCTTATTCATGAAGGTGTGATTTACATATTGTTGTGGCGCTTTGGCTAATTTTCACAACCACAGACAGACTTAGCTTCTTCCTCTGACCCCACAGGATCCTGTTTTTTCCTGATCCAAAACTCAGAAAATAAGGCCTAGCCTCACATTTATTACACACATAAGCCACTGGAACACTGAAATTGTTGATCTCTGCAACTCTTTTTTATACTCCATTTAAAAAAATTCTCTCTTTAGAAATCCCTTTCAAAGAAATGCCTTTAGGTATCATCTCAAGAGACTAAAGTTTTACAACCAGTTCTGAAATTTCAGACACAATAACTCTTCAAAGTTTAGATAATTTTCCCAGCAAGACCTAATACCCTAAATTAAGAACATGCAGCTTTCACACGTTCCCTTGAAACCAGTGGTGAGGCGGTGGCTGAGATGGAGTACAGGATCAGGGCGTGGGGGTGGGCAGGGGTGCGCGGTGGGGCAGGAGGACCATATGAAGATGTTGGGGGGAAGAGGAGGCAATTTCAGAATCAAAGAAGACTGAACACAGACATTCCTACATGGCTAGCCGCACCCTCCCCCTCTATCCACCAATGAGTTAAATAGCCTTTTTGTTGGAAAACTGCCACTCTCCTGGCTGGCGAGTCTCACAGATTCCACAGTGGACAGAGTGTCTGGAAAAAAGGGGATGAAGTTCTACAGAGGGCAGCCTGCACATTTAACTTTTCTAAAATGCCTGTAGAAAAAACAGTTTTAACCTCTCTGCCCATATGTACACAATCAACTTTGTCATTAAAAAAAAAGAATCTTGCCGAAACCGGTTTGGCTCAGTGGATGGAGCGTCGGCCTGCGGACTGAGGGGTCCCGGGTTCGATTCCAGTCAGGGGCATGTGCCTGGGTTGCGGGCGCATCCCCAGTGGGAGATGTGCGGGAGGCGGCTGATCGATGTTTCTCTCCCATCGATGTTTCTGGCTCTCTATCTCTCTCCCTTCCTCTCTGTAAAAAATCAATAAAATATATTTAAAAAAAAAATCTTCCATTCAGATTTGGAGACTTCTTGTTTTTCAAAGCAGGAAACAAAGTGTGTGACTTGCCTTCTGGCAGAGGGCATCTCTGCCTCTACGAGGAGATGAAGCCTCCTCAGTACTCTCTCTTGTCATCACAACAGAGACCCCAGCCTTCTGCGCTGTTCTAAGACGCTCAGGGAAACATGCAGGGATGGGTACCTCATTCCCTCAGAGAAGAGACTGGGATGGGCGGCCCTCCTTCCAATTCCTCATGCCCCTCCACTTCCATTGGGAGGGGCCAGAACTGACCTCCCTCGACTTCCTGGTATTGGCTGCCTTAACCAGAATCAAACCTGGGACTTTTCAGTCCACAGGCTGATGCTCTATCCACTGAGCCAAACCGGTTAGGGCTGATTTCTTTTTCGTGTTAATCTGTAGCCTCTACTTGTATAGCTTTCAGGAAGCAATAGTCAGAAAACTACCTTTGTGAACATTTTCTAAAAAACAGCATGTGAGTACTTCTTTTCTTACAGACAGCCAGGAAGGCTCCAATATAGGGAAAAGAATTCCTCAGTATAGGAAAAATAAAAAAGTAAAAAACTCCAAATAGTCCTCAGGTGTCTTCATGTTCCACGTGACAAAAGTAGCACCTACCCAGTTAAAGCCAAAGCTGTACTAACAAAATCACGTGTTAAACTCTCCTCTCAAGAGTCAATTTAGCTTTTAAGCATGTTTTTGAAATTGGGTGCCCCCCCCCCCTTAAGCCTATGCAGGATTTACCAGGGATTCAGACATGTCAGGTGAACTAAGGGGACCACCTGGCAGAGCCCTTACTCCAAGCACAGTAAACCTGACCTAGGAACAAAGCTAGGGGGAGGGACGAGTCCATATACAGCCTGATGACAGAGATGCTTGTCTCATGGTCCGGCTCCCACAGCCTCACTATGGAATCCTTTAAAGGGATAGAAGAAAGGCAGAAAGATCAAAGAGCTCAGTCAGGCACTGAGTCATAATAGAGTGAGGGTGGAGAGCAGGAGCTCTCAGGCTACTTGGGCTCAAAGCCTGGCTAGACCACAATGACCTGTGTGACTTGAGGTAAATGAATTCTAAAGCTGCACAAAACCTCAGTCTGCTCATCCACAAAATGGACAAAATAATGCCATCTACCTCATGGGATTGTTATAATTATTGTTATAATTGTTATAATTACTGCCATTCAACAGTCGTCTGGTAATCATGGTGTCTCTACACAAAGGAATATGACCCAGCACAGAGAATAAACAAATTAACACAGCACACAACTAGAATAGGTCTTACACACACAATGTAGAAAGAGGCCAGACATGCCAGGCGTACATACTGTATGATTCTATTAATCTAAAATTCAAAAACAGGCAAGCAAGTAATTGATAGTGTTCAAAGACAGGGCGAACATCCTGAGTTAGCTGACTGTGTGTTTGACATGTCACCATGAACAGGACCTTTTTCCTGAGGACTTTACGAGGCATCAGAAGGCTGGGAGGAGTGCCTGGGACACATGGCTTCCCTTTGAACTACAGCTGGAATGACAACAGGGTCTACATTTAGTCACATACCCCTCGGCTGCTTTCACGCAATTATCCATCTAGTCAAGTAAAACCTCTAGGTTCTGCTGGGCAAGACTAGGGTGTTCTTTTGTTTTTTTTTAAACAGTCTGGTTTTATCTTCATTGATGATGCACTGCAACCACCGTGCAACTTTATCTTGCTGCATTTTGTAGTCAACATGTACTGGCAAAAAGCGACTATAAATAGATTTAAAAATGGCTGGGCAGGTGGCATGCCAATTCTGTACCTTTTTGTATACTATGTAGTATTTGCAAGACGTTTCCTCTGACTTAAGTGGAAGAAGCTCAAAACAGCTATTAGTGAGCCTGATACTTGAACCATGAGTGTAAACCTTCATGAATCTACATAAAGACAAGCTATTTCCAACCACCGTATGCAGGACGGTCCTGGAGCAACCTGGCACACTAATGCAACCTGGCACACCACCGAGCTCTGTTGGGCTCTTGTC
Source organism: Myotis davidii (assembly GCF_000327345.1). Classification (NCBI taxonomy): domain Eukaryota; kingdom Metazoa; phylum Chordata; class Mammalia; order Chiroptera; family Vespertilionidae; genus Myotis; species Myotis davidii. Next base: position 1,087,678 of record NW_006285240.1, on the reverse strand, counting down.
AGGTGACAAAAACAGGGTGAACATAGGCACATACCCTCAGCCACTCACAAAGCTCACATTGTGGAAGTCACTTGGTTCTGGGCCTAAGATCTATGGGGCAAGTACAGACTGCACCTCAGGGCTCAAAGCCACAAGCCTCACCTTGACTCTCGGCACTGCCAACGGGCTCAGTCAGCTCTACCTCCAAACCCCTCGATCTGATGATGATTTCCTCTCTGCTCCTCTTTCTGACGGTACCCAGTTCCCCTCACTCACCTCTGTAGAGGAGGCTGAAGGGGGAGGATGGCAGCCCCCCCACTTTAGTGTTCTGCATGTCTCCTGAGACCTACACTGTCGGAAATAGCTTCACTTGACGCAGATGGCTTTACATGGATGGTGGGGCTATTCTTTATCATTTCAGGCCTGTTTTTAGTGAGTATTTCCTTTCTTTTTCAAACATCTTTTAAATGCTGTGCTTCATAACTTTTCTCAACCACAAAGACTCTGTGTGTGACTATTAGACATGTGCTTTCCATCTTAAGGACTTAATCTTAAAACTCTAACTCGGGAATGGAGAACAACTCCCATTGACTGAAGGTGGTTCTATGGCCTAGGAAGCCCTCTCAGGGTATACATTATAAAAATGTATTGTTTGAATGTTAGTTATTAAATCTGCCAAAATAAAAGTCTTCTTGGCTCAACTGGAAAAGAAAGCCTCAAGGCCATGCCAACTGGATCCTGTATAGCCACCTAACAAACTGTCACTTTGTTGACTTGTGCCAGCAAGACTAGGGGAGGGAGGCGGAGGGTCATGCTTTGCTCTTCTAAAGACCTGCAGGAAGAGCTAACCTAGTAAACCGCAAGCAAACAGATCATTTATGGACATGACTATCAAAATGGAAGCCTGGATCCGGTTTCCCCTCCCTTCCCCTCTCACCCAACTCTCTCCTTTCTCCTCTTCTCTCTCTCTCTCCTCTCCCTCCCTCTCTCCTTCTCTCCCTCCCTTCCTTTTCTGTATAGGACATTTGTTGAACTTGGATAGAAATGTAAACTTGAATTTCTTTGAATTGACATGACAAAAATATGGTTTTAAAAACATGGGTGTCATTTACATTTTCCAATATTATACTTTAATATTTGTTGTTATTTACATAATTTCATGTATTTTGGCAACCAGAGTGCCAGATAAAGTCTGAAGACACACTAACATCAAAAACTATTTCTTCAACTATTTGGTTACACAATTCAAATGTTGAAGATAAGACTTCATGATGATTAACTCATTCGGGTGCAGCAATGTGGGCTGGTGAGTTGTGCCAGATGCCACGTTAGTTATGATCAGTGATGGAGCCAACCCGCCTCGCTGAGGCACTATACAAATCTGATGGTTTGTTGAACAGGAGTAAAGTGCCACTCAGTTTCTCATCTAGAATAACCAATTTGACTCATATGAGAGGTCAGTCTATAATGGGAATAAGGAGGTAACCATAAATGAAGAAATTTGTATCAACATTTCATAGATTGTGTTCTTCAGACCGTCCCTTGATATAATATGGTTTTCTGTGGGGGGAAAAAGGTTGGGGGGAGCATCAGCTAGATAAGCTTGGAAAGCACTAAAAGGGTTGCCGACAATGTGGACTTGACCTTCTGGTATACTTTAGTTTCCTTTCCAGTAGAATGAAAAAAAAAAAAACCCACAAAAACATCATAATAGAATTGTTTATGTTAGTTTTTAAAACAGTTCAGCTTCGTTTTGCCTACTGAGAATATGTTATACATGTAATACTACACAAAGAAATCCTTGAAAAGGATATCTTTTTGTAATGAGAAAATTCCTTTATCTTGCTGATTCTATTGCAAAAAAACAAGAGAGAGAGATTTAGGTTTGTTTGTTTTTTAATTATATAAAAAGGTTATCCCTTAGAATAAAGAAGTGAGAAAAAGGGGAAGAAAGGACAGTTAGTGTACAATGTTTTGACCCTCTCCATTCTCCCCCAGCTCCTCACACCCACACCTACAACATAATTATTCTGACCTAATAAAATGGAAAACTTTCATTCCATGAAGCCCCATGGTTCCACGTTGCTAGAGAATAGGTTCCCACTCTTTGAACATCCTCGCTAAAAGGTGAAAAAGGCTGAGTCTGGGCTTCACTGCTTTTGGGGCATCCCCTTCCACCAGTATTTGGCACAAGTTCACTTCCTGTGGAGGCAATTCTGCCTCTAGGTAACTCCTTCGGCTCTCAGTGTCCAATTTCCATAGGAGAGGCCTCAGGACTTCTTTGTTTAGTAACAGTAGCCCTTACATCTGCCTAGAATGCCTCGTGCTATAAAGAGTGTGTACTTTCCTGCTACGCCTGCATTCAATCTTCCCCATCCTATGAGGGAGGAGCCCTGACTTCTACCTGAGCGCTCCTTTCTCTACATCTTCCTTTAGTAAATGGATGTATTGGTTCCATATGTGTCTGTTCTTACACAGTCTGTCCTTTTTGAGTTACTAATTATTTTATCGTAAGATTACTAACATGCGGCACGTTTAATGGCTTCTCTTAGTGCAACCAAACAATAATCTACTATCCTCCCCTTCAAGGCAGAGCTTTGCCACGCTAGAGCTTAGCCTTCTTGGTTATAAAATGCCTTCAGAGGTGCGAGGATCCGGGTAGGTAAATATCAAACGTCCCCTTTCCCTATAGGTCTAATATGCCTTATGTCACTCTCTAGTCTTTTTCCTTTCCTATCCTTTTTTTTAAGTGACTCAAATTATCCTCGAAAATGAGATAGATCATCTGACCCACACTCACATCCCTTCTTCAAAAGCCTACTTGTCTTTGCCATTTACCTAGCTGTGCTTCAAACGTCTAATATGCCTTATGTCACTCTCTAGTCTTTTCCCTTTCCTATTCTTTTTTTTTAAGTGACTCAAATTATCCTTGAAAATGAGATAGATCATCTGACCCAGACTCACATCCCTTCTTCAAAAGTCTACTTGTGTTTGCCATTTACCTAGCTGTGCTTCAAATCCCCATGTTCATTTTTCATAACAGCTCCAAACAGGAAACAAAGTAAATATCCATCGGTTTGTGAATGGATAAATAAAATGTGAGCTATCCATACAATGGAATGGTATTCAGCTATAAAAAAGAATGAAGTAATGGCACCTGCTACAACATGGATGAACCTTGAAAACATTATGCTACTGAAAGAAGCCAGTCACAAAAGACCACATATTTTGTGATTCCGTTTGTAGGAAACATTCAGGGGGAAAAAAATTTAGAAATAGAAAGTAAGTTGCTCGTTTCTTGGGACTTGGGGTAGGAACAGGAGTGATTACACAAGGAGTCTTTCTGGTGTGATGGAACAACGTAAATATCCATCAGTTTGTGAATGGATGAATAAAATGTGAGCTATCCATACAATGGAATGGTAGTCAGCTATAAAAAAGAATGAAGTAATGGCACCTGCTACAACATGGATGAACCTTGAAAACATTATGCTACTGAAAGAAGCCAGTCACAAAAGATCACATATTCTGTGATTCCGTTTGTAGGAAACATCCAGCGGGAAAAAAAATTTAGAAATAGAAAGTAAGTTGCTTGTTTCTTGGGACTCGGGGTAGGAAACAGGAGTGATTGCACAAGGAGTCTTTTTGGTGTGATGGAAATGTTCTAAAATTAGATTTTGGTGATAGTTGCACAACTCTAAATTTACTAGGAATCTTTGAACTGTACAGTTAAATTGGGTAAATTTTATGATATGCAAATTATGCTTCAATGAAGCTGTTTTTAAGAATAGTCCTACACGTATTTTTTTTTCTACATGTATTTATTCTTTGATGAAAACCTTGAGTTAGTCCATTTCATTCTCTCATTCAGAATCTCTTCAAATTCTTGTGGTAGTTCTAAAATATATAATTTTTGTCTATGACCACAGCTATACACAATAATTCATTTTACCTCTAACACTTATCTTAAATGTAAAAACATCCCTTGTTTGCTAGTTTCTTTATTTTCATGAGACGGGTGGGGAGAGCGGTCCTGTGAATTGTAGGACGGTTAGCAGCAACTTTGCCCCCACCTCCTTGTGGCAACCAGAAAAGTCTCTAGACATTACCAAATGTCCCCTGAGGGGCAAAATGACCCCTGGCTGGCAATCACTGCTATGCAGCAATGAGAATGAACAACTTCTAGCCAAACACAAGCACTACGGACAACATTGATGACCCTCACAAATATAAGTGTGGCAAAAGCAGCCCGACAGAAGAGTGTATACTAGTCAATGGCATTCATGCAACATTCAAAACCAGGCAAAACTAATCAGACAGTTTCCTAGGGAGAGAGTGTCAGTGACTAGAAGGGGCTTCTAGGATTCAGGTATGATTCTGTTTCTTAATGAGGGTGCTGTTACCTAAGTGTATTCACTTTATGAAAATTCATTGGGCAGCCCACTGAAGATTTATATATTTTTATATGGGTATGTTATACTCTAATAAACACGCTCCCTTGCTGCTGCTGCAGAAAGAGGGCATTCAAGGTGATTCGGGAGCGGCTCAGCACCTTTCTAACAGGATGCTCATTCATCCCTCCACAGACCCGCCGGGGCCCCTCTGGCCCACCCTGAACTGCAAGACAGAATCCAGTGTGTTCCAGTGATGAATGGCAGCTTGTTCCTGAGGAACTTTGTTATCCAGGTGCCAAAGCCAAGAAACCGCCCCCACCCCAGCCCATTTTCAATTTACACTTGCCAAGCACAGGCCTAAAATTGATTTCAGTGTGAAACTGAACTAAATGAAGCCAAATAAAAGTAAAGCTCATTCCAGGACTAAAGAAAATATGGGTCTAGTTCCCTAATCTGAGAGCACTACAAGTGCCCAATGTGGCAACGACTGGTGTTAGTAACGGTAGTGGAGAATGAATTGTGCTGGTTCATTCATGTTCTCACTCTCTTGGGGCCCCTCCCGTCTAATAACTTGCCCTTGCAGATAGTGGACTGGGTGCCAGAGGGGAGGCTGTGGCCATCATGACCTCTGATCTAGGCAGAGTCAGGCGACTTCAGACCTGGGCCTAATCACCTAATGACCAATGAGTTCATGTTCCAAACAACTTAGCTGAAAGCTCAAAGTACCAGGAGTTACTATTAACCTTCAAACCTTGCGTGCGTGTGTGTGTGTGTGTGTGTGTGTGTGTGTGTGTATTTGCAGATAAATAAATAAGAGAGACAATTTTCCACGAGTCCTTTCTGAGTCAGGTACTAACTGCCATTTATTATTCCATACTATCTTTCAAGGATTTTTGTATAGGAAACAGCATTGGACAAAAGAGATAAAATTTCCCTCCAGAGTAAAGGGCCAGCCTTCCTACTGCCCATTTTAAAAGATTTGTGTTCCTTAAGCGTAGAGTTCCTCTCCTGTCATGTAACTCACTGCTTGTGTGGGTATCCGTCACGGGGATGGGGTGTGGGCAAGAGGAACAAACACATACGAATGCTCGTACTGCTTTCTGTGCTATAAGTACTAAAGTCCTTTGTCTCTGACCCAGGAGTCTCATGTTTTCTCCCAGCACCCCTGAAACAATGACAAGCTAATTATTAGATTGCAAGTAGAATAAAATCACAGACCCTTCACAGTTCTTGACTATGTAATTGATTGATTGATTGATAAGAGTTTTCTGTTTTTTGAAAAGTAAATCTCCGACCCAGCCACACAGTTCTCTTAGTTTACCATGTATACTTCCAGAGATAGTCTATGCATTAATAAATATATGTATTTTTTTTCTTTTCTCCCAAATATTACCAGGCTATAGACACTGTTTTGCACTTTGTCTTTTTTTACTTAACAAATGCTTAAAGTTCTTTCCATATTGGTATATTTCGGAGATGCCTCATCCTTTTTTAACAGCTGCAAATTAGTCCTTACTATGGATATATTATGATAACAAAATAGTACAGAGTATGTACTTAAGCAAGTCTTCTATTGATTGATATTTAGGTTGTCTCCAAGTCTTTGTTTCAAAATGCTGCCAAGAATAACTTTGCACATACATTCATCTTACCATTTGCAAGATTTGTGTAGAAAAAAGCTCTAGAATTTATTTTAGATTTAATATATACAGTCACATAGTTTTCAAAATAGCTGTAACCAAATTCACTGCAAAAAAGGCAGAAGGAAAAAGAAAGCTGCTGTCCAAAAGAAATCAATGTTAAATCAGAAAACCTACTGCTAATTTAAGAACTGTCAATAGCTTGAGTCAGCTAATCTTTTTAAGCTTAAATATCTGGACTACATGTCTGCCTTTTCTTTTTTTAAAAAAATATATATTTTATTGAATTTTTTACAGAGAGGAAGGGAGAGGGATAGAGAGTTAGAACCATCAATGAGAGAGAAACATCGATCAGCTGCCGCCTGCACATCCCCTACTGGGATGTGCCCACAACCAAGGTACATGCCCTGGACCGGAATCGAACCTGGGACCCTTGAGTCCACAGGCCGATGCTCTATCCCAGGGGTCCTCAAACTACGGCCTGCGGGCCACATGCAAATACAAATATTGTATTTGTTCCCGTTTTATTTTTTTACTTCAAAATAAGATCTGTGCAGTGTGCATAGGAATTTGTTCATAGTTTTTTTTTTTAAACTATAGTCCGGCCCTCCAACGGTCTGAGGGACAGTGAGCTGGCCCCTGTTTAAAAAGTTTGAGGACCCCTGCTCTATCCACTGAGCCAAACTGGTTAGGGCTGAGTTTTCTTTTACTTACTACATTAATAATGAATAATCTCTGTGAACATAAGACAACATATTATTTTAAAAATCCAAATGAGATCAAAGTTAATTAGAACTCGTAATCAGATATACCACGGCAAGAAATCTATTAGCTTGGGTAGAAGAGGCATGATTATTTAATTTGATTCATTCTAAGTAATTTCAGATGATAGTTATGAAATATATATAAATGGACAGCATTTTTGCCCAGGAGGTACTTACATATTTTCCTCAGAAATGCTAGAATTACACCGACAGTGTACCAGGAAAAGAAAGGCCCATTTTTGGAGGGCTCTTCCAATGTGAGTTCTTCATACCCACGGTCGTCAATGTGACAAAGGAATCCTTTTAGATTTCCCATCGGAACATACCAGGTTCAGTAGGGAGGTCCGGAGAATTACATTATCAAGAATCACAAGTTACTTTTTTAAAAAATCGTGCTACTCTCTTGATTGTGATTGGAAGCGGGGCAAATTTCCAGGAATAAATAGTCACCACAGCCAAGAACAGCTGACTAAGAAAGAATAATCTCCAGATTTTTCCAGAAAGCTGTCTGCTCATTAGGTAATGGTAAAACAGCACAAGAATGGCAAGCTTTAAAATATTCCAGCTGGAATATTTCATTTTAAATATTCCATGAGGAATGCAACCATCACAGAAGTCTGCATTAACTGGTAAACAGCCTAACATTTTTGAGAAGAAAAAAAATCTGAGAAGGGCAAACAGCATCCTGAAGTAGAGAAAATCATCTGTTACTAGCTACCTGGCAGCCCGGGGGGGGCATGGCACAGTGCTCCATTTTGTGCAGTGAAGGAATCAGGGTAGGCCATGGTTCTCAAGCCACACGGAAGTGAAGCACCTCCAAGCCAGCTTTTAAAGAACCCAACACAGACCGACTCAATCGCATTTTCAGGGAATGGGATCTAGGCATCAATATTGCGTGAAACTTAGCAAGAGAGAAAAAATAGGCTCAATAATCTCTAAGGTCCCACTGAGATCTCAGTAATTAAGGGAAGCATTCAGGACACCTGTGATGTATGGAAAACAAGAAAGCATAATGCCCACACAGGTGTAAAGAGCATCCTAAGTAGGAACTCTGAGATATCAGCAGAGAATGATATTCTCAAATGAGCCGTGAGTCCCTACACATGCATAATAAATACTCTTGATTAATAAAAACAACAACAGCCTGGATGGCATCGCTCAGTGGTTGAGCATCAACCTATGAACCAGGAGGTCGAGGATCCATACCTGGTCAGGGCACAAGCCTGGGTTTCAGACTCGATCTCCAGTGTGGGGCGTGCAGGAGGCAGCCGATTAATGACTCTCTCTCATCATTGAAGTTTCTATCTCTCTCTCCCTTTCCCTTCCTCTCAGAAATCAATAAAAAATATTTAAAAAATTATAGCACAGTAATAAATGTGTTTCTTTATCCATGTATTGAATAACAAGATCTAGCTACTTAAGTAGACAGTTCTAATAACTACCTTAATTTTGTTGTAATAAAGAACACAGATATTGTTGATATCAAGCTCTGTCTATATCAACTTTTTAAGGTAATGACTATTTCTACATTTTTTAAAAAGAGAAACTTTTATAAAATCTCCAGGGACAGCTTTTATTGAATTTAGAGAGAGGAAAGAAGAGAGAGAAATATGGATGTGAGAGTGAAACATCAATAGGTTGCCCCCCACACTCTCCCCAACCTGGGATAGAACCCACAACCTTTCAGTGTATGGGATCAGGCTTCAACCAACTGAACCACACCAGCCAGGGCCTACTTCTACATTTTTTATGCATCTATACACAAAGCCAACCAGGATGAGATCATGAAGACTGACATGGCTTCAGAATCGTTTGTTCCATGGAAATAAGGTAATCAGGATGAATTCGCAGCAAAGAATTAATTTAGTTCCCAGTCTTCTCATTAAAATAAATGTACACCCACAAGAGAAAAATTTGAAAGTACAGCCTTTTCTATATCAAAGCTCAAGTGTTCATTTTTAGAAGCATAAAAAAATGTATAATTAGCTGAATCACTTAATTCATAGGTTATAGCATTTATAGTTCTAGAACTCCCACTGAAAAGGAAGCCACGTGTGTTTTGCAGCACACAGTTAACTTGGTATAGCCCCAGAAAGAAACCCTTCATTCCAAACGTCATTCAGGTGTCCTTGAGTTTCTGCCTGAGACAACACGAAGTACTAGGCCACTGAAACGGGCCAACTTGGGTTGCCTCTACTATTATATTAGCTCACAAGAAGGCCCTAGAAATTTTACCTCATCTCTCTATGTTAGTGTCCTTGTCTATGAGTTGTAATACTTATAACTACCCATCCTGGGGAGCAGCTAGGATAGTTAAGAAGAATTTCTCAATAAGCTTTGATGAGCATGATGAGATAAAGGGAATGTGCATGCCAGAGGAACCCCACTATAATTCAGGGAGGTGGCAATTACCCTCAAGGACACACCACCCATATCAAGTCGAGTCTCCTAGAAGTGTGTTAACTACATCCAGAAGATGCTCTAAACCACAGTATTCAACATAGGTCTCAGCCACCCTTCTGAATGTAGCCCTGTATGCGGCCCACTGAAGGCTGTATTTTGTTACCTCTGTGTATTTTCTTACACATTTGCAACTCGTTCTACAAACGAGGCTGTATGTGACACAGGCTTCTTGAACCATGAAAGATTAAAATTCTATGCTGACCCATGGAAATGCCAATGAAACCTCTAGTCCATCCAGAGAACAGGCCTGTAGCTTGTGGGGCTTTGGGAACTTGTAACTCATGAATGCCCGACTGTGCAGCGCTCGCATAATGAACAAGGCAAGGTCTAGAGTTACATGTAAGTCACTGCAATTATTTCTAAGGACACTTATTCTTGAGTGTATGCATTCACCCACGAGAACACTGAAGCTTTGTATTATTAAGGTGAAATGTTGGGTTCGATTCCAAACACTACTGTTCCTGAAACTGGCCACGGAGCCTCATCCAAACTAACATTTATTGCCTTTTCACGGCATTTGCTAAAATCCACATCTTCTAAAGATTTTGCGACATTCCAAAAAGGCACTGAGGAAAATTCCTTTCAAAGCAACATCATTTTTTTTGATTCTTCACTGTGTTAATCTGCAACCACTAAAATTAAATTTAAATGTATATTGAGATGATCAGAATACTCTTTACTCTGACAGTCTTCATAACAATTATATCTGTTACATGCATGGAAGGAAAAGAAGAATCATTGAAAACCTGGCATTCATACTTAGGAGGCAGTCACTTCCAACTCTGCCACTAACGGTGGCTTCTTAAGGTGTTATTTAACCTCAATAAGCCTTCCAGTTCTCAACCATAACATGGGGATAAGAACATCAACTATGCCGAAACCGGTTTGGCTCAGTGGATAGAGCGTCGGCCTGCGGACTGAAAGGTCCCAGGTTCGATTCCGGTCAAGGGCATGGACCTGGGTTGTGGGCACATCCCCAGTAGGGGATGTGCAGGAGGCAGCTGATCGATGTCTCTCTCTCATCAATGTTTCTAACTCTCTATCTCTCTCCCTTCCTCTCTGTAAAAAATCAATAAAATATATATTTTTTAAAAAAGAACATCAACTACCTCATAGGATGGGATTAGACACTATATGGAAAGTCCTGGAATACATACTTGCTCCTTTCCCTTGGGGAACCCAGTTGGATCAACAAGGTACCTTTCTGGAAGCCACGGAAGACTTACAATGTCACCAAGAACTAATATTGTGTGATGTTTAAAAGGCTTATTAGCTCTGGCCAGTGGGGCTGAGTTGATTGGGCGTTGTCCCATGCACCTAAAGGTTGCTGGTTCAATTCCCAGTCAGGGCACATCCCTGGTAGGAGGCAGCTGATTGATGGTTTGATTTCACATCAATGTATCTCTCTCTCTCTCTCTCTCTCTCCTCTCTCTCTTTCTCTCTCTCTCAAACATGATTTAAAATATCTTTTTTTAAGAAAAGGTTTATTAAATAAAAGCCTCAACCCTGAGAAGAAAATGGAAGAAACCAGGTATTTATGATGACCCAGATTTTTCCATTCAATAAATGTGGCTAGACAACATATTCTTGTTGTCTGTGCTGAGACGTTGACATTATTTTGTTTCCGAGGTGTCTTGCACTGTGAAGACATGGATTCTGTGATTTCATCTCTTTTGTAATTGATTTCAGAGAGGAAGGGAGAGGGAGACAGAGACAGAAACATCAATGATGAGAGAAATTCATTGATCGGCTGCCTCCTGCATGCCCCCTACTGAGGATGGAGCCCACAACCTGGGCATATGCCCTGAACGGGAACTGAACCGTGACCTCATGTTCACAGATCAACACTCAACCATTAGCCAAGATTCTGTGATTTAACTTATATACTGTCACACTCCTCTCTTCATTCAAATAATGTAACCCCTCCCCAGCGAAGGACTTCAACCTCGTGTCCTGCAATTACACCCAGCCAATACGAGGCTCCTCCACGTGAGCATGGGCTCCAGCCTCTTACACAGCATCGGAGTCCAGGCCTTCGAGGTGCCTAACATTGAGGCTATGGCCCAGGACTGCTGACCTATATTGGTAGCATGAGACAACTCCCCCAAATGCTTCTTCCAAACTCCATGCAAGGTGCCTTTTACCATCCCACAATTTGCAGGCACTCCTCACCGGTCCCCAGTGTAAGGGAGGCATTATCTGGTTGCCGACATCCTTTAGCCTTGATCTCCAGTTGGGTCAGATTTTTATTGTGTGAAAAATACATTGGTGGCCTGGTTTCCTTTTATCATCTACAAATCACAGTTAAAACTTGGCTCAAGTATTAGCAGCTTTAGTGGAAACAAATCATTCCAATTATGCTGCGGAATCCTGACATGATTGTAAGGTTAAGCAATAAAAACTATTACCCATACTTATTGCGTCTGAGAACAAAGAAAATTTATTTTCCAATTACATACTTTATGTCACCACAAGGAATGAAATGTGTGTGATGGTGAGGGTAACATGCATCTGCTAGTGAATATACCATTTACTCTTTTTAAAAAAGCGCTGGGGAATGTCTCTAAATAGAATTCATTATTATCATCTTGAGATATATTAACGGTAGGCAGCTGCCAAAATATTTTACACATGAAGCAGTAATACTTTAGGAGTTACCTAAGTCAGCTGTGTTTGCTACTTGGCATTAAGTCTCATTCCCTCTATGAAATCAACAACTTATAACCACAGAGAAGCTGATAAGGTTTTAGCTTCTCCCGTGGGTAACTCTCTAAAGACAGTTTAGTTACATGAGTTCCCTTCTGAGTTCACAAATTTGCTTCATGAGATGGGGGAGGCCTGCCTGAGTGACTGCACAGGAAACCCTGGGACAGCGCCTGCCACATAGGAAGTGCTCAGGGCTGGTCACGAGCAAGTCCCAACAGAGTAGGAACATTCTCACAAAACATACCTTGAAAAGGAAAACTCCTGATAAATATGCAAATTCCATAGGTGGGATATTAATGCGTAAGTTTGATTAGATGTCTTCTTATTCATATGGCTAACTTAAACACGATGGAAGAATACAAATTTTTATTTTTTAATAACTACTGAAAACGTTGTATTAGTGACTCGATGGGCCAAGAATAGTAATTACTCATGTAATTTAGGAAAACACTCTCTATTGCAGTGGATGAGGCCCAGAAATCAGGATTTTAAAAAGATTCCCAGGTGATTCTAATGTGCAGCCAAGGTTGAGAACCACTGCTCTATGGGACTTAGCAGTGTAGTGTAGACTCACCTGGCAGGACCACGTAGTTATTCAGAAACAATGGAAATGGGTGGATTTAGGGGTAAAGCTGGGAATTCTCAGACCTGCAGCAGGACTGAGAGGCTTTAGTGTGTAACTGAACTTGGTCTAACTTTCGCCTCGTATAGTTTTATCTGTATTGCACACTCTGCAATCACTGGCATCTTTTTTTAAAATATATTTTTATTGATTTCAGAGAGGAGGGGAGAGGGAGAGAAAGGTAGAAACATCAATGATGAGAGAGGATCATTGGTCAGTTGCTCCCTGCACACCCTCTACTGGGGATCAAGCCCACAACTCAGGTATGTGCCCTGACCAGGAATCCAACCGTGACCTCCTGGTTCATAGGTCGATGCTCAACCACTGAGCCACACCAGCAGGGCTTTCTAAAACATTTTATTTATTTAATAAAATGACTAAACCGTTTGAGAAGGCTTAAGGAAGAATAAGCGAGGTTAGGGGTGGGATGTGAATTTTCTAAAGAGAAACAGGCTAGCGGCTAACTCATTAGTCAATAGAGCCAAAAGAAAGAAAAGAAACTTTGTGGCCCATGCGCAGAAGTCGGTATTTTGTGGAAGAGCCACACTCAAGGGGCCAAAGAGCCACATGTGGCTCGCAAGCCGCAGTTTGCCAACCACTGGCTAGCTAGCTGCTAGCCAGTCACAAAATATTTCAAAATGGTAAAGTTGTATTTTCCAAACACTGTTCTTTGGTCTGTATTTCTGTCTGCAGAATGTCAAAACAAAATCCTAAAGCTAAATCACTGATAACCAACCTGGAAGTGTTTTTTTTTTTCTTGTTTAGCTTTTAGTTTTTGTTTTTAGTGGAGGGGAAATATTTCTCAGTTTAAAAAAAAAAAAAGAAGCAGCTCTAGCCGGTTTGGCTCAGTGGATAGAGCATCAGCCTGTGGACTGAAGGGTCCCAGGTTCGATTCCGGTCAAGGGCATGTACCTTGGTTGCGGGCTTGATCCCCATTAGGAGACATGCAAGAGGCAGCCAATCAATGATTCTCATCACTGATGTTTCTATCTCTCTTTCCTTCTCCCTTCTCTCTGAAATCAACAAAGATATATTTTTTTTAAAAAAGAAAGGAAACAAAGCTGTAGTAGAAAATGGGCATGTGGTCAAGAGAAAAGCGCGGGGAGAGCAGTTAGGTGATGGTCCTCTGGCTTCGTGGCAGCATCACCAACTAGCTGGCCAGGAAGACGGCCATGAGCTTTAGCCAAGCTCTGAAATGCTGTGTATCAACTGTAATATAAAGAGCTCGAAGATGAGCTCTTAGTTTACCTTCCAGAAATTAAACGATAAAAATACATTTTAAAGAGGGAGCAGCCTAACTAAAAAGTAAATAATTTAACATTTTAACTTAGTAGCTTTAAAAAGTCAGTTGGGAATTTTATTGCTTTGGGCCCAAGGCCACTCACTGTAAGACTGGGCAGAAAGTTGAAAGACTATCAAGGTTTTGGGTAGGGTGGTGCCATTAGAAAAAGTAAATGCTGTGTTTAGAACAGATTTAAAGACAGAGTTTGAAAGAACTAAAAAACTATAATTAAAGAATATAAGGCTTTAGTAGCTCTAGTTAATTATGGCAAGCACAGTTCCTGGTTGGGCTATTCAATAAATATATGTCAAGTAGATGAAGTGAACAGACACATAAGTGAGACCTGACAGAAACTAAAAAGGGAAAGGATTTTAGAGACTTTAGGAAAACAAAGTACACAACGGGACCACCACCAAAGGACCAAAAAGTTAATTCAGGATTTTAGCAGTAAAAAAAAAAAAGCAAATAAAAATCATCACCAATGTTTTGAATTGCTGATTCTGCTAGAAGTTGGGAAGGCATGAATTATCCATAAGTAATGATTGGGGAAAGGTGGAGATGAATGAGGTAATGGGGAGAAACCTCAGACTTTATTGTAGGCAGTTTGACTTGCTAAGTAAAGTCTGCAAATGATTTTTAAAGCACATATGGGGCATAAATTAAAAAGAAACAGTAATTGTAGTAAAATTAGAGTGGATGTAGAAGCTTGGTGGGAGAATACCTTTCTATTTAATAGGTGGGATGCTGCCTGATTTATGAATCATTCAATAAAGCCAATTAGATCTTTAATTAAAAAAAACTTAGTGGATAAAAAAGAATGTTTTAAGTAACAAAACATATAAAGTAGATGTTAACTAGATATTTAAAGCAAATATAAACCTACCCTAGAAATGATCAAGTTTAATGATGAAGCTTTTGATATATTTATGTGAGTGTTTTGTGGAAGCTTACTTTTATTGCCAAAATTTAATATTTAGTGCTCAACTGAGCTTGTCTTGTTTATGTTACAGTAGTGTTTCCACAGTATCAGTTATAGCAAAACCAACTTCAGTAATAAGTTTAAAGTGCAGAAAGAGTTGCTGATAAGATGTTAAAGGAAGTCACACCAGCCAACTGATGTAAGTCATTTTATACACAATGTGTTATCAAAGGCAAGTAATATTTCAAGTTTTAACCCAGTGGCTCTTTTGCAAAGAGAAAAAGTATTTCCATCTTGTGCACCAATTTGTTCTAAATTTTAAAAAAATATTTGGTTATCAAAAAGGCAGAAGAAAATAAAACCCAAATTTTTAATAAACCCCGTATTTATGATCAACCAATGAACCTTCACGAAAAGCTTTATTTAATCTTTATCCAAGGAGAAGCAAAGGGAACTTAGACACTGGTGTGAGTTTGAGAAAGGAATTGCCCCTTTACCTGGTGCTGGGCTTGGGTAGAGAGGGACCAGATAGCATTAGGGGTTCTGAAAGCCAAGGGCACTGGGTGTGCTTCTGAGTTCAAATAGACCCCAGGGGAGAGGAGGCATTAGACTCCCGCAGCCGCAGAGCCCCTAAAGTCCCAGCACAGTCCCAGCAGTGTGCTGGGAGTATGGAAGAAGTATCAAGCCTCACTGCCCACCCCCCCACCCCCACCCCGAGTTGTGCAGGAGCAGCACAGGGACCTCCGGATCCCCAAAGAGAGCATGGAAGAAGCAAGGAGAGGTGCCAAAGCAGAAGGGCCTTTCAGGCAGGAATGTGCTTGTACTGCACCAGCACTGAGGAGGAGGCAGGACAATGAGCATCTCAAGGACCCTGCACAGGCAGAGGCCACCGAGATGCGCGGAGCATCCCCCACTCCAGGCCTGGGCAACTTTGTGGGGGAAAGAATTACATTAAATATATCTGGCTTACGCTTACTGTTCTTAAAGTGTCCCCTTAATAAGAATGATGTAGGTATGATATGAAACATAAATGGTACATAGGAATCGAGATGAGGCCGATCCTTCCATAAAAACAAATAAAAAAATGTGTGGTTATAATATAAAATCATCTCATGAAAAACATCAAAAAGCTGAGGGAGGGGGAGAGGAGTCCTAAAGTTAAAATGCCACCATGGTGCTGCTTTTACAGGGAAGCTTATATTTTTTAAACATTGAACAGTTGTGGTCTAATCAGTTAATTTGTATGCAGCAGTGTGCACGTTCACATACAGCTACTGGCCTATGCTTTAAAACACAGTGCTTTGTTACCGACCCAATCTGTCCACTTCTCTGACGGGTCTGAATACAGTATTCCTGTCTTAAAAAACAAATTCCAAGAGCTGACGAGACAGCAAGAAACTGCCAGGCCAAATACTGCAGAAAAGCAGGAACCTGAGAGGTAAGCAAGCAGGAAGGCATTTGTATCATGGTAGGGGGCGGATCCCAGCTGATTGACAGCCTCACGGGGAGGTGGAACGAATCAGAGCCCAGAACCCACCAAGTCAGGCGAATAAAAAGGCTTTCCTTACACGGTGGGTCCTAAGAGTCACTCCCTACAAACAAGAGTGAACCAGAATAAACCCACGGCCCACTCTGAAAGGCTGCAAGGGCAGGTGCCTTGGCAATGAAAGTATACGTAGGGAGGTGGCATCCCCGAGGTGTTGTATACAAGGGCTGGCCCTTGTGTGCAACATTGCACGTCAAATTTACATCCCCTGGGTGGTCTAAAAACCCTGCAGTGGGCTAAAGTGGTCCCAGACTAGTAATGCCACCAGGCACCTGGCAGAAACAAAAGCAAATGGGGGGGGCAGGAGGGGAGTGTGGGAGGCCATTCATCCTAAGCCTCGAAGAATCCCTGAGTAGTTTTTCAGTGGTAATGACAAATAACCAAGCAATAATAAGCAAGCCCCCAAGAACAGACAGATAACAGGGGTCGGGGAGAGGTCAGGGGGAGGGGGATCAAAGAAAAATCTAGATCCTAAAGCAAATTCATTCTCTAATGAATTCTGTAACCACTTATACAACTAATATTTATTGAGCACCTACTCTGTGCCAGGCTCTAGGCCAGGCTGCTGGGCATATATGCCATTTCAGCTGTCATATGAACAAATCACCCAGGGATGAAAGGTTAGTTGAACTGCCATTATATTTATGTTTATGTATTTACTGTTCCTTTCTGTGTTTTCCTAAGACTTCCAAACACGAGGACCCGTGAGTGTACATTATTTAGTGATAGATTTTGAAACACACAGTAATCTCCAAGGACTGAGATTGACACTGACTGTTGATTCCTTTCCCAGACTTTCAGTCCCTAAAGGTTCCATGTTCAAGTTAAGCCTAATTATCCCCTAAGCAAACCATAGAGCCACATGCAGAAGCAAAAAAGTGATGAAAGACAAGGAAAACTACCTCAGAGACTTTGAACTCAGAGTTAAGTACATATATCTTTACCTGTAAAAGTCCAAACAGATGATCTTAAGAGAAAAGCATGAATTGGACATTAATTTTAAGGTAGAACTGGAAACAGCTAAAGGCACAGGAAGGGTGGAAAGAATTTAGTCCATAATTTACTTACACGTAGATTGCCTTTCTTGGCCAAGGTGGTGGGCAAAGTCTTGCTAATATTTGGGTTACTCTGGTGCATTTTTACACTAATGATCAACCTTTGTCTCCTGTCTAGCTTTTCACAATAAGGATTTAAATAGCCTCTACACTTCAACATTTCCTTACTCTTATTATATACTAGAGGCTCAGTGCATGAAATTCGTGCACGGGTAAGGGTCCTTAGCACCTATCCACTGCTGGCTGGGGCCTCCCTTCCTGCGGTTGGGCAGCTGGCCCCACCCCCGATTGGGGGAAGGGCTGATCAGGGGTGGAGCCAGCTGGGAGGAGGGGCTGAGGGCAGTTGGTGGCCTCGCCCTCTGGTCGAACTTCTGGTCAAACTCCTGGTCGAGGGGACAATTTGCATATTAGGCTTTTATTATATAGGACTGTATAAATATTCTGGTGGCTGTCATTTACTGAGCCTTCAGAATGGTATGATTTGTGCTTTCTCCTCCTTGTTTGCCAGACCACAGCAGTGTAATAATAATAATAACAACAATAGCTACTTACTCTGGGCCTGGAACTGTACAAGACACTTTTTAGGAGTTATTTACTCCTGAGAACAGTTGTAAGGGGTAAGTCATTGTTACTCCCATTCTGTGCTCCAAGTTGGACAGATCTGAATTCAAATCCTGTCCTGCTTTTGTCATTTCTCCCCCCCCTAAAGGATAAGGCTCAGTTTCCTGGGTGACAGCTGCTCTGGGGATGAAATGAAATACAGTGTGGCTGAGTACCTGGCCTCTAGGAAGCTGCAATGGTTACTCATCATGAAATTCATGTCTTGCCTTAGGCAGCATCTTCACCTAGCTAGACCAGTGGTCGGCAAACTGCGGCTCGCGAGCCACATGCGGCTCTTTGGCCCCTTGAGTGTGGCTCTTCCTATGCCTTAGGAGTACCCTAATTAAGTTAATAACAATGTACCTACCTATATAGTTTAAGTTTAAAAACTTTGGCTCTCAAAAGAAATTTCAATCGTTGTACTGTTGATATTTGGCTCTGTTGACTAATGAGTTTGCCGACCACTGAGCTAGACAATCTCTTGCATTTATGAAGAGTGTTACGCTGTCAATACCCCTTCACTTCCTTCCCAACCACTGGCTTGTTTGATCCTTTGGAAAATATTTTAATACCTTATTGACCTTTTGAGTAACTGTCTGTCAGCCTTGGAAAATGCTAATCCAGGAAATGATGCAAGAAGAAAGGACCAGGACTTCGCCTTTCTTTCCAGTCCTCTGGACGCAGTCTGCCTCCTTCCTTCTCCTAGGTTTATGTGTGTGAAAGGGGTGTGGGGGGTAGCCAGTGTTGGAGGTAAGTCAAGACGGGTAGGAAGGGATGTGACATGTAGGTGTCCTAGGTTTCCAAAAAAGGAATGTGCCACCTTCCCTTATAAAAGAAAGTCTCTTTTTCTTTTTCTCAAGCTTGTGAGAAAATCATCCTACTTTCTCTTATTTAAACGAAAACCACATACTTGCTCTTCTCACAGTGGTCTGGATTGAAAGGCTATATTCATCAACGTGACAGAAAATCCTGGGAAAGATGTATTCACCCCAGTGTACTGCCTAGCACACAGTAGGGACTCAACAAATATTTGAAGTTACTGCAGTGACTGTAGTGTGTCCTCTGCTGGTAATGCAGAAAATAATGCAATGCGTCCTCACTTTTAGATAGCCTCCTATATCAGCAAGATTCACCTGTCAAATAATTAATTAGTTGAGAAATCACACAGGTGGGCAGATTTGTGTTTGGCCTGCAAGGTTTCAAAAATACATTTTGAATGGACATTTAAAGCTTCAGAGATTTCATAGACATTTATAGCTGGCTTGCTCTACCGAATAGTATCTACCTGGTCCTTCTGGGAACTTGTGCTGGTGCCTGGATTATAACTGTGTTCTCAAAATCAAAGTTCACAAGTCCTGTTAGCTATATCAGGTGTTCATTTGATCCCAGAAAGGCCCCCCTCCCACCACACACACACACCACCGAAACAAAAGCTAGAAGGTCAAAATGTGTAAATACACAACCCAAACCCTCCAGCCCTCCAATTCTCTCTGAAAACTTGACTCTGCAGTTCCCACTATCAGCCTTCTCCTAGGTTTACTCAAACCCTCCACTTCGTTCTCAAACCCTCCACTTCACGGGTGCTTGCTAACCAGAGGCATGAAGAGGAAAGACCAGGGCCCCTTCACTCCTAATGCTTGAAAAGGCCCTCCCACCCCCAGCAGAACTGGGAAGGAATTCTTGATGCAAGCAGGGAGGAGGCTTTAAAACTCCACTGACATAAAAAGGCTACTAAATGCCACAGTAGCTTGTCATTTAGAAGGTACCATTTAGAATTTTATAGAAATTAATCAAATTAAATAGGCCTAAAACACAAGTGATTTTCACTTGACACTATTTTAAAATATATGCAATACTGAGAGTCTCCCCACTTTAAAATAAAAATCATTCCTATAAAGGCAGATAGATCCTGACCATTCTCCCTTTTCACATGGATGCCATTTCCCTCCTGGACCCTCCTTTGCTGGCCCAGTGTGGTCCCTTGAAACCACAGGGCCCCCTTTACCTTACTGCTCAAGGCCACACTTCTAGCCCCTGCATGGCCCCTTCACTCTCCTTCCCCAATTCTTGATTTTCTATTGCTCCTCTAACCTATCACAAATACTCCTTAAAGATATTTCAGTAATAAGCATTATATAATACTAACTAGGGGCCCGGTACACGAAATTTGTGCACTGAGGGAGGGGTCCCTCAGGCTGGTCTGTGCCCTCTCACAGTCTGGGAGCCCTCAGGGAATGCCCGACTGACGACTTAGGCTGGCTCCCCACAGGAGTCAAACATCCTTAGCACTGCCACAGAGGCGGAAGAGGCTCCCACCACCGCCACTGCGATCGCCAGCTGTGAGCCCGGCTTCTGGCTGAGCAGCACTCGCCCTGTGGGAGCGTACTGACCACCAGGGGGGCAGCTCCTGCATTGAGCATCTGCCCCTCTGGTGGTCAGTGCACATGATAGTGACCGGTGGTTCTGCCGTCAGGCAAAAACCAGCTCTCCGACATCCCCCCAGGGGTCCTGGATTGTAAGAGGGCACAGGCCAGGCCAAGAGACTCCACCGATGCACGATCGCAGCCGGGAGGGATATGGAAGGTTGGCCATCCGGGATGAACCATGGGAGGGCTCCAGGGTGTGTCAGGCCCATCTCAGTCAGTCCTGATCGGCCAGACCTCAACAGCAAGCTAACCTACCGGTCGGAGAGTCTACCCCCTGGTGATCAGTTCACATCATAGCAACTGGTTGACTAGTTAACTGTCTACCCCCTGGTGGTCAGTGCATGTCATAGCAAGTGGTTGAGCGACCTTAGCATATCATTTGCATATTACACTTTGGTTGAACGGCCAATGGGATGACTGTACACTTAGCATATTAGGCTTTTGTTATATAGGATAGTAATGATACGATTATACATTACTGATATAGTACATTAATGATACATTACTACTACTTACAGTAATGAATATTTATTGAGCACTTACTATGTGCCAAGCAAAAGTTTAACTATTTAAGAGAAGTCAGTCCATTGAGCTACCCCCACCATCACCTGAGGCTTGCGGTGTGTTAGCTCAAGGTGAGTGCCCAGCAGTCAGACTGCTGGCTGGGATCTTAAGAAGGCTTGCCGACCACCTCGGGTGTGGTCCAAATGCGCTGTCTACAAGGCTCCTTGATCTATGATTACTGCTGCCGTATTTAAGGATGTGAAATTTACAGAAGTCCCTATTGCTAAGTGGAAAAGGAACCTTTGTCTTTGGCAAGCCCTCCGTTTCCCATAAAAGCGATGTCCTGGATTAATTCTGGATAAAACGGAGCCTCCTCAAGACAATCCCCTCATCTTACTCCAAGGCGAGGAGTCTCCCATGACTGAACCTGAGGTGCCACCAGAGCCCCCAGGGAGCTGACTTAAGCTAAGGGTTAAATCCTGCCAGTGTAGAAGAGCAATTTCCTCCAGCACGTCTCGATAATTGCCGCTTCCTCTATGAAAGTCCGTCATGGGAGTCCAAGAAGGGTCAATGCACAAAGTTCCAATGACCGTCGCTGGCGTGCACCCAGAGGCCAGACCGGGCAGCAGCGGGGCCAGCTCGGCCCCCACCCGCCCGGTACCCTACAGAAGAAGAGGCGGGTCTGGAGAAGCTGTGGGAAGAAAGGACACCTCCCCGCTGTGGTCCTTCCTCTTGATGGGGACCGACTTTGCAGGCTCCGGGGGGTCTGGCCGGGGCGTGACCACTCGG
>NW_006285240.1:1051575-1065481 GCF_000327345.1 Myotis davidii | reverse complement strand
TCTTCCAGGAAGTCTTCCTGCTTCCGGGACCCAGAGCTTATTTGGTTAAGGACAAGGATGCTTGAACCCGCCGGACTCGTGGGCATGGCATGGGCCTGGGAGGGTGGGGGGTGGGGGGGCACGGACGCCCAGCTCGCCGTGACTCGCAGTTCTAGCAGCTTTACTGATCCTCACTCTGCTGAACTCCGCCTCAGTCTCACGAGCCCCCGCACCAGGCACTGCGCCCTACAATCCTCCTCATTTTACAAATGAAGCGGTTGAGGCTTTCAGACTTTCTCGAGGTGATATTCCAAGTGAGGGGATTCAAAGCCGAGCTGTCGGCCTGGGCAGCCCAGGTTCTCTATGCCCGGATCATCACTTTCGATGATAACATCATTTAGTCGCGTTCCTTGCCCGTGCATTAAGTGCCAGGCTGGTGCTAAGGGGGTTACATGCATGCCCTCCTTTGGAGCTCACATTTTCCTGTGGTACACACGGGCCGGCTGCCGCCCTGCTCCTAAAGTCAAGGCCAGCCCCAGAAGATGGCCAATGGTAGCACAGGGACTCGTTTCAGTCCACATTCCCCCATTCCCTCTCCCCCGCCCCCATACTAGTATTCCTATAGTGTTTCTGTGTGTTTGGCAACCAGGATGGACCCTGTGGGAAAGAGCAGAAGGATGTCCAAGGTGACAAGGCTTAAGGCTAGACCCCAGGGCCCCAAGGTTTTATCAGAGGACAGCATGAGGCAACTCTACTAAAGAGCCCAGATGTCCGGACAAGCTGAGGTAAGGAGGACAGGAGCTGGGATTAGTGACAGGCACCTTGAGGACAATCACTGGGTCTCACACCCCTTTGTATCCTAGCTCCTTGCATAATGCCACAAACAGAATAGGATAGCAGGGGGGGCGGGGAGGGGGGGGGGGGGGGGGGGGGAGAACCATGAAGATACACAAGAGCCACGGGGCTCATTCCAACTTTGGCAGTCCTTCTGTGAGAGGACTGGAGAAGTTTATTCTAAAAAGGTGAGGGATGGAACTTTTCTTTCATACCTAATTGTTTTTCTGGAAGACGGCCAGCTCTCCAGACAGACACCTGAAGATCTGATTGTTCACTGACTGCCCTTCTCCATGGGAAGATGGGGAAGAGACATAAATCAGGAGTCAAAAACTTAAAAGGCAGCCTACATGTTTTCACAGTGTCAAAATGTCAGTATATTTATTTTCTTACTCATTTTGAGTAAGCTGCCACCACTCCCTTCAACTGCTAGAGGGCAAATACTGGGTTTGAGTTTCTGTATTGGACACAAACGAGTACGTTTTGAACTCATATGATTTAAACAGTAATATCCCATTGTAATTTCATTGGAGAAAAAAACTTTTGTATCAGTTCCAACTATGTCTTGAACCCTGCCAGATCCTGACCTAGGAGAAAAGGTAAATTAAGTACGATGGAGAAACAGTAATTTGCATAACTGTTGTATTTTTTTTTTCACTTTGCCTTTAAAAAACCCCCATGCTCTTGAAACAGAAGAAAGTTAAAGGCAAACCCATATTCTTGAAACAGAAGGAAGTTAAAGGTAAATTCCTAGGGCTACTCCCCTGTAATTTATAGGTGGGCAATGTAACCTGCGGTGCTGAGAGAAGCGGGGAATCTGAACTTAGTGTTGAGACTAAGAGTTGAGACTCAAACCCCAAACGCTCTGTGCATAGCACCACAGCCTCTAGGTCAACTACGTCAAGACCCATGATAATTGTGAATTACCTTGTTTTAGGTTTGATTAATTCTCAAATAGTACTTTCGAACAGATATTATTTTACTGCTTCCAAAGACTTGTGAAATAGGAGGCCTGAGCTCCGTTGGGCCTAAGCTGCAGGTTGTTTAAGATCCTCTACCATCACACATCGTCAGTTTAGTTGTAGTGCAACAATGGCAACTCACTAAGAGGCAAAATATTCACTCTTTTTTTTACCATCCCACGGTTTTTCTCTTAAAGGGATTGTCTTGAAATCTTTTTCATCTCACTACCTTAGGAGAGGACATTCCTTCTCAAACCATATGAGCAACTAGCAGCTTAACTTTTGGAGTCTATGATTCCAGAGCATCAGAAGTGGGAGAAGACTCATTCAGGGGAAAGGAGGAAGGGTTGGGCTCGTCCTTTCACATGGACACACTCTGCATAACTTTCTCAGTAATGTTCCCTCCCACACTCGACTGTAAAACACTGCGGCCTACCCTGATTGTACCGACTCATAATCCTTGAGACTACTCACAACATTTAACTCATAATCCTTGAAACTAGTCATAACATTTGCATGAGGTTTTTGTTTTTTGTTTTTCCTTCCAGGAACTCAATGGGCTTTAATAATTAACTTAATGAGGTGGTGATTATGACTTTGTCCTTTTCGTTTAGAAAAGATGGCATAAGTCAGCTCACCCAAATAAGCAAGGGAAACACATGCCAGTGCTGGTGAGACATTTATGCCATAGGTTCGCCAATACATTTGGGGGTGAGGGTTGGGGGACTCATCACATTTTAAGGGACAAGCTAGGAGGCACTGCCCCTCCATGATCATTCCAAAGAAATGCAGCTACTTTGCCCCCTAGTGGCTATGATGCACCGGGACCTAATGATTGAAAACCACTGTACAAAAATAAGTTCATCAGTTCCCTTGGGTCAAGAAACCCTTACAGTGGTTCTCAACTTTGGCTGCATAGCCAAGGTTGAGAACCACTGCCTTAGAAAGTGGGCCAGGATCCACTCTTCCCAAGCACAGGTACTACCAAGACCAGCAAGATGGGGTCCCTGTCTTCAAGGAACTCACTATCTAGTGAAGGAGACAGACAGTGTTCCCCCACCCTGACCCCAATCATTTCAATTCAATACATGACTTGGACAGGGGAAAATGACATTTTATTTTGATGTAAAACACATTCACTTCACTAATCTGTGCTGTAGGGCTAAGGGCTTCTATTGTGGTATGGGTATGCTGGTGGGAGTTCCAAAAATCGCTCATAAGGTGTCTTCAACAATTTCCAGTTTGGGATTTTATAAGGTGGAGTTAAAAATCAAGAGCACTTAAATAATCTGAGAGGAGATTCCAAGATTTTTATAAATCCCTTCCCCATCTTTGTCTGTTCTCTCGCCTATACCCAATTCACCAGTACAATTTTTAGCAGCTTATCTTTCCAAAGGACCCATTTGTTTTCACAGAAAACACAACTCTTTTTTTTCACTCATATACTATTTACTTAAGGCACATCTACTAAATGACTTATTTACGGTAACAGACACAACTGGCATACATAGCTTTGGGAAAAAAAGCAATGGATCCTGGAGAGCACCCAGCTTAGGGAGAGGAGTGCAGAAGTACGTGGGCATTGCAGTGCATTCTGTTGTCAAAGAGCATTCAGTATGCTGTGGGCACCAGTCATTATCTCTTCCAGAAGAAATTGAGAGCATAGATTAAACTGGTCAGTTAAAAGAAATAATTACTTTGGGAGCACAGAGGAGAGACATTCAGTCAATTATTATAATCTCTGGAACTTTGGAAAGGGGGGCAATGGAGAGTGATGTCAGATTTTCTTGGGGATGAGAATGAATGATACATGAACTGAGACTTGAAAGAAGGCTTGGTTTTGCCAGTCCTCTTCCCAAAGTGAGGGGGTATGTGAATTAGAAAATTTAAAGACAGAGCTGCATGAAATCACCTGGTATGTTCAGAAAATTATAAGTATCTGTATTGCTGAGTTTAGGAGATATAATAGAAGTGGGGGAGTTGTTATAGAGGACGTGTCATATACAATCAGGTGGCTACATGATTTTGTGTGCTCTCTTCTTCATGCCCATCAGAATGCATTAGCCAAATGGCTGGCCTTCCATCTGTCATTAGTCATGGGACACTTCCCATGTCCAAGGATGAGAAGCCA
Organism: Myotis davidii; assembly: GCF_000327345.1. Taxonomy (NCBI): domain Eukaryota; kingdom Metazoa; phylum Chordata; class Mammalia; order Chiroptera; family Vespertilionidae; genus Myotis; species Myotis davidii. The sequence continues at coordinate 1,061,575 of NW_006285240.1, read as the reverse complement.
CTGTCCATGGTCTGGTGAGGCAGATGGATATGTACACAAATAATTCCAAGGGAATGTGATAAGTGCCTGAATATAGATATATTTGAAAGTACACACACAAAGGCAATGACTTAATTATGAAGAAATTCCAATGGATGGTGATCACTTAACCTGAGTTTCAATGATAAAAGAAAGGTAGATAGGAGGGTGATCTGCCACCCTACTAATGACCTAGGCTGTCTGGGCTGTTGTTCTTGGCTACGTGAATCATTCACTTCCCACGCTGCCATTCCCTACGCCACCTTCCGGGATTGCCCGAGCCTGTCACTAAAGACCCAGGCGGAGCAGAGAGAAGCTGCTGACCCCTGGCCTGCACAGCATCACTGACCCTGTCACCAAAAGGCTGCCACAGAGCTTGGGCAGCCAGAGGCAAAGCCCACACGCCCAGGCAAAAGTACTGCTCTTTTCCCACTTCGTGGGTGGAATCCAGTCCAAAGTGTTGGTCTACTCTTTGTGTTAGTTTAAAAAGAAGTGCAAGTATTAGTATAAGCACACGTTATTCAAAGTAGAAACAGTTAGGATATTTAGGGAAATTCACTCCAAAACTCAACAAACCTCAGTGAAAAGAAGTCAGGCAAATCAGTCAATTAATTGCCTGAATTTTCAGCCTTCGATAGGTTCTTTTAACGGATGTTTAGCGAAGTGGAAGATAACTTAATCCATGTCTCTTAGAGGCTTTAAATTATTAGGAAAAGACCAAACTATAAACTTAGCTAGATTTTAAGACATTTTATAGGAAGGAAAGAAGGAAGGACAAAGGAAGAAAGAAGAAAGAAGTGGACATTGTGATATCTGGCCTAAAATATCCAAAACACGATATTTTCAGAGAAATTAGAGTTATTAGAGAAATTTGTCTCCAATGATGGGACAGAAATATTCCATTTAGGAATGACTTACATGGGGTTACATGGTAAGTATTCTCTTTTCCAACATAACTGAGATATGTGGTGATATATATTAATATTATAATTATGAGAGGATATCATAGAACTATAATGGATGGTATATTTGCAAAAAATAATATAATATGTTGAGCATAATTTAATTTATTAGTGGGTCCCAAACCTTCTGGAAGGATTGTATAAATTTGGACAGTCACTTCATGGAATGATAAGCAATAAAAAAATCAATATAATTATTCTCCCTCCCTCTAGCTCTCTCTCCTCACCCTTTTAGATAAAAGTAAGAAAATCCTCAGGCATCTTGAAAGTATTATTAGAGTGTTTTTATGGGTACTAAGCATTTTCTAAAAAAGTAATAGTTCTACATACATATTACTATTTTTCAAATGTATTTAGTTGCAGCAGTAATGAGTCAAATGCATACTCATTTAAAATATTAGTCAAATTCATTTTCTAATCTTCATATAATGTTTTCAATCATTAAATACAAAAATACAACTACAATCATAGGGGTTATCTTGGTCTCCTAAAGATAAATGTGGCAATAAAAATCATAATATTGGCCAAAGTTACATGCACTACCAAAACAAACATATCTGAACCTTGAAATCCAACTATTTTTAAAACATTGCCTATTCTCCATTTACCCCACCCCCAAACACACACACTTGTTTTTCTTTTCTTCACTTAAATTTTTTAAAATTGATTTTTAGAGAGAGAGGAAGGGAGAGAGAAAAACATCAATGTAGCCCTAACTGGTTTGGCTCAGTGGATAGAGCATCAGCCTGCGGACTGAAGGGTCCCAGGTTCGATTCCGGTCAAGGGCACATGCTTGGGTTGCAGGCTTGATCCCCAGTGTGGAGTGTGCAGGAGGCAGCCAATCAATGATTCTCTCTCATCATTGATGTTTCTATCTTTCCCTCTCCCTTCCTCTCTGAAATCAATAAAGATATATTAAAAAAAATTAAAAAACACACACAAAAAAACACATCAATGTAAACATTGATCAGCTGCCTCCGACATGCCCTTTACCCAAATTGAGCCCCAATCTGGGTACGTGCTCTGACCGGGGATCAAACCCTCGACTATTGGTGCATGGGACAATGCCCAACCAACCAAGCACACTGGTCAGGGCTCTTTTCCTCACTTTTTGTTTAGAAAGACCATTCTGCTCTGGACAGGGGGAAGTTCTACTGAAGCTTCAAAGGGTCTCAAACTTCACTGTATGTTGTAACCATTTGAAGAATCACACACCTGGCTAATTAAATCAAAATCTGGGGGTGAGTCCCAGGTATTAGTAGTTTTGAAAGTTTCTCTTCAAGAGACTCATTGCTTCTCAAAAGTGAAGAACCATCAAGATGGCCTGTTAAATGTGTGGACTGCTACCCCTCCTCCACACCCAGAATTCCTCCTGCAGGAGGTCTAGGATAGGACACAGAATTTGCATTTCTAACAAATTCCCAAGTGATGCTGAGGCTGCTGTTCCAGGGACCACGTTCTGCAGATCGCTGCCTTAGATACAGGTCTTCCAACTCACCCACACCTTTCAATTTTTTTATAGGAAATTTAGAAAATAAGGAAACTGGATGTTTCCAGAGACAACCAACCCTGGATAGTATTTTAAAATCACCCACATTGTGAAAAAATGTCTTACAGGGTTAATGGGGAAGGAAATAAGACTTTATCAGGAGTTCCCAACTCGGACTAATCATTAAAATCACATTGGCAGTTTGAAAAAAAAAATGCAGCTGTCTGGGCTTCCCTCCCTCCCTCTCAATCTATTCGCCTCTGGGTGTGCGTCTACTTTGCAGCCCATGGGGAACCTGTTCTAGCCCAATGGTTCTCCCACTTCACCAGGCACAAATCCCCCGGGGTGCTCATGAAAACACACATTCCTGAATCCCACTCTTGAAATTCCCTTCTGAGATCACGTCGCCCTGATTCTGGCTGCGGGTTTTCAATGAGGCCTCGGTATTTTTGCTCCCGGATGCTTTGTTTCTTCAGATCTCTTTCTTTTTCTATAAGGGCTTTGGGCTTTAAATCCAGAAGTCTCTAGTTACATTTCCTACTTTGCATCCTGAGCCCAGAATGGTCTCGCTTGACTGGTAGAGGACCAGGATGGGGAAATATTGTCCCACAGTACTATTTTTTCTAATATTACTTATCGAATAATTTATCCACTTTTCTATCGGTTTGTGGTGCTTCCTCCAAGATGCATAACCTTAGCTGGCAGGGGTCTCCCCCAGCAATTGTTAATAGTAATAAATCCTTATGACTATGAGCCCCTATGAAAAACGACTCAGTTACAGATAACGTGGAACTTTTTTGCCCATTTGCTTTTCTAGACTAATTACTGCATTATTTTATTAAGCTCCCTACCCTGCTTCTTAAAATTGTATTGGGCCGCTATTAAATTATTAATAAAGAAATTACATACTAATTTGGGGAGAATTGATATAATGGTTAAGTTTATTCTCTAGCAAATAGTATCTTTATTCTTGAATCTCATACATGCAGTAAAGTAATTCCTATGGAATTATAAATGAAATTCCTACCTTATCCCCCTTTATATCATTCTTGTTTTAGAAAAATGCTAAGGATGATTATATTTGATTAATTTTGTTTTGATAGTTGCACCAAAATTATATAAGATAGTAACATTATGGGAAACTGGAGGAGGAGTATACACGATCTATCTGTACTACTTCTGCAACTTTTTCTGTAACTCTAAATTTATTTCAAAATAAAAAATTTAATAAAATGCATCACCAGCAATATTTCATGCTATCACAGTCTTAGTAAGGATCATATTTTATTTTATTTTGAATCTAAAAGGAAAAGAAGAGGTAGAGAGAGACAAAAGAAGAGGAAAAAGGGCTGATTAAAAAGCATGTGTCCATTTTTTTATGAAAATGATATGAGTTGGAATTAGCTGTGCTGTGAGTGATGAGAGAAGGTAAGGCCCGCCCTTAGCTTTGTCCACACTCACCCTGAGTGCAATGGAAAGGACGACATGGAAGCTTTAGATTTGATGTGTCTGTACACTTGGAACTAATGTTTTCACCAGCCCAGGACAGGTTGCTATGAAGAGGGCCAGGCAACGGCTCCCAATTTGGAGAAGGCAGGAATTTAAATGTGAGACAGAGAGGAACTCAGTATTGGCAGCAGGAGCTAAAACATGACGAATCCAGAAAAGCCATTTATCAGATGTCATGAGGCAAGGAAATCCATGAGTAAGCAGAGCTTTGAGGTAAAGGGGAAAAGCACGGACACCACAGAAGCAGAGGCCTGGAAAAGCCGTGTCAGAGACGGTGGGCTCCCTGCAGCAGGGAGCAAAGGACACCTGGTGCTGGGCCAGGAGAGCTGCTGGGATCCAAAGTCCTACCAGCATGCCTCTCAAAGGAATCGAAGTAGACTTTTCCATCACAGTGAAGGCTCCTCAGGTCAGAAACTCTGGTTTGTCAGCAAGATGTCCTTTCACATCAGCCCCACAAAACACAACAGCACCTTGGGAAGCTGCCTGCCCCATGTCACTGCCAGTTCTGTGGCACTGCACCAGCGGACTTATCTGGGTTCACGCTTTAGACGTAGGCCCTGGGCTGGGGCTGCTTGGGAAATAAACCTTTGGCTACGAAACTCATCAAATTCCGTTTGAAGGTGCGTGGAGGAGTTTGGGCAATAGTTCATCTCTCCGAGGGCTGGTGCTTGTTGAAGGACTGAACATCCCGGGACTTCTCTGCTCATCTTTCAGCACCACTAGAACTTCAGAACTTCCCTCACTAGTGCACCAGAGTTTCCACCAATTTTTGTTACCTTTAGCTTCTTACCGTATCCTATGCAGACTTGGAAATGAGTGGGGGTAAACTGAGACTTATGCCTTCAAGCAGGAGGTCACAATTCACAAGTAATAGCAACTATCCATACTCTCTACAGTAAATTCCATGGAGACGATTGAGTCTCACAGAATGTGTTCTTAATTTTTGCCAAATTCTTGAATTCATAGCCAATCTATGGGAATAATTCAAGCATGATTTGTCAAATGGGATTGCATCCTAATCTGTGCTTTTCCCAATAAATTTATTGTCATTAGCTCTGATATGTGATCCACTGTGAAATTATTCAAATTAGACATATAAGCCAGCGCTACTATGCTGAATTTCACTTGTTCATCAATGACAGAGCAGCTTCTTTGCTGAATAACAGCTTTTGAGGAGCAGAAAAGCATCTCCTTTCTTTTTATTTTTGTACTATTCACTATGTCACACCTACAAACATGACTCATTTTAAGTTTAATCTTCATTATTAACATTTACTATTTTAAGTCTGGACCAGAGATCAGTAAAAAAAAATATGGCCAAGCTAAGAATGGTTTTAACATTTTTAAATGGCTGAAAATATTCAAAAGAGGAATATTTCATGACACGTGGAAATTATATGAAAGCTAACTTTTGCATAAATGAAGTTGTGGTGGACCCAGCTGGGGTCCTGGCTTCACGTATGGTCCAGGGCTGCTTGTGCGCCATAGCAGGGTCCAGCGTAGTGGGAAAAGAGACTGCGTGTTCCACAAAGCCTGAAATATTTAGTCTCTGGCACTTGACAGAAAAAGGCTCCTGACTTCTGCTCTGGACAATCAACAGAAAAATAAAGCAAGCCTTGATTTGTAGTATTTGCCTATTTCTATAGTGAAAATATACCAACCAGCTTTAGCTGGGATTCCAATCTGGGTTTGTGCTTCCATTTTCATTCTACCTATCATTCTAGAGTGGCCTGAAATGGTCACACATTACAGTTCTAATGGTAACATATTACAGTTCTAATGGGCCCCTTCTACGCCCCTTAGGCCATTTTAGAAATGATTAGCAATGTATCAGTTCTCAGACATCAGATCCATGAAATCAGACACAAGTTACTCCTCTTTGCCTCTTGCACAAGCTGTTAATTCAGTTCTATCTACACACCTGCATGCTTTCCAATGTTATGGGCATGGTCCTTCCAGAAGAATAACAGTTTTTTCAAAGGTAAGAATTAAAACATTGAATTTTTTCTTTTTAAGAGGAATGTATCACACTTACGTATTCTAAATTATGAACAAAAGATATTTCCATATTTTTAAATGGTAGTATTTCAAACTGGCAGCATAAACAACTGCCCCCCCCTCCCCCCACATTCAGTCTGAGCAAACCTTACAGAACAAACAGAGAAGAGCACTGGTGGGAGTTGTGATATTGACACTATTCCTTCCATCCTGAAATATTACTGCATCGTGAAGTGCAAAGAGGGCTTTAAACAAACTGAGATCCTGGGATTCCTACCTAAATCAATTAGCAAATGCTTTCTGTCCATACTCATTACTCACTTCTCTGTTCATGTTGGTATGTGAAATATTTACTTCCAAATGAGTCAGCCAACTTGAGAATGTTTTCTCAGCAGATCTAAAATAAAATGCTAATATGCTGAACATGTATGAACTTGCATCATACAAAAGCACTGTGTCTAATAGGAGTTGTGAAAGTATATAGTATGTAAAACCGTAAAAAGCTATTCTAACAGGAAGCATAGCCTGCCAACGTTGACTTAGGAAGTAGATTCACACAAGATACAAACTTTCTAAAAAATGACGGCGGTATGAGGGTTTCTTAAACTAATACACAGTGCTCTTTTCAAATAAGTTTGGGGGAAAAAAATCATCTCTGGAAATTCTGTAAACTTTTCCCTGCCTAAAAAACTATTCTCAAGTTTAATCCTGATTATCCACTCCATTCCTTAATCCACTTGGCCATAGACACCTTTTTTTCATATTAGAATTTGGCTGAGAAAGCATTAGCTTAACCCATCCATGGCCTAATGATCGGGTTCTTTGACAAATATAAATTCCCAAGGTAGTGCAACAAAGTGAGGGTGAGTTAAGATTAATTGGTTGTTTTAGGCCCAATGCCTAGTTGGCTAAGTCAGGACAATAAAGATAATGCACATAGCGCTTGATATTATTCTAAGTGCCTTACATATATCAACTTACATAACCTTCACTGCCACCTATAAAGCAGCTAATACTGCGTGCTCATTACATAGAAGAGAAGATGAGGCACAAACAGGCTAAGTACCTAAGTAAATGGCAAAGCCGGATTCAGGCCAGAGAGGCTGGTTCCACAGCCCGTGCTTATAACAACTATGCATGTAACCCCTCCTGTGCCTGTGCATGCGATATATTTAAAAAACGACAACAGACATCCTGAACAGAATAATGTTCATTAACCTGAGGTTTTAAGTAGAAAAGTCATTCTGCATAAGTGAAAAGAGGAGCTTAAATGGTTTTAGAGATAATATCAACTTTTATTATAATGCTTTAAAATAAATTGTTTTAAAATTGATTTAAAAAAAAATTATTCCAAGAACTAACTCCCAACTCCTGAACTAGGTTGCCAGTCAAGACCTTGCTAGGGAAGGAGCAGTTGTATTGACTAGTTTTGTTCATGCATGTTCATCTGGTGAACTTTAATACAGCTTGTTTTCTTAAGTCGGGTTAATGAGTCCATGAAAATGTATTCATAATGTCAAGTTGCTTAGCAAACCCTTTATTGAGATAATGTTTCTGCAGTTATATCTTGAGCCCTGCCCAGGTTGAATAATCAGAAATTTCATATCACTTGAGTCCAAAGAAAGGAGCTTGAATCCTATATTTAAAAAGCAGACATCAGAGTGTTTTATTGACCAGACTTCTTTCCTTGCTAGCTTCTAGGGTAAAGGAATAGACTAAACATTATTTTAAAATTATAAATAAACTCTTATTATTATTGAATGGGATAGAGTTCTTTAAATAAATTCCTAAAGATCTAACCAAATTTTTGAAAAAAGGTAAACGCTCAGCAACACAAGTCCTTTTTAGCCTTGCCATTGCCTGTGATAGGAGGATGGGTGATCCGCCACTTACTTTTACTCCACAGAAAAGCAAATGTCACATCCTGTACCCCCTTAGCTGACACGGAGGGAGGGGCTGACAAGATGGGGACTTGCTGAGCTTGAGTCTGATGTAACCTCGTGGAGTCAGGAGGTTTGCAGTGTGGCTTTGGCTGTGCCATGAGACAGAGTAAGGCTTAGAACAATCTCCTCTTTCTCTTCTTTCTTTCCTTTTTTCCTAATAAGGGGCTTTATTGAAATATAATTCACATACCATAAAATTCACCCATTCAAAGTGTACTGTTTGGTGGGTTTTGGTATATTCACTGAGTTGTGCTGTACATCCTTCCCCCAAATAAAATTTAGAATATCTTCATTACCTCTTTTGGCCATCACCCCATAATTCCCCATCCTTCAGCCCCTGGCAACCACTAATCTACTTTCTGTCTCTATCATTTTGCCTATTCTGAATATTTCACATGAATGGACTCACACAATATGTGGCCTTTTGTGTCTGGTTTCTTTCAGTTAGCATATTTCAAGGTTCATCCATGCTATTGCATACATCAGTACTTTATTTCTTTCTATGGCCAATAATATTCTGTTGTATGGAAATACCACATTATTCATTTTTGGTGGACATTTGGGCTGCTTCCACATTTTGGCTGTTGCAAATAGTGTTGCTACGAACATTTATGTGTGTTTTTGTGTAGACATATGTATCCATTTCTCTTGGATATCCTATATAATAAGAGCCTAATATGCAATTGACCAAATGGCAGAACGACCAGTCGCTATAACATGCACTGACCACCAGGGGGCAGATGCTTAATGCGGGAGCTGCCCCCAGCCCGCAGGCCCCAGGCTGGCCAAGGTGGGTGCCAGCGGGGGATTCCCGATTATCCCACTGGTCAACCCACAGATTGGCCCTGGTCACCAGCCAGGCCTAAGGACCCTACCATACACAATTTTGTGCACCGAGCCTAGAGTATGCTAGAAATAGAAATGCTGGTTCACATGCTAACTCTGTGTTTAACAATTTGAGGAGTTGCCAGACTGTTTTCTGAGGTGGCTGCCTTGTTTTACATTCCCACCAGCAACATATGAAGGTTCCAATTTCTCCACATCCTTGCCAACACTTGTTATTGTACAACTTTTTAATTATAGCTTTCCTAGTGGGTGTGAAGTGGTATCTCATTGTGCTTTTGCTTTGCATTTCCCCAATGTGCTTATTGGCCATTTGTATAACTTCTTTGGATAACTTCCTACCCATCACATTCCTTATCTGATTAAGTTTCCCCTTTCATGGGGAAAAGTATTGCAACACAACACACTATCTCTGGCTTTGTTCACCTTGTTACCCTATGCAACCTCTAGCAGATCATGAAAACACCAGTCAGTGGTTACTTGTATTATCAAAGTATTGATTTTAATAGAGTACAAGATTCCAATTCTCACAGCGTAAGCTCAAAGTCCATTGCCAATGGACTTCTCTTAGGTTTAATAGTCTTAACTTATCAAAAGGCCCCACTTTAACTTTCAAGGCGTTATTCTTGAGCCTATCACTCAAAACAAGGTTCAGTCACAGAATATCAGAAGAAGCATTCCAAATTCAGAGATCAATGAAATAGAATGGTCACTTCAGAGCCTTTCAAATCCCAAATAGGGTAACCAGGCACAATTTACTTGGAACAGCCCTAATTTTAAAAGTGAAAGTCCAGGGAAACTCTAGTCCTGGGTAAGCTCCGTTGGTAAGTCACCCCAGAGCCATTCTCATTCTCCCAGTTATATAGGCAGTCTACACTAATAAAAGAGAAACATGGTAATTGGCGTACGACCGCTACCCTTCCCATTGGCTAATCAGCGAGATATGCAAATTAACTGGCAGCGAAGATGGCGGCCGGCAGCCAGACAGCTGATGCGAACAGGGAGGCTTGCTTGCTTCAGTGACGGGGGACTCCAACGTTCCCCACCTGCCTTGCCGGCCTCTGAGCTTGCAGTTTGAAACATAGCTACAAATATAGAAGCTAAACAAAACCCAGAAACCTGCTTTCAGCCAGCTGGGATCTCAGAGCTAGAGTTGAAACAGTGTTTTGATTATAGAACCCAAACAACCCAGATACCTGCTTTCAGCAGCGGAGGCCTAACAGCTGGAGCCAAGCATC
>NW_006285240.1:1019947-1050750 GCF_000327345.1 Myotis davidii | reverse complement strand
GTATCTCCCGAGGGGTCCCAGCTTGCTAGAGGGCACAGGCCAGGCTGAGGGCCCCCCTCCCCCGCTAAGTGCACAAATTTTTGTGCACCGGGCCTCTAGTTCTATATAATAAAAGCCTAATATGCTAAGTGTCCAGTTGACCAGTGGGCTGTTCGACTAATCAAAGCATAATATGCTAATGATATACTAAGGCTGCTCAACTGCTTGCTATGATGTGCACTGACCACCAGGGGGAAGACGCTCTGACCGGTAGGTGAGCTTGCTGCTGGGGTCTGGCTGATTGGGACTGAACGAGATGGGCCGGACACAACTTAGAGCCCTCCTGCGGTCCTTCCGTGACCCCAATTATGCACCAGTGGGGTCCCTTGGCCTTGACTGCACCCTCTCCCAATCCAGGACTCCTCAGGGGATGTCAGAGAGCTGGTTTCCGCCCGATCCCATAGGCCAGGCCAAGGGACTCCACTGCTGCACGAATTCGTAGACTGGGCCTCTAGTAGCATTATAAATGAAGATGCAATAAAGAGCAGATACTACATTTTTAGGCCTTGCTGGCAGCACAGATTTGAATCCAGGCCCTGACACTTACTTATTGGGTTATGAATTTTGGCATGTTACTTTAACTCTGTGAGCCTCGGGGAAGTTCAGATGAGAAATGGTGGGATGATATCTAACATGGTTTAAGTCCAACCACATTAAGGGTGCAATTCATATGTACTCAACAGTAACCTTGAAAATCCTTCAAGTACAAAACCAAGTACAGTTCCTGTATATGGTTTGTTGTGATCAACATTGAAGATAATTTTACCAGATTCTTTAATTCTTCATTAATTACTCATATGAATTACTTTCTTCTATCACCACTTTTATACCTGCCACCAGGAACAACAGTTTTACTCACAGTCTTTCCTAAGTTTTCAGCTGGCACGCATTGCTGGTTTCAGGCACAACCATGCTGTCTGGCATTTCTGGGTGTGTGCTCATCAGGTAGACTAGTGGGGCATTCCCTGCATTATTTGAATTCTCTTCCTCTTTTTCCTAAGGATACATGATAGAATTATTGCAAGGTAAATGTGTGTATCATGTGACTCCACTGTAACGTATATAAACCATAAGCCCTCAGGAGAAAGACCCTCAGACACATCCAAGAAGTCAAAGCCCCAACATCCTTTTGTGTTTGAGGTGGCAGCTCCCAAGTTTTCCCTCCCAAGAGAACCCCAGCGTTCTCTGGTAGTGGTGCCATTTTGATGACTCTCCCATGGCCACTGTTCTGGAAGTCTGCCCAGGTCTGCCCAACCTGGCCTATCGTTTCATACACAAACCACGTTTGCAGCCAGAGGTTGGCTGGGTATCCGGAAGTGCAGTTCAGTTTAATCTGTTTGGATTTAGAGTGTTAGGGTCTGCTCTGTGGGAACAGCAGGGTTCCAGAACTTAAGGTTGGTGATGACGTATACCATTATACCCCTCCTCTTGTCATCCAACAGGAGTAGGTAGGAATAGAGAGTGAGGACAGAGGTACCATTTTCTGGGAAACCCATTCAGAACTTTACCTGGCACCCAAAGTGATACCTTGCCAATGCTGTGGTTTTAGTTTTTCTTTTTGTTATTTTAATTTTAATTTACTCTTTAGGATGTTCCCCAGTGATGCTTCTTATTAAAACTTTATGTCAGCTGAAGCAGAAATCCCTTACTGGTGAGGTAGCAAAAACTATAAAACTTAACTGCCCATTATTAAAGGAGTGGTTAAGAAAATTATGATATATCCTTATATTGGAATACTATGCAGTCATTAAAAAGACCGAAGTGGAGGTGTCTGTTCTAATATGGAACTCCCTTTGAGACATTATGTGGGAAAGAAAACCAAGGAGCATAATAAGAACATTAATCCTACCATATGTACAAAGGGAAAAGGAGCTGTGAGATAAGTACATATAGATAGGCTTGTATTTGTATGGCATATCTCCAGAAAGATACATAAAAAACTATTAGCAATGGTTGCCTCCATGAAGAGGAATCAGGGAGAGAAGGAAGACTTGCTTTTCACTGCATGTTCCCTTGTACGGTTTGAATATTTTTTACACAAGCTTGTATTAAATTTTTTAAAAAAATTATATGAGAGTCCAATTGCCAGGAAATGGAAAACAACAACAAAACAACTCCCCCCCCCAAAAAAAAAACAACAACAAAAAAACCCAGAATGTCACCTGTATTAAAGCCGAGTGGTGAGTAATAGAATTTCTACTGTTCTTTGTTTTTTCTTTTCTTTTCTGGCAAAAGGACTTTGCAATCATTAAGTAAAGTAGTCCATATCTGAGTTGGACTATTTCCAATGGTCTTTCAAAGACAAAGTGTAAATCTGTTCATGACAGTGCCTGGACTGTTAAGAGTTACAATGACCATGCTCATTTAATTATTAATTTGTACTTGACTCTAAGAAAATGAATGTGTGATAAAGGCTGAAGGGGAAAATAAGTTCATAAAAACAGTTCAAAATTTCTATGTGTAGCGAAGATTAAGTCAATTGTTTGAAAAACTGTGGGATCAAGAATTTACAGTCAGAGAAAATATGAGTCAGGAGTATACCTGGGTGATCAGAACTGGGTGAGATTTAAGTTTCTCTGTGTGTGGGGCCGGGGGGAGGGAAGAAGTAGCAGTTTACATTGACCTTTCATTCATTCTACAAGCTTTATTGAGTCCTTAATCAGTTGATGGCAGGCAGAGGGCAAGGTGCTAGAGGTATGAATGGAGGTACAGCTGTCATTGTTCCTTGCCTAGAATGCATTTCCCCCTTTCCTGGTGACATCTTGATTTCCTTTGGGAAACCACTCATTTCCTACTCTTGCTTCATTTAGCTCCTTCAAAAGAGGCTGGCCTTGCACCCTGTCCCCCAGGAACATCACCAAGCACAAGTACCGAAGAGGTACTTGGCATATTCTAAATTCCTGGCCACAGTGATGTGCATGGGACTAAAAGAAAAGTAATCTGGGACTCGTGTGGAACCACCAAGAAGATGAAGATCTCCCTCCAATGGAGGCTGAAGCTGTGAGAATGTGAGGCTATCAGTAACCTGACGAGGAGGCCAAAAGAAACAAAAGTAGAGCTGAGAGGCCGATTCTGGGTACCATCATTTGAATATTGCATCCAGCTACATCAGAAATAGACCTACCCGTGACTTTTTAAGTGCTAGGAAAGTATTCATTCCTTTTGTTATTGCTGTTGAAGTCAGTTTGAATAATATATTTGTCACTTGAAGCCAGAATGCTCCTGATAAAGGAGCTAAGAGATTGCTCCTTCGTCTAAGGCGCTCCAGTCCCTTGGGGAGAGGCAGACACATAACTGAGGATTAGTTACTTTATGATGGGTGCTTTGACAAGGTGTGTACCTGGTGTGGTGGGAAAAGGAAAGGCGAAGATAATGTGATAAGACATCTTAGAATTGTAAAGAATCTGAGTTTATCTGAACTAATCCCCTCATTCAAACAGAGACTTTGAAGCCCAGACTCATTCAAGAGCTGCAAAGAAGCTAAGAATGGTTCTGAACTGTACTCCACCCTCTACCATGAAAGCAATTCTTAAACAGCATTTTTCTTATAACCAAAGACTATACATACTCATTGTAGAAAATTTAGAATATATAAGAAAGGCCAAATAATAAATAAGTATCACCCATAACGCTCACCCATCAAACAAAAATATCCACTGTTACAATTTTGGTTAATACCCTTCCAATATTTTGTCATAAATTCCTTCACTTTTTTTTAAAGTAAAAAAAAAGGAATCATACTGTTTTGAAATATGCTTCTTAAACTCAACACTACATTGTAACATCTACTCATATTATTAGACATTCTTCAAAAATATTTACTTGGCTGCATAACTTATTTACCCAATCTGCTCTTGCATGCTTAGGTTGCTTCCAATTTTTTATTATTATATGCAATACAGAGATGAATTCCCTACAGATAAATCTTCGTGGCCATTACTTCTTTAGAATAAATTCCCGTTCATGAAATTGCTAGATCAAAGAGTTCACATATCTATAATAATAAAAGCATAATATGCTAATTAGACCGGACAGCCGAATGACCTTCCAGACATCATTCCAGACGTCCTTCCAGATGAAGCTACAGAGGTGGGGACTAAGGCAGAGGCAGTTAGGGGTGATCAGGCTGGCAGGGGGGGTGGTGGTTAGGGGCAATCAGGCAGGCAGGCAGGTGAGTGGTTAGGAGCCAGCAATCCCGGATTGTGAGAGGGTGCAGGCTGGGCTGAGGAACTCCACTGGTGCACGAATTCATGCAGTGGGCCTCTAGTTTTAAAATAAAAGCCCACATTTCAATTTTAACCAAAATAGGTAAATATTTTACAGGACAAAAATCTCAAGTCACTTGAATGCAATAAGCTATATATGTTATAATTGTAGGGATTCTCTTTATAATGAGAGGGGGAGGGAATAATTTCACTGGGACAGGAAGTCTGTCTTCTGAGAGGAGACAGGCATGTTAATATGCTTCATGCCATAACCTAAGCCAAATGGTATTAAGAAGAAAAGTTATAAACATGAAGAGAGTTCTTCAACCTTTCTTTCTTTAAAGCCACCCATTACACTTCAGTGCCCCAGTCACTGACCTCAAGCACAAATGAGATCATGCCAAGTCCTTGCCCAAATCTTCTCATGGCTCCTGACCACTTCCTGACTATAATTTTTTGTGTTTTTTAATATATTCTTTACTGATTTCAGAGAGGAAGGGAGAAGGAGAAATAGAAATATCAATGATGAGAAAGAATTATTGATTGGCTGCCTCCTGCATGCTCCCCACTGGGGATGGAGCATGGAAACCAGGCATGTGTCCTGACTAGGAATCGTACTGTGACCTTCTGATTCATAGGTCGACACTCAACCACTGAGCCACGCTGGTCGGGCTTGACTACAATTCTTTATGGAGGTATTCAAGTCCCTTAAGATATGGCTCTCTATATAATCTCCCCCTGGCCACCTGTCCCAATACATCGAATGCTGTAGATGTGGCCACCATTCACTGAGGGAACCTCACACATGATGCACTCTATGCCTTCGCCCACACTCTTCCCATTTTCAAGAATGACATTCTCCCCCATCTCTACCTGTTGAAACGCTCCCACTTCTCAAGGCTCAAATGCCACTCCCTCTGCAAAGCTTTTGAAGTGTATCCTGGCAAAGCTCTCTGGTGTAAGTTACAGTTGACTGTGAGGTGCCAGGTGCCCCTGTGAGCTCCTCGAGGGCAGAAGCACATCTAGTGCTCTCATCGGCAGCACATGTACCAAAACTTGACCATCCAGAGACTAGCATGGCCCAGTGCAGGGATGACATGCAAATTCCCGAAGCAGGAACATGTCTCACTGGGCTTCCTCTCATCCACCAGCTCTGTGCCTTGCATATGTACATCACCAAGTCAATCTTTGTGGAATAGTATTTTTCGTACATTTAATTTATGTGAAATGGCACAAAGTTTACTCATCTACCAGGACCATGTTTAATTGGATCTTATTAATTATGTTATTATACAGTAACCCCCTCTTTCTGATATTTCACTTTCTGAAGTTTCAGTTACTCATAGTCAACTGCAGTTAAAAAAATATTAAATGGGGAACTCCAGAAACAGACAATGCATACGTTTTGAATTGCATGCTGCTGCGAAGAGTGTGATGAAATCTTGAGCGATCCTGCTCCGTCTTGCCGGGAATATGAATCATCCCTTTGTCAGTGTATCCATGCCATAGACACTGCCTGCCTGTTAGTCCCCTACTTGCTGCCTCTGTTATCAGACTGACTATCATGGTGCTGCAGTGCTTGTGTTCCAGTAACTTTTATTTTACTTAATAATGTCTCATTCATCCCACTTCATCTCTTCACGCAGACAATGTATCACCTCACATCACCGCACGAAGAAGGGTGAGTACTGCACAGTGAACTATTTTGAGAGACCACTTCCCATAACTTTTCTTACAGCATACGATTATAACAGTCCTTTTTTAGTATTAGTTGTTGTTAACCTCTTACTGTGCCTAATTCATGAATGGAACTTTATCATAGGTACATATGTATAGGGAAAAACATAGCATAGATAGGGTCTGGTACTCTCCCAGGTTTCAGGCATCCACTGGGGGTCCTGGAATGCAGCCCCTGTGGAAAAGGGGGGACCCCTGCATTAGCTATTCTCTTCTTGTTCCCAGCCTTCCCAAGCCAGCAAATAGAGGCTCTTGGTGGGTGGCATGGCGTCTGCAATGAACTTCTGTGTGAAACAGCCTTTCAGCATTTACTGCCAGTAACGAATTCCATGTTATGCTTAGGGAAATTCTGGATACTGATTTGAAAGTGAACATTACAGTTTATTTCCAGGAAACGTGAATAAGGGCTGTACTAAAGAAACTGGACTCCATAAATGTGTTTATGGTTTCCCCTCACGCTGCCCTAACACACAAGCCCAGTCCTTCCCTTCACAGACCTCCGTGAAATGAATCTCTAGTGTGTGACTGACAAAACAATCTTGAAAAGGGCTCTAGAGCGGCTTGACTTGGTGCTGGGACCTCAGGACGAGATGAACCGAGAGAGCCTTGTCCAACGGGTAAATTGCTTTTCACGCACTTCACTCT
Organism: Myotis davidii; assembly: GCF_000327345.1. NCBI lineage: Eukaryota > Metazoa > Chordata > Mammalia > Chiroptera > Vespertilionidae > Myotis > Myotis davidii. Next base: position 1,044,124 of record NW_006285240.1, on the reverse strand, counting down.
GCCAGACGCAGCCAGAGAATGTGGCTCTGTGTGCTTCACCCACACTGCGGCGAGTCGGTCTGAGGCTGGCATCAGAGACTCGCCAATAAATAAATCTGCACTGCTTTTCTGAGCCTGTCTCAAAATGTTGGATGCACAGAAATGCAGGTACATTCAGAACGTTTTTGAAAAAATGGAGGGCTGTCATTTGCAACTGTCCTAAGTAGAGGGCCCATCTGCATGTCAATGAGAAGCCCAGGAGCCTCCTTCAGGGGTCACTTGTGCCCAGCACTCTCACCGCGGGCTGTGAGCTGGATGCTGGGGATATGGAGAAGGATCAGACCCATCACTGTCCCCGTGGCGCTGACGGTGCAATGGCAAAGACAAACCTCTATAACAAACGCTTTCATTCTGTGTAATCAGTGAATGCTGCGTAGCGCACGGGGTGACGGAAATGAAAGCTGGGGGGACTCTGGGGCTGAGCAAATAGAAGAGACTTCACAGACTTCATAAGGCGTGTGGCACGTGCGCTGGATTCGGCAGGATAAGCAAGACCTTGAATGTGGACGAGGGACAAAGGGCAGCCCGGGCAGATGGAGAGGTGTGTACAGAGGCACAGCAGCATGAAAAGTAATTCCCAGCGTGGTGCAGGGAATTACAGGTGCTGCAGGGAATCACCACGGAAACCTGAAGTGGATGGCCGGGGAGACGCAAGAGGGGAAGCTGGTTCAGAAAGGGAGGGTTGAGCTTACACAGGATGCGGCCAGCCGAGTGGGCCAGAAGCTTCAGCGTTGCTCCAGCAATAATGGGGAGCCAGTGGAAGGTCTTAAGCCATGAGCAGTACGGCCAGATTTGTGCTTTATCGTGCCTCTCTATGGGAAAGTAATTGTTGCTGTTGGATAGTTTTGAATTGACCTTCCAGATCCACCCCCTCTGCTCCCTGCTCTGTGCCCAGAAGGCTGACCTCTGCAGACAGCATCCATGGGCCCCCGTTTCCCCTGCTTGCTTGCATTTGGCAGGCACTGATAGGAAACCAAAGGGTAGGAGGAGTATTCAGGGTTCATCAGAGAGACAGAACCAATAAGAGAATGTGTTTATGTAGTTATATATACATATATGTATGCATGTATGTAATTATATATGCACATATATGTATATATGTATGAGAGAGAGAGATTTTAAGGAATAGCCTCATTTAATTGTAGGCTGCCAAGTCCAGCGGGTCTAGAGACCAGGGAGAGTTGTTGCCATCTTGAGTCCAAAGGCAGGCAGTCTGGAGGCAGAATTCCTTCCTCCTCAGGAGACTTCAATCTTTTTTTCCTGTTAAGGCCTTCAACTGAGTGGATAAGGCTCACCCACATTGTGGAGGGTAACCTGCTTCACTTAAAGTCTAACAGTATCCTGTCATTGCCAGCCCTTACTGCTCTTAATCTTCCCAGAACTTTGTAATTAGTCCCTTCATTAGACTCTCCTCAATGACACCACTTCATTATTGTATTTCTTTGCTGTCAGCATTCTGAGATCAGGCGCGTTCAGGGTGGTATGGCCGTAGACTTTTTTTTCTTAATATATTTTATTGATTTTTTACAGAGAGGAAGGGAGTGCTGTCAGCATTCTGACAGTGATTTGTGTCATCTTCGTGATCATAATCTTAAAAAAAAAAACAAACCCACAAAAAAACAAAGAAAACAGAATGCATGAGCCGATTAGGTACAAATCTTCAATGGATGGTAAGCTCTACAGAGTGTGAATCATTCAGTGATCTATGTGCCTGCTATATCATAGTAGATGTTCAATAAGTATTAATTAAATGAATGAATACATATATCACAACTTCAGGAAAACAAACTTTAAAGTTCTTAAAGAAGACAGATATGAATCCATGGCTGATCTTGTTCAAGTGCAGATTCTGGATCCACCAGGTAGGATAGGAGGGGCTGCCTTTCCCAGCAGCTCCCAGTGCTTCTGTTGCTGCTGACCTGCAGATCATGCTTCCATTAGCAAGAGCCACGGCAGAATGACCTGTGGTGCTTTTTAAAGTTACTAATTCTCAAAACTCACTTAGAACCTAGCGACTTGGAGTCTCTAGGGCGGGGACTTGGAATCTGTATTTTAACGAAGGGCACCCTGATTTGCAAATTACTCGACAAATGTTGATTTGAATTGGCCTGTTACAATTCCTGATCACCCTGTAGTTTAAGATCAGGCATTTGAGTTAAAAGATGGTAATTAGGACATTGAAAATTGGTCGGGTAAATATATCTGAAATGTATATCAATCCAGAGATAATCTGATTTATTCCTAGGCAAGATATATGTAAGTGACCTACAGAAAAATCAGAAAAAGTATACCCATCAGTTTTTAGATGGTAAAAGGCTGGGTGGGAGAACAAATGTGGTTGCTAAAAGCAAATCAAGATTTAATAGGCTAAGACACTGAACTAAGAGCATAAGGTTAAGTCCTACAATCAGGCTTATAAAATGGATTGTAGAAGTAAAGGATAGAGAAAACCTGGGTTGATATTTTTTATATAAAAATAACCTAGAGAGTTTAATCACTAATTTAATATAAACCAACAGTATAATACAACTATCAAAACACTTCAAGCCATTTAAATCCACATTTCTATTGATAGAGAAAGCATCCATTACAAAGAAGGTGTCAGCCTCATGGTTCTCTGCCTGGTCAGAGCAGAGCTGGGGTGTGCCATGTTCACCTGGGTAAGTCAAGTACTAAGGGTGGCATCAGATTGTGCCCAATGGAGGAAGATCAGGTTGGCAAAGAGTTTGTAAGTAAGAGCCCCTAGAACATGGATGAAAAAACGGATACTGCTTTGAATTGCAGAAGACAAAAGAATATTTGACTTCCATCTAAAAATACTTGGGAGCTGCCCAGCCCTCTGGGCTCAGTGGCTGAGTGTTGACCTATGAACCAGGAGGTCATGGATTGATTTCCCAGTAGTGGCACATGCTCCCGGCTGCGGGCTCTCCAGTGGGGGACGTGCAGGAGGCAGCTGACAAATGATTTTCTCTCATCATTGGTCTTTCTATCTCTCTCCCTCTGTCTTCCCCCCTGAAATAAATAAAAATATATTTAAAAATAAAAGTACTTGGGAGCTTGCTGTCTGAAAGAGAAATGCCCTTATTCTAAGCAGCTTCAAAGGGGCAGAAGCAATGTCAATGGACGGAAGTTGCAGTGAGGCAATATTTTAGACAGTGTACACGGAAGAACGTTCTCAGACCTGATCTGGTTAGTGGTGGAATTAGAGGCTTGATGTAAGATTCAATTCCATGTTCCTGAATGTGCTCAGGGAGCTGTGACATAGAAAGGATCCTTTTCACTGTGTGGAAGGCTGGGCTAGATGGCCTCTGACATGCCTCCAGCTGAAAAAGATCCGTGATTTTGATACCATGTAGACAGAGATGCATCCATATGTTATCAAGAGTTTGCCTCATCTCCCAGAAGGTTTAGCTTTTTTCCCCTCTTTCTCAAAAATAGAAATAATTATGTCCAGATTTAACATCCTTCTTTTAAGGGGTTTCATGGTGCTGAAAATAACATTTTGGCATAAGAAGAATAGCCGTAGTTTCAGTCAACATGTTAGTTATGCACCTGTTATTGACAATAATTCATCATGATAATAGCTAACACATATAGAGCTATGTGTCAATCATTGGTCTTAACACATATTAGCTCATTTAACCTTAGCCACAAGCCTGTAGCTATATGATAGTATCATCCCTATTTTTCAGATGAGGAAACTGAGTCACAAAGACATTAAGGAACTGCTCTCAGATCACACAGCTAGAGAAAGACAGAGCCAGGATCCAAACCCAGACAGCCTGGCTCTGGAATGCTACTCTTAACCACTATCCCAACTACCTCTTTACGCTACATTATAAGATTCAGTCTCAGAGCTGACTGCCCATTAGGCACAATTCCTAGAATCCCAGGTACTATTAGAGGTCCACCAAACTTTTAATTTCTTTTAAAATCAGAAGAATAAAGAATGAATGTAGGATTGAAGAAATGTTTCACATACACACTCCCCTCCCCCGCCCCATACCAGGAAAAAAAGAGACAAATTGAGAGTTAGTGAAAAATCCATTTTGGTGGGAGGCAGCCAAATGTGGAATTCAGTTCCACCTACAGGAATTTTCAAAATACATTTTTTGAAAAAGGTTGTATTTTTCCCCCCCTTTCCCCACATCTTTCCATGTATGATATCTGCCTTTTTAAAAACAGTTTGCCCCCCAAGTTTGGCTGGTGGCTGGTTACAAAAGCTGTGTTCCATTCAACTTCTGCCTGCCTGCCTGCCTGCCGGCCTGAGGCTCAGGTACTGATTAAAGCTGGAAATCTTTACTGACATGGGGAGTAATGTGCGATTCTTTTCTGAGCCGCTTCTGAAAGGCAAATGACTACAATCACACTTTCAAAAAGGTGGTATTTTAACTCCGCCTTGTGATTAAGCTGATGCCCCTCTTTCTTTGAGGTGACATGAGGGGAAGGGGAGTGATGAAGAGGAAATTCCAGGTACAGGCAAGAACATGATCAAAGGCATGGAAGCTGGGAGACAGGAGAAATATTAATCCAGCACGGCTGTGGGAGAAGATGAGAGTGGCAGGTCAGAAAGGAATTTACTGGCTAGAAGAAGTGGACCTTGGGAGTGGTGGGGGAAGGCGGCTCGAGTTAGCACAAAAGAGTGCAAAATCCATCTTTGTGCTGAAGAAGACAACCTTGTCTGGAAGCACAAAATATTTCCACGGAGAATGATGCGCAGAGCCTTGGGGGTTGGGAGCAACCAAACTGCTTGTCAAGAAAGTAGCATTTACCCTGGGCTGATAGAAAAAGAGGTATGATGCTGTTTTACAACACAGATGTGAAAACACTTCCTGGAAATAGAAATAACACAGGCCAGGAGAATACCTTCCAGGGAAATTTGACCTGTCTAACATGTAGAAGAACCTAGAAAGAGGTTTTGCATGCAACTGAGAGTCTGAGAGATGTGTGCAGGTTAACAACCCAAAGGCTTAGCGAAGAAGGGGATTTTGTAGCACTGAAATGCCAAGGGGGAAGACTATGCGAACAGCACCAAAGGCAAGTGTTTTGAAAGAAAGATTTTCTTGGTAGTGGCACTTGATCTTATGCTGGGACAAAAGAAGCCTCTACCTCGGCCCTGCCCCCAAGTCTCCCACATTTTAAATCACCTTCTTTGAAAATTTCTAAGTCTCTTTTGGTCTAGAACCCGGACTGGGACCCACTTGGTCCTGTATCTATTTTCTCCTCTGTGGAATGTTCTCTCACTTTCTGCCTCATGCCTGTGGGGTCAACGAGATGCCCCTACGAGCACTGGGACTAGTTTCCCTGTGTGGGCTCTTTCATGGGATCACACCAGGCTGGACCTACAACTACCAAAATAGAGATTGGAAAGTAAAAATAAAAAAGATTAAAAATGTTTTTATTGATTTTAAAGAGAGAAGGGAAAGTTTTTACTTTAAAAAAAAATTCTCACCCAACTGGTATGGGCCCCAAATGGGGATCAAACCCACAAGCTGGGTATGTGCCCTGACAGGGAATCACTTTAGGTGCACAGGACAACACTCAACCAACTGAGCCACATGGCCAGGGCAAAAAAAAATATTTTTTTTAATATATATTTTTTTATTGATTTCAAAGAGGAAGGGAGAGGGAGAGATAGAAACATCAATGATCAGAATCATTGATTGGTTGCCTCCTACATGCCCCCTACTGGGAATAGAGCCCTCAGCCCGGTCATATGCCCTTGACCAGAATCGAAGCCGAGACCCATCAGTGCACAGGTTGACGTTCTATCTATCCACTGATACAAACCAGCTAGGGCCCCAAACAAACAAACAAAAAACCCCAAAAAAGATTTTTAATGGCTTTATTAAAACAGAATTCACATATAATACAATTCACCTACTTAAAGTATGCAACAATTTACCCAAAAAGTATTTGCCCTGCATATTCCAGGAACATTCTTGCCTATAAATCAGAAATATTGAAATGAATGTGCAAATAGAGGCAAAATTGGTTATTCCACAATGGAGCTCAAAAAAGACAGGGCAGAATTGATTGTAGATCTACAGAGAAGAATTATGTTGTATTATGACCAGTTATCTACAAATTAGAGTTGTTAAAACTGCTTCTATAGATTCAGAATTAGATAACCCAGAGGGGGTGTTCTCTAGAATCTAGACTCCTAGAACATACACTTAGCACATACTGATTCTTTATCAGTCTTGCCTTGTAATATTGATGATGATGATGATGATAATTATACCCGAGTGACTATTATGTACAGGCATTACACAAAAGGCTTTAAAAACATTACCTCAATTAGTTCTTATAATACACTGTGAGGAAGTTATTATCCTCATTTTATAGATGACAAAACTGAGTTAAAGAGAAACATTGGTGTGAGAGAGAAAAATCAATTGGTTGCCTCCTGTAAAGGCCCTGACCGGAATCAAGCTTTTTGGTGTATGGGATGACACTCCACCCGGCTGAGCCAGGGCTGCCTGGTCATTTTTATATCTTCTTGATTTTTGCACTCTCTCTTTTTTTTCTGCCAGCATAGTAAACATTCTATCCAATGATTCTAACATCTGAAGTATTTGTGAGGCTGCTTTTATCATTTGTTGTTTCTGCTGTCTTCATTCATGGTAGCTTATTTTCCTGAATGTTCCTTGATATATATTTTTATTATTATTATAAGCCTGGATATGTTATGCTTTCTGTGAGAGCTGCCTGGGGCATGACCTGAGGGCATACTCTCTAGGAAAGCATTTGTATTTGCTTCTTCTGGGCACCTGGGAAAATCCAGTTACTTAACATGAAGTTGTGTGAGTCTTAGCCTGAAGTGATGCTCTGCCTGGGAATGCCTGAGGCACTCACCCAGGATGGATGGACACTGAGTGAGCCCCATGGCCATTTCCCCACCACCACCAGGCAGCCTTGCAGCTGGACTGACCCCTGCGGTTCTTATTGTGATGGCAGTACACACCTCAGCAAAACCACCAGGGAACTTTAAAGAACATGGTTTATTACTCACAGGTTTGAGAAGGCATACCAGGCATGGCATGCCTGAGGACAACGCACTAAGGTCGTGGTAGAGAGGGAGGAAGTATGGACCCGGGGTTCTGCCTTTATTAGGGTTCAAGTGTAGGGTTTCTAGGATATCTTGGATGCATTTTTATTGGTGAATTTAAAGCATAAGAGTGGGAATTAGGACGTGGGACCAGAGAAGTGGGGGTCACTCAGGCGGTCACTTATCTAGGCTGCCCAGGACTTCCTAAAAGGGGAATTTCATGCATAGGTGGGCGTGACCTGGTTTCTTAACTAGTTTTTTTTTTTTAGAAAAATTATTTTAAACATAATGTTACATGCAATAAACATTATTTCAAGAAAAAAAAGATTTCAAACATAATCTTTTTTACAACAGCATAATATTCCATCATGTAGATGTACCGCAGTTTTCTAATCCATTCATCTGCTGATGGGCACTTAGGCTGTTTCCAAATCTTAGCTATGGTGAATTGGGCTGCTAAGAACAGAGGGGTGCATATATCTTTTCTGATCGGTATTTCTGATTTCTTGGGGTATATTCTTGGAAGTGGGATTACTGGTTCAAATGGGAGTTCCATTTTTAATTTTTTGAGGAAACACCATACTGTTTTCCACAGTGGCTGCACCAGTCTGCATTCCCGCCAGCAGTGCATGAGTGTTCCATTTCTCCACATCCTCGCCAGCACTTGTTGTTTGTTGATTTGTCGATGATAGCTGTTCTGACAGGTGTGAGATGGTACCTCATTGTCATTTTGATTTGCATTTCTCAATTGATTAGTGACTTTGAGTATGTTTTCATATGTCTCTTGGCCTCCTGTATGTCCTCTTTCAAAAAGTGTCTACTTAGGTCCTTTGCCCATTTTTTGATTCGATTGTTTATCTTCTTAACTAGTTGTTTTACTGTTAACCATGTTATAATGCTGGCAATACTTACATTCAAGATGGATGTCTTTGAAACGAATGCCTTGGCAATGAAAAGCTTAATGTCAGACACATTACAGAAGTGCTCCTGGGCAGTTTTTCTATCCACTCTGGCATATGCACCTAACGTCCTTTAGAGAGCACTGCACGAGGGTGAAATCCCATGTCATTGTTTTTTTGTGCAAATTTAAAAATCAAATGTGTTAGCAATAACATTTCAAACTGAACATGTAGTCAGGCATTGACTGTTTGATCAATATCTTCTAAATGTCTAAAGAACTGAAAAATAATTACTCTTTAATATATAAGAAGTGATCACAATATATGGCAAGTATGTTTTTAACAAACATAACAGAACTTATGGCCCCCTTTTGTAGTTTAAATGAGTCTATATTTTTTTCTAGCTGTACAAATACATACACACTTTTTTTTTTAAAAGATGTGGATTGCAGAATTTATGAGTTGGGCTTCAAGAATTTGGACAATCTTCCACCTCTTCCAAATATTTCTTTAAATCGTGTCACACATTTAACGATCTTTTCCCTCTGTGTTATTTTAGTCCAAATTTTTATGGAAACACCAATGTCTGGGCCTATATGAAATTCATACCAACTGTGTCTTTTCTTATTCCTGCCAGTTGTCTGAATTTCAAAGTCCCAGTTCATTCTCTATAGTAGTTATTGCTCTGGATCAGGCTGCAGTGGAGATACAAAGATGACTAAAGTAGGAGTCCCAGTTTAGTGAAGAGTAAATAACCGGAAGGAAAACAGGCTTTTGATAAATGTTCTAACCCAGCAACAAAATTTTATGAAGCATAAAGGGAGGAGGGAATTACTCAAATGCAGGGTCAGGGAAAGGGTTCCGGGAGAAAGCAACATTTTAGGTTTCCTGGGAAGCTAAGAAGACTTTGACAGGGACTGGCTTTCCTGACAAAAATCTGGTTTCCTTATTGATCAGGCCCACAAAAGAGAGCTCTGCCTTCAAGCCCAGAGGTAGTTAAGAATTCAAGAGACTTTTTACCCTCTGGGGAGAATGAAACCTGAGCCAGGAAAACTTGGGCTGGATCCAGTTGGCTCAAGAGAGGCTTCCAGAAATGAGAAAATTCTGAGACTTAACTCCTAAGCTTCACTTCAATTGTTACACCGAACCTGTAGAATGAGGGCTTTGGGTCACACAGTATATAGATCAAGCTGGAGGCGTGTTCAAACCTGTGGTCAATCAATCACTCAGTCATGTCTACACAATGGAGCCACAATAAAAACTGCGAACACTTATTACATTAACATGTAGTATGCCTTACACACAAAAAATTAATTTAAAAATCTCTGAACTCTGAGGCTGTGAGGAACATCTCTGGTTGACGACACTCCAAGGGCATTGTCACACGCTGATGCCAGGACAATAATGCATCCTGACTCCACAGGAGAAGATGATAGAAGCTTTGCATTTGGCACTCCCCACACGCTGTCATATGGGTCTCTTCTGGCTGATCTAAATCTGTATCCTCTCCTTGTAATAAAGCATAAACATGAGTAGGAGAGCTTTCAGTGAGTTCTACGAGTCCTCCAGGCAAATTATAACCTCAGAGTGGTTTGGGGCAAGCTCTGAAGTTGCAGTTGGTGTCAGAAGTGAGGGAAATCTTGGGGTTTGCTCCTTTTAATATTACAGTTGGCTGAAGCTCCTTATAGTTGGTATCAGGAGTGAGGCATTCACCCAGGATGGACTGACTCTTAGTGAGCCCCACAGACCTTTCTCCTACCACCACCAGAGCTAATGTTGCAGCTGGACCGACTGACTATATAACATTGTGGAAGAACCAGTTTTGAAGTGTGGATACTGTCCTCAAACTCTGTAGTTTGATTAACTCAGGCAAACATTTCCAAAACCCACCAGGTATTAACTACAGAACACGTCAACAAAGTTTAAGAATCAGTAGTATGCACATTACTTTTTCTGGCAACAATGCATGACCTACACATCAACAACAACAAAAAATAGAGACTCCCATATACTGGGAATTTTTAAATCGCATATAGCTTATGTGTAGAGGGTGCTTGGGAAAGCACATGAGCATTTCTTTTATTATTGTCAGCTGAATCCAGTGCCTTTTGCAGAGCCACATCCTGGAAACATGCTGTGCCAGAGGCCGGTATGTTGTCAGCCTGACCCTTAGCTCAGGTACCAGGGGGTGGGTTTGATTATCTAAATTCAGCCAGGCACAAGGAACATATGCAATTATCTGGGCTCTGCCAGGAGTGACAATTACAAAGAAGCCACAAGAATGAAGAATTACAGCTTGATCTTTAACTATGATTTCACATAATTCCCTTTGTTTTAAACTCTAGTAAAACTTCCAGAAATCATGCTGTATATAATAAACACGCTGCACCAGCTCTGGGTCACTGTCTCTCCATCAGAGGGCCAGCTGTCCCACCTGATGCCAACTTTCACTACTGTCTCTGTGTCTGTCTCTTTCATTTTCTCAATTCCCCATTGCCCCTAATCAGGATTCATGTCTGCTCTCTAGCCATGCTGGCCATGGTCCAAGAGAGAGAAATACTTATACTTATGTATCAACATAGAAATGATATGGAACTTAGAAAATTCTGGAAAGTCAATGATAATAAAAATACTCTCTAATTTTGTAGATGAAACTAAAGCAGCTCTTAGAGGAAAATTTAAATACATGGGGGTGAAGCTAAAGAAATTAATAACACCTGACTTAGGAAGTTTAAAAAAAGTAGAATTATCCCTCAAAATATAGAAATAATGAAATAATAAAGGCAAACAAAAAACTAATGAAATAAAAAACCCAACAGATTATATTATGTAGTTTTAACTATATACTTTTTTTTATACAAAAATATTATATATATAATTTGCAGCCAAACTTGGGGTTAAGGGCTCCTTTGAAGAACTGTGCCAAAACCAAATTGTAAAGGAAGCCATTTTAGAAGACTTGCAGAAGGTTGGGAAAGAAGGTGGCCTCAAGTCCTTCGAACAAGTCCTATCTCCACCCAGAGCCCTTTTCCATTGAAAACGGGCTCTTGACACCAACATTGAAAGCAAAGCGTGGAGAGCTTTCCAAGTACTTTCAGACCCAAATCAACAGCCTGTATGAGAACATACAGGAATAGGTTAAGGTACTGACGGCTGGAAGGGGCTCTGAGGGAGCCTACCTTGTGGGAACATGGATTAAAAACTAGCCTTACGTTAAAATATATATATATATATATTTGATTTCAGAGAGAGGAAGGAAGAGGAAGAGAGGGATATAAAAACATAATGATGAGAGAGAATCACTGATTGGCTGCCTCCTGCACCCTCCCTTCTGGGGATCGAGCCTGCAACCCTGGCATGTACCCTGACTAGGAATCAAACCATGACCTCTGGTTCTTGAGTCACAATCATACACTGAGCCACATTAGCTGGGCTTAACTAAAATAATCTTTCTAAACGGACATGCAGCTTAAAATTATTTACTGCAAAAAAAAAATGAAACAAAACTATGGATTGAAGAAGATACTAATGTAAACACAAGCAAATAATAATAAAATTGAAGAGCTGATACTGCTCATACTTCCTAGTACTGTACATGCTTCACAGGAGATTTAGTCCTCTTTAGACAACGAGCTAACAAACTTGAGCTATGAAAAGATTATATTGTAAACCAATCCCTGAAAATGTTTTCATTCTCCCAGTTTTTGTTGCTAAAATTAAAAAAGCATAATGACACCTTCTAAAAACTCTTATGGTTGAGTTTTTTAAACCATGGAAAAGAATTTGCTAACCTGTTTTAAAATCTTCTAAATGAAGAATTTTAGTGAGTTTTGTATCTGCATGTTAAAAAGGGGGGGAAATGCAATGCCTTACTATTGGTTTGCTAAATCAAGTCAGACGTCAAAAAAGATGAAAACTCACTAGCCAGATCTTCAGCCAAACATCTATACGTGGTAGATGTGATAAAAAATGATTAGTAAAAGGAGCCAAAGATATAATTTTTTTCACATTTGATCTAAGAATCTTTGTGAGTTATCTTTTCAGCATTGAGAAATGTAGATCACTAGAATAGAACTGAGAGTTCCAAAATAAATTCAATTCATACCTTTATGGCCAGTTGATTTTTGACAAGGATGCCATGCTAATTCAACAGGGGCAAGAAAAGTATTTTCAACAAACGTGGTGGGACAACTAGCTATTCACATTCAAAGAATAAAGTCGACCTCTACCACATACCATATAAAAAAATAAACTAAAAATGAATCAAAGACCTAAATGAAAGAGCTAAACCTATAAAACTCTTAAAAGGAAACAGTTGTAAAGCCTCATGACCTTGGAGTAGGCGATGGTTCTTTAGATAGGACACCAAAAGCATAAGCAATCAAAAAATAATAATAGATCGACTTTTACAAAATAAAATCTTTTGTCTTGTAATGGCCACTATCAGAAAGTAGAATGATAACCTACAGATTGAAAAAAAATGTAAATCACATACATCTGATAAGGGTCTAATGTCCAAAATATATATTAAAAAAACTCATTACTTGACAATAAAAAGATAAACAACTCAATTTAAAAATGGACAAAGCATTTGAATAGACATTTTTCTAAAAAAAAGATATGCAAAACACCAATTAGCACATGAAAATATGCTCAACAACATTAGTGAACAGAGAAATGTAAATGAAAACTGCAATGAGATAACACCCACACTCACTCAGATAGTTATAACAAAAAGAAGGAAAATAACAAGTGTTGGCAGGATTTTAAAATAGCATAGCCACTTTCGGGCATTTCCTCAAATAGCTAAACATAGTTAGACCTGGCAATTCCACTCAGGTATATACCCAAGAAAGATGAAAACATATATCCTATCTGAGAGATGCAAATCAAAACGACAATGAGGGTCCTTATCAAACCTGTCAGAATGGCTATCATCAACACATCAACAAACGACAAGGGCTGGCGAGGATGCAAAGAAAAGGGAACACTCGTGCACTGCTGGTGGGAATGCAGACTGGTGCAGCCACTATGGAAGACAGTATGGAGTTTCCTCAAAAAGTTAAAAATGGAACTCCCATTTGACCCACTGATCCCACTTCTAGGAATATATTCCAAGAAACCAGATACACCAATCCCTGCCTTGAACAGACTGTCAAACTACAGGAGGAAGGCCGGGGAGGGTGGGGGGGTAGGGAGGGGGTAAGAGATCAACTGAAGGACTTGTATGCATGCATATAAGCATAACCAATGGACACAACACTGCGGGGTAGGGGAGGCCGGGGGAATGTCAAGGGGGAAAAAAAAAAGGAGACCTATGTAATACTCTTTGTAATACTTTAAGCAATAAAACAAAATTAAAAAAATAAAAATAAAAAAAGAAAACATATATCCCCATGAAAGTTTGTATACAAATGTTCGTTCATAGTAGCATTACTCATAATATGCAGAAAGTAGAAAAAACCCAAATGTCCATCAACTGATACATGTACAGATACATGCTACAACATGGATGAATTTTGAATACATTTTGCTAAGTGAGAGAAACCAAGCACAAATTCTATTATGTGAAGTGTCCAGAAGAGCTAAGTCCGTAATGACAGAAAACAGATTCGTGGTTGCCAGGTACTAGGGGAAGGAGGGAATAGAGAGTGGCTAAAATGGGGTTTCTTTTAGAGGTAATGAAAATATTAAGTTAGAATAGTGGTGATGGTTGCACAACTTTCTGTATCTACTAAAAAACCCTGAATTGTATACTTTATTTTTTAAAAAATATATTTTATTGATTTTTTACAGAGAGGAAGGGAGAGGAATAGAGAGCTAGAAACATCGATGAGAGAGAAACATCGATCAGCTGCCTCCCGCACACCCCCGACTAGGGATGTGCCCGCAACCAAGGTACATGCCCTTGGCCAGAATCGAACCCGAGACCCTTTAATCCCCAGGCTGAGGCTCTATCCACTGAGCCAACTGGTCAGGGCAAGGAATTGTATACTTTAAAGGGGTAAATGTTATGGTATGTAACATATCTCAATTTTAAAAAGATTAAAACAAGACAAAAATGTTGTAATAAACTGAACTAGCCCTAAGTTTTGTATTGCAGTGTCATTAGGTCATAAATCATGTTGTTTTTTAAGAAGTATATTTAATCATATTGTTCTAATTAGTAAAAGCAGTGGTTGTTGCACTGTAACTAAATCAAACATAATTTAAAAGTACTTTGCAAACAACTTAATCTTTATTTTTCTCCTTTAAAATTTAATCCTGGCCTGTTTTTACCATATGTAAACTATTAATGCAGCAGTACAGGGATATGATTTCTAAATGCATAAATATACATATATTGGAGATTAATGCACAAGGATTTTTATTTGTTTTATTTTTTTGAACCATTGATTTTAATTGTAATGGTTTTGTTTTACTTATTTATCCTCACCCAAGGATATTTTTCCATTGATTTTTAGAGAGTAGAAGGTAGTGGGAGAGACAGAGAGAGAAACATCAATGTGAGAGAGACACATTGATTGGTCGCTTCCTGCATGTGCTCCAACCAGGACCAGGGATGGAGCCTGCAACCGAGGTACATGCCCTGGACCGGAATCAAAACTGGACCCTTCAGTCCATTGGCCAACGCTCTATCCACTGAGGCAAACCAGCTAGGGCACAAGGATTTTTATTGATGGGACACAATCACCAAAGGTTAGAGACCACTGCTTTGCTGTCTTGTTAGATGACAGGAAAAAAAGCTCAGAGCAATTTATATAAGAAAATCAGCAACAGGTACCGACATAAGAACTTGTAGTTTATATTAAGAATACTGAGGTAATTTGTGTCTATAAATAAAACAAAAACACATTTGAGGGTCTCTGTGGGAAAATTCTCTGAAGTTATATACATGATTTGTTGATTTTAACTACCTACATTCTTCATTGTGTGGTGGCAACTGGCAAATTTTCATTCTGTGTTGCACCACAGAAGAGGGTCACACCTTACACACAGTGTACTAAAAATACATTCTTTGAGAATAATAACATTACAGCTCTTTCTTCAGTCCTGCCCCTGACTGCTAGCCTGACACGGGCATGCTGTACCAATTTAGCTGGTACCGCAGACGTTGTCTGGCTCAGCATCCAATTTCTTTTCCCGGCTTGCCCTGGAAAAAGACAGTGGTGTCCCTGTAGTCTGTGATCTGTCTCTTCAAATGTTTGCCTGGCCTCCTTATCCAGAACACTCTATAAATACTCCCGCACAGCAGCGAGTCTGTGAAGGAGCTGGATACTCCCTTGGAAGTGACAAAGTAAAACTGAATGATATGTCTGGCCAGCCTTGGACTATACACATGCCAGGTCGCTATTGGGTTTAACAAAGACGCATGAGCAATGTGCTGGCCACGGCCCTCTGTTCCTGAAGCCCTGCTGTGAGCACTTTTATAGAAGAACCAAAACCTGGGAGGAAAGCCGGCCCCTGGGCTGGCACCCTTGCTCCCCAGCTGTTGTTCAGGAAGTGCTTAATACTTTACAAGTGGTCACAAAGCCCAGAGGCTGCAACCCCGGGTGCCAGCTAGCTGGCCTACTGATCAAACATCCTTCCTCTCAGCCCGGTGACACTATGGGAAAGACACCCGGATCACTGTGTTTGACTCCCAGGTCTTCCACTTACTGGCCTTGGGGAGGTCATTCAACTTCCGTGTTCTCTTCTGTAAAATGGAGATGATGGTAAGTATTGCATAGGGCTGTTGTGAGGCTGAAATAAGAGAAAATCATCTACAAACAGCACAGAAGCTGGCACACAGTAGGTACTCAGAGAATGTTAGATTTCTTTTTTTATAAGTCAGGGATGCAGGGTGGTTCCTCTTCATTATCCTACAATTACTATGGCTGACACTTCTGTGCTGCTTAACCAACAGACAAATAGCCATGTATTCTTCCTCTTGGGAAAAAACCCTGACTTTATTTGGATGATGTTTGAACTTGGCTTTTCCTGAAGGCAGAGCCATGTGAACAAGCCCAGGGTAACTTGCTGAAGGATGAGCGACCACATGACGCAGTTGAATTCAATCCAGCCAGGACCATGCTAAACCAGCACGCTGCTGACTCCAAACCAATGACTGAGCTCAGTCCAAAATCAGAAGTGCTGCCTACAAATGTACCACAGCTGACTGCAAACACATGAGTGAGTCCAGTCACAACTAGAAGAAGCATTCAGATGATTAACAGACCCTTGAGCAATAATAAATGGTCACTGTTTTAACTCACTGAATTTCGAGATGGTTTGTTATATAGCCATAGCTACTTGCTATAGCCTATAAAGCCTAAGGCACTGGGCTGGTATTCAACCAATTATTATTCTGTGCTTAATAAATGCCCAACCCCATGCTCACATATGATTGCTTATGGAGATTCTCATGGTAGCCCCATAGGTTGTTTATTTGTTCGTTTTAAAAATGTGGCCCCTCTCTACCTGCATGTTTTGCAGAGGCAATGCTTCATATGACTGTAGACTGTCTAAATGGTAATTGGGAAATTCATTTTGTATCAGAATGTTTGTTTTTTTACTGGCATTAGCTTGGCCCATCTCATTGCCAAAATCAGAAGGAAAGTCTTTTTTAAACAAGACCTTATGACAAGTTATTGTGTACTCTAAGCAGGGACTGTTCTACCATCTCTATCCCCTTTATTCCCTCTAGCACAGTGCCTTGCACACGTCTAAAAATTAAATATTGAAATCTGACAGGGCAAACCTGGTGGTTCTTGTCAAAACTGGAGTAACCTCAGGTCTGTGAGCCAAACCACAAAACACCCCTAACCAATGTACTCAGAAAGACTGAGTCATTTCTATGGTCACTTCTGGAAAATTCTAAAACAGACTAACCATTTAGAGCCCATGTATAACAAGGGGACTTGTTACAAACAACCAGGTTTCAGAGAAGCAGCTCACTTCACAGACTAGAAGGAGAGATTCAGGTAGTGGGTATGTTTGATTTCCTCAGGCTTCAAAATAAAATTTTGAAAAGCTGTGTGCATAAGGCCAGTGGTATGTATAGCACAGTGGTTCCCTTGAATAGATGAAAAGCATAAATATAGTTAACATCTATCCATAATTTTTGTTGTACGAAATTTTTTCTAAAAAAATGTAATTTTGAAATATCAGTAGTAACTTTAATTTTTGGTTCCAACAGGATCTAGAAGATGTTTTTGTTGATTGGCACAAAAGGGTTTCCCCCAAATACAAGGAAAACCCACTTGTAAATCAGGTTTTCCAGTGAACAAACATATTTGGACAGTGGCTCTGGTTACAATGCAAAGCAAGCTCCGGGATTCCGAAGCAATTTATTTCCTCTGCTTCGGCATATTGACAGAACAAGTCTTCCAAAAGGCATATAGGGAATCAAAAACTAAAACTACTTAAGGCTGTCATTTAACACGGCCAAGTTATTGTTGGAAAATGCATTACCCTTTGAGAGTAATGCAGGAGATAAGTTACTCACACAGTAATCTCAGAAACTCCTAGGAAACTAAACAGTTCAGTCATTTCCCATCTTGCTCCATGGTATTTCCAATTTGTCAGACAAAATTCTAACTTATCAATGATTATTCCAAAATGTCCTATTGCTGAAAGAAGGAACAAATAAAATCATAAGAAAAACAAACTTTATAGAATAAAATACCATTTGGGAGCCTAAGAAGAAATGGGAAATACAATTAGCAATGATGAAATTATCGAAGCAACAGTTCATTCCACTTTTGTGAAGCTGGCCTGTAATAGGATGAGTCCATATTAGCAGGCCTAAATGTGCACTACACCTAATCAGAACCAGTTGGTTCATGCTTTTTGTTCCGCATTGAGCAACAATAAGCAAAACTAGAGGCTTCTAATTTGAGCTTCTCAATGTAGCCTTAAGAAACTCAAATTCCTTAGCCTTTCCAGCAGGGCTCAGGTTTCAAACGAGAATTATTAAGAGGGAAAAGCTAAATCTCTTCCTTTTCCCGATTACAACTTTACCTGATTATTAATCTCAGATTTCAAATGTTAAAGACAGTTTCACTTCTTGTAATTGGCTTTGTGCAGCTGTTTAAGCTTCAGATGATAAACTTGTGGATGCCGACAGTCCTGGCTCTTGTGATTTTGTATGTTTGTCTTAGTCTGCCTTGTCATAATATTTCATCTATCTTACCATAACAAACAGTCCTTGTTTTATTTGCCTTTGGGCTTTTTAACAAGGTTTGATGGGGGAGGAAAAGGAAAATAACTTCCTAGCTCTTCTCTGGAGAAATAAAATTTCTTACAACTATTTCTTTTCTTTTTTTAAATATATATTTTTATTGATTTCAGAGAGGAAGCAAGAGGGAGAGATAGAAACATCAATGATGAGAATCATTGATCAGCTGTCTCCTGCATGGCCCCTACTGGGGATCAAGCCCACAATCCGGGCATGTACCCTTGACCGGATTCGAACCCTGGACCCTTCAGTCCACAGGCTGACGCTCTATCCAGTGAGCCAAATCGGCTAGAGTTTCCAATTATTTCTAAACGGGTCAAATGCATTTTAGAAACCTCTCTATTTCATTGCCATGTGTTACCTTCTCAGAAGATAGAAAATAGAAAGAGAGGGGAGGAGAGTATTCTTGATCTCTCTCCCTTACAAGCTTCTAACACTTGGAACACTTATTTCAATTTAACCCATGTATAAACAAACTTTTATTGTTCCATGCCTATGAATACTAGGGTGGAGGGTCAATTCCCCAATGAGGTTATTCTCAAAGTCTCCAAAGAAATAAATTTAAGTGGGAATAAAAGCCACAAAACAAGAAAAAGTTTGAAGCTACAACTAGAATCTACTAGAAATAGTAAAATGAAAAACACAGTTATTGAAATAAAAACAATTCTAATAGATGAGCGTCATGGCAGCTTCTTTACTGCTGGAGAGGGAATGAATGAAATGGAAGGCCCAACAAAATTTTTCTACCAGGATGCAGCTTATAAAGAGAATGGAAACATTAAAGAAAAGTTCAAGGAGGACACACCCAGACCCCTCAATACATATTTAACAGTGTCAGCAACAGAGAATAAAAGGAGTAGTGAAAAAGCAATATTGAAGGACTAGCAAGAATGTCCCAAAACTGAAGGGGGAAAAAAAAGGAGTCTTCAAATGGAAAATTCCATTCAGTGGATAGCAGAATAAATTGAGGATACACTCTTAGATATATCATGTAAAATTCCAGAGCATCTGAGATTAAAATGAACATTTTAAAAGCTATCAGTGGGAAAAGACAAAATATCTATAAGAAATGATCATAAGATTATCAGCAACATTAAAGGCCAGATGTCAATATGCTAAAGAAAAGTCATTTTGAAAAATAAATAAGTAAAGAAAAGTCATTTTGGAACTAGAATTCTATGTCTAGCCAAATTATCATCCATGGGTAAAGGCAAAATAAAGAGATTTTCAGACATACAAATATTTTGAAAGTTTACTAACCAAAATTTCTCTCTGAAAAAACTATCCTAAGGTGTAGTCTAAAGAAAAAAAAAGTGAATTTAAAGGAAGGATGCAAAAAGTCACAGTGAACAAATAAAGCATTAAAAATGTAGTAGTAAATAAAAATGAATACATTTAAAAAATTATGTGTTTAAAAACAAGCTGGAACCAAAATGTCAGAGAGTAGTAACATGGAAGTTGGGAGGAAGAGTGTGGAGAGAAATATAATGTCTTATGTTTTTGGTTTGGAGAACAGTGAACCGCATCCAGCATGCGGTGAAGGATTAAAGAAGACAGACAGGAGATTACAGTTGGGACCAGGTGGATCACTGCCTGGGTGAGGAAACAGTGACACAGCCTGTAAGCTGAAGCTTTATTTTATAGTCAGAGCACGCAAAGCAAAACAAGGGGAGTGGTCTACATGTTTATAATGTTCTTGCGAGTTTCAAATCTATTTCGAGTTTGCTGCACCTCCCACAGCCCATTAGCTACCTAGGAACAAGGGAGGCCTATAAGGTCAAGCTTAATTGTGCTAGGAGGGCTCTGCCCTCCAAGCTGGGACTTGTATGTGGCTCTGCCAGAGGTCAGTCCCAGGCTTGACCCTATAGCCGCTCCCTACAGAACAGAGAGACGGAATTTAGACTTTCAACAAAGTCTAAATTTAAGGATGTGTTTAAATATTCAAAATAAACCACTTATACACACATACATAAAACAGTAGAGGAGGGAAATGTGGGAAGAGAAAATATAGTCAACACAATCAATCAACATAAGGCAGAGTGAGACAAGGAGAAAGAAAAGAAAGAGCTAAAAAAAAAAAAAAAAGAAAGAAAAGATATAGCCCTAATGACATCATCCAAGCCCTTGGATTCAGCCTTGCGTGAAGCTAGACACACTTCTGGACAACGAGGCAAGAAATCATCCTTTTGGCTAAAGTTAGAATTGATGGTTTTTTACCACATGCATCCAATTCAACTTTCATATTCATCACATTTTTACAATACTTCTCTTCATTTTCATGGTGAATTAAATGCTCACACATTTACAGAATGTGTTAACATTTATTTTTGAAAACTTCCAGGATATAAATAATGAAAAGACAACAACCATTCATTGCCTTGCTAGATCCCTCCCCACTCCCTCTGGCACCCCCCAACTTTTTAATATCCCAACTTTGCCATTCCCCGGCCCTGCATAGAGATGCTATCTATTTTCCACTTCAGTGTCTGGGCCACAAGATACTTATTGGGGGGAAAAATCACAAAATGATTAAATTGCTTCCACTACAAAATTATGCAGTTCAACCTTTTTGATCCTGTTTCCTACTAGATTCACACATGGCATTAATGTGTGCAGTCTAGTGATTTAACATCTGTGAGCTTTGGTTTCACAAGCTGCTTAACATCTGTGAGCCTTAGATTTGCATTTAGATTGTGGTTCTAGGCCCCACCCGTTAACGCAGAACCCTCAATATTCTACAATCATTTTGGCCTGTCAGGACTTCTTGTAGATCCATTCACCTTTTTGCTAGGGATATTAGTCATCCATTCTGCGTAACACTTGATTCCTAACCTTAGCAACATAAAACAAAGGCCTTCTATTTTCTCATAACTTCTGTGTGTCAGGAATATGAATGCTTTTGGCTCAGGGTTTCTCATAGGCTATATAGTCAAGGTGTCCGCTGGAGCTGCAGTTATCTTAATGCCCAACTAGAGCAAGTTCTATTTCTAAGCTCACTCAAGTGCTTGATGGCAAGACTCAGGTTCTTATGGCAGCTGGCTGGAGATATTAGTTCTTGCCATGTGGGCCTCTCCACAGGGCTGCACACAATATACAGCTGGCTTCCCCTGGAGTGAGAAATCTGAGAGAGAAAGAGAGAGTGAATGAGAGAGAGAGAGAGAGAGAGAGAAAGTCACAGTCTTTTTATAACATAATCTCAGAAGTGGCATCCCATCTTTCCTGCCATATTGTTTTAAGAGGCAAATCACTAGGTCTAGTGCACACTCAAGAGCAAGTTATTACACAAAGGTGTGAAAACCAGGAGTACGCTGGGATGGTACTCCAACAAGCCTCTTCATCACTGAAGAGTGACTGAGTAAACCGGTGCATCTTTGGGGCTGTTAACAGGCCAGGCAACCTAAACACGTCTGGGAAAACGTTCACAGGAAAAAAAAAAAAAAAAAGCCAACAGACTCTTCCTTAAAACCTATGTCCCCCTGAAAATGACCAGAACATATAGTAGGGGCACCAGGATATGAATATACACACGGGGCTTTAAAGTTAAGGACTGAAGTTCCAGTCTGACAAGGTGAGTGAGGTAAACAATCAACAGGAAAGGGAAGGCAACTGCCCAAAGGCAGATCAACTGCAGGCCTTCGGGTTAGATCAGTGGTTCCCAACCTTCTTTTGGCCATGCCCCACCTAAGCATCTCTAAAATCCTGATGCCCCCTCCCGTGACATATAATTCTTATTATTCAAAAAGTGAACTCCTATTCACGTGGAAGGAGCCTAAAAGGCCATTAACTTGGTCTAAACAAGTTTCCAAAGAACGTGGCATCCATGAAAGTGAAAAATAAAAGAACGAAAGGACAGTTGAAGTACTGAGGAAGAAATCATTAAAAAACACACAATAATGTGAAGTGATATGAAAAAAATAGCAAAATTTCAAAACATAATAGAGAATTGAGATGCATAAATACATCACAATATATGTTTATATACTGTATATGAGGCCCCTAGAACAATAAGAAATGCAAAAAAATCACTGTTAGTAACTCATTCTCGAATTGTCCCGCTTAAAAATCAAATTGCCCTCCTGTGGGCGTGAGCCCTACATTGGGAACCACGGGGTTAGACGGCCCTAGTGGTGGACGAAAGCTAAGTGGTGCCAGAAGATTCACTGTTCGTCCATTCTTTTCCTGAGTCTTCTGAGCATATTGATGGCCATTACTTTAAACTCATTACTTCAGATAAATTACTTATCTCTATTTCATTAATCTTCTTTTTCTGGGATTCTGGCTTCTTCTTTCCTTTGGAACATACTCCTCATTTTGCTTGTCTCTCTGTATTTATTTTTAATACTAGGCCAAAGAACTACCTCTCCCAGTCTTGAAGGAGTGGCCTTATTGTTCAACTTTGCCCTCGTTCCTTGTTCCTGGAACCTTCGTGACTGTCTAAGCACCCTCAATGAATTCTTGATAGGTCACGGTTGCTAAGGTTGTGCCAAGACCTGGCTGTGTTCCAAAGGGTGGGATATCACTCAGCACCCAGTTTCAGGTGGATTGGAAGCCAGAGCCCCAGGCAGCAAATACTGTATATACCAGTGATGGCGAACCTATGACACACGTGTCAGAGGTGACACGCGAACTCATTTTTTTGGTTGATTTTTCTTTGTTAAATGACATTTAAATATATAAGATAAATATCAAAAATATAAGTCTTTGTTTTACTATGGTTGCAAATATCAAAAAATTTCTATATGTGACACGGCACCAGAGTTAAGTTAGGGTTTTTCAAAATGCTGACACGCCGAGCTCAAATGGTTTGCCATCACTGGTATAGACAGTCCTGTGGGACCACAGTCGTGACTCCTGCTGGCCTCCAGACCTGGCGATTTGGAGGTGTCCCCTTGTGACACTTCGAAAAACTCGGGGCTCCAGGAGAGTGTATAAGCTTCTTTCTGGGAGGCACCAGCCAGCTGTAGTAAGGCCAAGGGAGAGTGCAATGATGGCGACCCTCACCTGCATCCCCGAGAGCTCCTCTGTAGCCTCTAGATGTGAGGTAAACAGGCCTTTTCTCACAGGAAGACTGAGGGTAGGTTTTAGTCTGCTGTCTGAAGCCTGCCCCGGGCATGGTATCCTACCAAGAACTGTCTCTCCCATTGTTCAGTCCCATGGGGCCACCAGAGCCAGGCGCTCAAGAGGCATCCCCCTGTGGCCTGCACATGCATGCCCATTGGCTCTGGCCAGGCTACTGGGGTATCGGGGGCCAGGGCAGACCCTCTGGATTTAGTGGGGCCGAGGGGATAAGCCAGGGTCAGGGTACGCCCACCTGCTTCCGTGGGTCCAGGTCCTTCCCTTCTTGTAATCACTACATGATCCTGGCAGTTTTAGGTCCTTTCATTTCAGCCTCTTCCCATGAGATGAGAACCAGGTAATATCAGGGTCTCCAGCATTCTACAGACTAGTTGACAATGCTACATGTTCATTCTGATTAGTTCCTTTCTCAATTGTCGTCATGTGGAGAATTTTCCTAAGAGTTTATTTGAGACAAACTAACGTGCCAGGAAACAAGATCGCCAATGTTCTGAGAATAACAATTTTGCAGTTCTCTTGACACATTTGGAATGAAAGAAGTTTATAGGAAGGTGGGAGAAAGCAAGGTTACAGGAAGGTTAACAAGATTCCATGGTGACATCTCTGAGAGGTCTGGAAAAGAGGTGTGTTAAACTAGGTGCACAAGAACAGTGGACAGGGCTTGCTTAAAGCAAAGATAAACTTTTTATGGGCCCAGGACATGACTACTCACCATGATATGATCTGCCCACTGAGGAATTTATGATCAGATCACCCTGTGAGGTTACTTCCCATCACAAAACCTGTCAGATTTAACAAAGAGCGCTTTTTTTTCATTCACACCATCCTGTGATATTATCACCCTTATAATAATACTAGAGGCCCGGTGCACAATAATTTGTGCACGGGGGCCA
>NW_006285240.1:1001680-1019527 GCF_000327345.1 Myotis davidii | reverse complement strand
ATATATTTATTAGTTCCATGGGTATTTGTTGAATATTTATTTTGTATTGACACTGGACTTGGCTGAGGATTCCATGATAAGTGGAATAGTATCAGTTTCTACACTCAATTTATCAATTCATTCAATTTATATGAGTAGCTGAAACAAACAACTCAGCTGGTTATCCATGGGTTCCAAAAAGGCAGTAAGAAAAATATTTTGCTTTCTTGGGGTCATACCTACTCAGTTTACACACCTCGCTAGAATCTGTCTAGAAGATGCCGGCCACCATCTTGGCTGGCAGTTAATTTGCATATCGCCCTGATTAGCCAATGGGAAGGGTAGCGGTCATACGCTAATTACCATGTTTCTCTTTTATTAGATAGGATGAAGCTGGCATTTCAAGCTGGATTTAAAGCTTCTGGGTCATCTGTAGAAAAGATTATGAGATGTAAGATACAATCTAGAGTTGGATGAAGTTGGTTTAGAACAGTGGTCGGCAAACTGTGGCTCGGCAAACTGCGGCTCGCAAGCCACATGCGGCTCTTTGGCCCCTTGAGCGTGGCTCTTCCACAAAATACTGACTTCTGCACATGAGCCATGAAGTTTCAATCGCACTGTATGTGCATGCCCACACATGGTATTTTGTGGGATTTTGTGGAAGAGCCACACTCAAGGGGCCAAAGAGCCACATGTGGCTCGAGAGCCGCAGTTTGCCGACCACGGGTTTAGAAGGTTAAATTTTTTATCTCAAATACACTTTACTTGTCTGATCATCTAGCATGGGTGGGATTCATGATTTTGAACTGGGTCCCCTAAATATTCAGTTGATTTGAATCCTGAAGCCATTACATTAATATTATCTGATATTATAAAGCAACTTTTCCAGAAAAAAATTTAATATGGATCCAGGTTGGTAATGCACTTGATACTTCAATTACTTTAGTCTTTGAGCAGCCACCTCTCCACACCTCTAAGTAACTAATGAGTCTCCAAGGATAAATGTTGAGTCATGATTAGTGTGGCTCTGTACCAAGTGATTGTGAAATCAGCTCTCCTCTCTTGTCTTCCATTGAAATAATGAGAAGAAATTCTCTGACATTTTACTTTGAGGATACAAACTTAAAGCAAGAAATAAAACACAGTATATGCCATTTGTAGTGTTTTCATATCCACATTAACTTAAGACAATAGCTTGGAGACAATTAGCCATAAAATAAATCGCCTCAGAGAACCAGTTTTCCAGGGCTAACATCCAATAAGGTTTCCAAACAGAGAACTGCCTAATCTGTTTTATTTATACAGGAAAATATTTTCACTCGCTTTTTTTTTTTCCTCCTTGCTGCACTCACCAGCCAGCATTACCTCCTAACCATCTGGAGAATGAAAAATAATGCCTACATGAATCACTCTTTCTCTGTTTATAGAGAACTTAGAGGCTTTTAAACATTCTACCATCAGCATTTATCTCACTGTAGTGTGATTGCTGGCTTCTTTCTCCTGTTAGATTTTGGGCCCTTTCGGCCAGAGTCTGATGTTGATTTGGTCCCAGTGCTTAGTTCAGGGACTGGCCCCCAATACTTAGCTCAGGAAACACTTGCTAAATGCATGAACTGGGCCACATGCTTTTCCCTAAATATACCTCCATGCATCCCAGTGTCTTTACCTCTCTCAATATCTCAAATGTCCTCCTCCCTGGTTCCTGGTATCTACTTACATGTCCAAATGGAACCCTTTCTTCAAGGCCCAATTCCAGTCTCAATTCTTTTCAGGAAAACTTAATTGCCTCACCCCTTGGTGACAACCTTTTCTTTCATGCCTGTCACCACTTATCTCTTGCTTTACTATTATGATAAGGGCAATCACCAGGCCATGTGCCATCTTTGTGTAGCTTAGAAAAAGGTGTCCTCTCTGGGCAGATGCACCCTGAGGTGCAACAGGGCACATGGCTTTGGGAACCGAGAACAGATTAATCTTAGCCCTTACTCGCCATGGTAGAACCCTAGTGCCCTTGTGCAGCGAACCCCATACAGACCACAGGAGGGGGCCCTGATACAGAGCCTTCTTCCTCAACCAGACCACACACCAGGCAGAGACTGTGTTTGACAACCTCCCACACCTTTTAAATTTGCTTTGTTTTGCTTTAAGCTCCTTTTCACATTCCCAGGCTTTCATCTCCCACATTCTCCACTAGTAGATAAATGTTGTTGCTGCTGGTTATTATTAATTTGCCGATTCTTGCTAGTTATTAGTTTTCTATTAAGTAGGATAGTTAAATAAAATGCTGATATCTCAAAAACAAGGACAAATTATGTGAAGCAAGTATGCCTGCGTTTAATAACAGCTTTATGGACACACAATTCACATAACATTCACCCTTTTAAAGTGTACAATTCAGTGATTTTTTAGTATATTCATACAGTTATGGCACCATGACGACCATGCAACTTTAGAATATTTTCTATCCCCAAAGAAATCCCAAACCTATTACTATTCGCTCTGCTTTCTCCTCTCTTTCCAAGCCTCTGGCAACCACTAATCTTTCTGAATTTTTCTCTATGGATTTGTCTTCTGGATATTTCATATAAATGTAATCATACTATATGTGATCTTCTGTGACCATCCCATTTCACTTAGTTTAATGATTTCAAGATTAATAAACATTGTAGTACATTTAAGTGCTTCATTTCCTTTAAGGCTGAATATTAGTCCATTGTATGAATTTACCACATTTTATTTGTCCATTCATCAGTTGATAGATACTTGGGTTATTTCCACCTTTTGGTTATTATGAATAAAGCTACACATTTTTATGTATAGTTTTATGTAGACATATGTTTCCACTTCTCTCAGGTATCCACTTAGGAGTGGAATTGCTGGGTCACATGGTAAGTCTATGCAAAGAACGGTCTCCCACCAATGCTGTTGTCAGCTAGTGAACCATTTCATCTTCAAAACACTCTAAGTTCACTAACAACCAGGCCACCATCATATAGATGGCTCTGAAGTCCACTGTCATCCCACCCTGAGGCACCCAACCTGCAGGATCATCTGTAGAGTGATTGTTGTCAATTTATGGCCATAAACAGGTGTATTACTATTGCTGCTTAACATCGTAGCACAAACTTGGTAGCTAAAAACAACTCCAAGTGTATTATCTTACAGTGCTGGAGGTCAGAAGTCTGAGAGGGGTCAAGGGGTTACCAGGGCTGCACTCCCTCCTGGGGGCTCTAGAGGGAAATCTGTTTCCTGCTCTTTCCTGTTTCTACAGGCCACCCACATCCCTTGCAACACGGTGCCTTTCCATCTTAAAGTTAGCAACATCTGGCTGTTTTCCTACCACATTGCTTCACTCTTCCACACGTAAGGACCCTTGTGATTGATTACATTGGGTCCACCTGGAGAATCCAGGCAAATCTGCCTCTCAAAGTCTACTGATGAGCAACTTTAATTCTATCGGCTGCTTTTATTCCCTTTTCCCATGTAACCTAAGAGGTTTCAGGGATTAGAATAGAGCCATCTTTGGAGTTCCATTATTCTGCCTACCACAACCAGCTTTGCTTCAGGCTATCTTAACTTTTCATTAGCACTTCCAGAGATAAATGGTGATAAAAAGTAAAATGTTGGCATTCATTGATAATTGATAAAAGTTTGATAAAGGGGACACCTGAGATGAAATCAGTGATGATTGAATCAGATAATACATGAGAAATCCTCTACCCCAAGGCTTGACCCAGAGCACCCTTGTGATTAAATATTAGTGGAATCTGAAGTTGATCTTGCAGGTCCTTCCAAGTTATGGCTACCAGTCTGTGGTCTTTCATCTAATTTTGCACAAAAAAATGTCACTATTTCACAAAATTTCCACTACCATATTTCTATTCTCCTCCCTATTATCCTTAAAATATTTTTTATTTCTTCCCTAGACACCTACAGCATGAAAAGGATGCAATGGATATTGTGTATGATTTACAATTGTGAACCCGGAGTCTGTCTAGTTCTTTTTCTAAGCTGAAATTGTGCATTCCTGATATATATATAGTGTTCCCCCAAAATGTATACACACACTTTAACAGCTGATAGCTGTTAAATGAAATGTATTTTAATAAACACTGTCTTTAAAGTTATTCAAAGTGTGTGTGGAAACACAACAGTAATTAAAAAAAAAAAGACACAGTTCCTATCCCCATGGACCAGGGGTCCTCAAACTACGGCCCATGGGCCACATGCAAATACAAATACTGTATTTGTGCAGTGTGCACAGGAATTTGTTCATAGTTTTTTTTTTAAACTATAGTCCGGCCCTCCAACGGTCTGAGGGACAGTGAACTGGCCCCGTTTAAAAAGTTTGAGGACCCCTGCCATGGACTGTAGAGAGGCAGATCAGACATACTGAATTCACATAAATCCACATTTAGTTGCCATAAGAGCTATGAAAGGACAAGGGCCTGAGATAAAAAGGAACAGGAGGGAATGCTTTTTGATAGCATAGTCAGAGAAGGTCTCCCTGAGAAGGTAATATTCAAACTTATTTGCAGAAAAAAAGGGGGGGGGCTTTTGGGCCAGGTAGACCTAAACTTTTAAGGGCTATTGGAAACATATAAGCAGAATTTATATAAAGTCTTTGCTCAGTGCCTGGTTCACAGTAAATGGCAGGTACTAGATGATGATGAAAACAATTTTCTGCTCATCCATATCGTCTTCTTTTAAGGCCCATTCCAGACTAAACTACTCCATGAAACCTTCTTCAGTGAATCCAGCCCACTCTGATATTTTTATTCATGAAATGCTTCTGGGCTTCTCCAACCAGTCTGGCTTTCACAGAACATCTGTAACAAACTTAATTCAGTTAAGTTTGAATTTCAGATAAACAACAAATAATTACTTAGTGTAAGTATGACCCATGCAATCTTGAGACATATTTAAACTTAATTATTTGTTGTTTTATGAAATTCAATTTAGCAATTACCTATATTTTCTTTTTCAGACTTAGTAGGATGGTAAACTCTTGGAGGGAAGGGGAATGATCCTGATTTGAATCCCTCCCCACAGTTCCCGGCATAAACTGTAAAGTGCCCCACCCATCCACTAGCTAAGGATCTGAGACCTGGCAGTGCTATTAGAAGAAGAGAATAATTGTAGAGTCTGACACATTAAGACCTCAAAAGCTGTTTTTATGTCTTGAAAAAAGGCCAATCACTATACCATTCCAGTGTGCTGCAATGTTTGAAGTTGGGAAGTGCCAAAACCCAGGTCCTGTTGGCATGGCCTTTAAACAAATGGTTCGTAAAGACTTGACATTGTTGTTGGTAACCATGAAAAAAAATCTTCTTAAGAAAATATGTTCCTCAATCCTGGAGAAGCTTTTGGATTCTACCATTAACAATACCCTTCATTTCCTCACTATCCTCTGCAACCCACACATCTATGTGCATACACATTCACATACTACTAGCATGTAGAGTCCATATTTGTATTTCAAAACTCCTGTTCCCAGCACTAAAAACCCCCAAACAACAAAAATGTAGTGCCATAAGTTGTTGAGTGACAGTTCACTTATTAGAGTTTATTAGATAAAATAGTATAGGATGCCCAGTTAAGTTTGAATTTCAGATAAACAACAAATAATTACTTAGTGTAAGTATGACCCATGCAACCTTGAGACATATTTACACTTAATTATTTGTTGTTTTATGAAATTCTAATTTAACTTGGTGTACTGTATTTTTATTTACCAAATCTCGCAATCCTATTATAGGTCTATATAAATGCTATCTCTCATAATCCCTAAAAAGCACACAAAATAAGAATATGAAATTACAAATATGGAAACTGAGGCTCAGAGATAGGAATATCTTCAAGATTATAGCTGATACATGCTTCACATCAGGATTTGAAGTTAGATCTGTCAAAACACAAAGACCCTGTTTTCATACTTCTCAAGAAAATGAAATTTGCCACAATTATGTTCAGAGTTAGATCAAGAATATTGACGTTTTATAATTGTGAGATAAAGGGACATGCTCGTGAAGTTCCCTAAGCATAGCTTTACACCAAGCCGAGACCTGGGACCATGCGCCCCTTCTCACCATGAGAGTGCTACTTGGCCTTCATGGCTCAGCTCAGAGGTTACCTTGCCGAGGAAGCTTCTCTGACCTCCCAGGAAGAGCTGATCCTATGCCTCTACTTAACCCCTGCACCGGGTATCACAATGATCTTAAGGGTCTGTCTCCCTCGGATGAGCATGAGTTTCATTTTTCCAGGGCCTGGCATAGGAATAGAGTCTCAGCAAATGCTTAGAAGACTGAAGCTCAAATTCTGGGCATCACATTTAGGTGCGTTCTGCTAAAATATGTATGCGATTGCCAACTGGGAGACAATGGATCTCCTGGATCTCTCTGAAAAATGTCATCAAAGAATGGATACTAGACACTAACCTCTATCGAGAGGCAAAAAGAAAACCATAACCCTTTACAATTTAACTTGGGAACAACCCTACCAGTTACCATTTTGTTATGATGCTGTTTTGCTCTGACCTTTGACACAGTTGTAACTTATGTTATTGCACAATTATATTGAATGGAACATCCAGGATGAATCAGCTTTAATATTCATAAATATCTGCAGGGGAAGAAGGAAGAAGTGAAGAAAATTTGAGCTTTACTTTCCTAGTTCAGCAAATTCCAAACCAGTCATTTTAGAAAGTCAGTTTTGTATGGAAAAGGAAGTCATTTTATATGCTAAAGATACACGTGCTTGGCACATAGGATGTTATTCCTTAAAGCAGTGGTTCTCAACCTTCCTAATGCCACGACCCTTTAATATAGTTCCTCATGTTGTGGTGACCCCCAACCATAAAATTATTTTCGTTGCTACTTCATAACTGTAATTTTACTACTGTTATGAATAGTAATGTAAATATCTGATATGCTATATGTTTTCCGATGGTCGCAACCCACAGGTTGAGAACCGCTGCCTTAAAGCATTTCCTTGAATATATTCCAGATACTATTTTTTATCATCTAAAAAAGTAAATTATAATTCTGGTGAATACAGGGTTCCTCCATGTCTTTCTTCTTTCATTGAACAGAACTGGTGATTTCCAAGGGCCTTCCATTAGATTACTGAAAATAAATATGGCACCCCTGTCCCTTGGCTGACCTGCTCATCATCCTGAACTGAAATTCATTTTTAGTTCCAACAAAGCACTACTCCACTGAGAACAGCAATACACCCACTCCCTCTGGCTTTCAGTTGTCCTACCATATCTAGGTTCTTCGACTCTTTTTTTAAACTATTCCAGATAAGAATAATTATGGGTCAATGCCCTTTCCAAAATAACATGTAAATGCTACATATATAGCTATTTATATTAGTCAATGAATGTTTTAGGAATAATTGACAAGCTCAGATTTAGATAATTTCTATTAAGATAATTATTAGATCCAATCGGTAATTCTTGGTAGAAGTACAAAGATATAGCAATCCATTCAGAAAATCAACTAATTTATTCTTTCATGCTGAGGAAATGACTGATGCAATCGATGTGTCACTTAGTGTACTGGATAAAGCTTTTAAGTCAAAAGGAAGTCTGTCTAATGGTGGAATCCCAAACGTCAACCACACAGTGTGGGAGGTGTCCTGGGAGGCAGAGGAACTTCCTTCCCCTTCAGAAGCAAACTATTCTTGTGTGTCAGCCAGGCTGGGAAGTGGTAAGCACACTGTTGACTGTTCTTCAGTAGTGGGGGGTGGGGGGGGGGCGGGGAACGCATGTAACAGGAACACTGGCTCAAGTTGCTGGAATTTGTCTCCTAGACCTAACCCTTCCTGACCTTAGACAAGGTGCTTCTCTCAGAGCCTCATTTTTCTCATCAGTAAAATGGAAATAATAATAGTATCACCCCATGGTTTACTGTGAGGATCAGTGAGACTGTAGGTAAATGATTTAGTCCAGGGCCTGGCATAGTACGCCCATAATCTGTTAGTTCCTCTTGCTTTTCTTTCTTGCCTGTCAGCATGTCTAAAATCAATGGAATAATAAGTTGGCATGTAGATGGGCAATGTTTCAGCTTCTGACCATAGCTTCCTCCAGACAGATTTCCATGAATAATGTAAGTCCAATTTAAAAGCAGAGATTTGCATAGAGAGGGAGGGATGGCAGGGACTTGGGATTCCAAAGGTATCTCTTCTTTCCCTTCCCTCCGTTGGCCCCCTTTCCACCTTAAGTTTTATGGGGAACAAAAGCACAAAAGACACGGCCAGGCAAATGGACATTTTAAGTCTCTACCCGCCTCCCACCCCCAACTGTAGTAAGCTGGGCTGGCCCCTGTGGACGATCTCTTATGTGTGACTCAAGGCAAGCCCAGGGCCTGCAGCCCTTTCCTCCCAGGCAGCTCTGGATCTGACTACTGTACCAGCAGAGAAAAGGGAGTGCAGGAAGACCTAGCAGTCAGCAAAGAAGCAACATATTCAAGAGAGTATGTGTCCCTCACCTAGTGCTCACTCTCGGCTTTCTCAGGAGGTGAGTGTGAGCCCTGGGACTGCTGGCCCATCAGAGGGAGAGAAAAAGTCAGAAGACAGAGTCAAAAGCAACCAACATACCTGGCTCAGAACTTTAACTCGTTCAATTCATTCAACATTTATTTTATTGAGCCTCTATTATGTGCAGCACTTTTTCCAGATACTATAACCCACCCACATTAGTTTAGAAGTCAGTTAGTCACAACCATAGAGAGGATTTAAGCCCTTGACCCTGGGTGCCTCAAACCTGCCCTCTACTCTCTGAGAACTGAATTCCTTCCCTCATGTTCATGGCTATGCCCTTTAGTCTGACCCTTCGTGAGGGCAGGGTGTGACAGAGGGGATCAAAACAGGAGGTGATTTTGGTTGTGTTCCCTGGTTTCACTTTCTTCAGCTCGAGGGTCAGAAAACAGTGCCGACCCAGGAGGGGACTGTTTTTTAGAGTTTAGATTTTAACTTAAGGAACAAATGCCTCAGTCCCGCTCCCTCAATTCCAAGTCAGTACGAATCTCATATTTCTGTCACTGGACTGTCACTGGCCCAAAAGAGAAAAATAGCATTTGATCTGAATTGAGGAAAAAGTGGCTGTCACAAGACTGGAGATGCAGGTTGATAGCCTGTACCTGTTTGCTTTGGGAAATGATTTGCCTGCCTTTTATCAGAAGCAGGAAGATTTTAGCATAAGTTTAGCCAAGAGCAGTAACAATCCACTCAAGTGTCACCAGCTGAGGTGAGGTCAAGTGCTAGGAACAATATAAAGATGCTCCCCCAGAATCTTCCTTCCCAGGCCAAGCCAGACCATTGGTTATACTAACACAGGTCCCAAAATGAAGCTGGAGGTACAGTGAAGAGAAAGCTCAGGATAGGCTCTTCACAATCGCAGTAGGGCTTGATTGTTTGAGCTGTCATTTTAAATTCCCACTTGCCTATCCCCGTGATTTTTAAAAATTAAATCAATCATATTAACCTGATTATATTTTTACTTTGGGGTTTTGAAATTGAACTAATTTCATTAATCAGGACCTTTTGTATTTAAAAACAAAAGACAAAATTCAAAGGGAGAAAAAACCCTCTAGACTTCATGATACAAGTGTTTTCTTGCTTGTTCTATCACTAACATACTCTCTATGGAACTCTGATCATTTTCTAGATGAAAATAAAAAAGTGAAATGCAAAGGTACTAAGTCACCCTCCTCAAATCACACAGCTAATTAGCTGCAAATGTCACACTAGATCCCAGGTTTGTTTGTTCTGTACAGCTTTCCTATTGTCTCTGAATTGGTGTCTTAAGCTACTCTAAGATGTTAGCATGTCAGGACAGGAGCTTTGATTTCTTTAATTGGCTGAATGAATGTTATTAGTTTTTTGAAAGTTTCAGGTTTTGTGGTTTTTAAAAACTATCTCTTTAGTTGGTTTAGTTAGTAAATAAAAAGCAACAGGGGTGTGCCTGTGCCTTTTTCTTGGGGACATACTTTAAAAAAACAACTCTGGAGGCCCCCACTGGACTTGCATCAGGGGAACAGCAGGCAGCAAAACCCCCGAACCTTGTCTCCAAGGCTCCTTTGCTCTGACTTTTCAGTGATTCAACAGCAGCCCTTCCTTGGCTCATTTCTTTCCTATAGCATTTCTAGGGAGCCAAACCAGACCTGTCTACGCTCTTTCCTATCACTTCTTCTGTCCTCAGCCCTTCCTTGTTTTACTGTCCCCAGCTTTAATAAACGTACTCTCAAAGTCACCTGGACTCACGTTGTGAAATCTTTCCAGCATAAAGTCAAGAACTCACGCACCACCAGCTGGCCTGAGGCAGACCTACTCCGGCCTGATCCCATTTGGTAACTTTGGCGACCCAGATGGGACCTGAAGTTCTCTTTTCTTCTTTACTCTCTCTCTAATTCATCTTTCCTGTCACTTCTCATCACTGGTGTGGGGGAAACCAATCTGTCATTGGTGGAGTAAATCCTTTGTCAAAATGCACCTTTGTCAACACTGAGATGAAAGGTTGCATCTTAAAAAGCCATGGAGAGAAACACTCCAAAAATGGGTGGATGGATTTGTCAGTTCTTTGCCAACATTGGGTGGCAACCCATTCTTGAGATCATACCTTTAAACTGGATGAAGAAACATAGAACTCTAAGGAATAACTGAATTGACACTTTATCCCGTGCCCCACATCCTGCTATAGACATTCTCACGATCAATCACCAGCTGAACTGACCAGGTAAAAAGAGACAAAATGGGCAGTACTAAAAGCATTTCCTGAAATACACCCCTCTCCCCCCCGCCATGGTGTTTCCTTAACAATTGGGCCACCTTTAAGAGTGAGGATCAAAAGAAAAAAATATATATATATATATATTTTTTTTTGTAATGTTGCCTGGCCTCAATACAAATCAGGGGAAGGAAATCTGGCCTGTAAATGGATCTCTGACTCATAACACTATTTCCCAGTTCTTAAAAAAAGCAACACACATATATTGCTTCCTTGGTGATGTAGTAATTGTTTTTATGATCCAAGAACCATACCCTGTTCTGCATCAGGTATATTGCTCACACTGATTATACCTCACAGTTCCCTGAAATTGTAATAATTATGCTAAAACACTTCTTTCTCAATTGTTGCCCTTTGCTCTTCGCATAAAAATCAACTCATGTGTTAGACTGGTTCTACTTTTGAAATCTTATCTAACTTTCTGTTTGGAATCCCCTCACAGAAGCATAAGAGACGGATCCGTATGGAAGAAAAAACGGAAAAATCCTCAACATTCTAGTAACACTGGATTGGGTGGATATGGCATGCTTTGGACTTGATTTCTTGATTTTCTGCTGCGTTTACAATGATAACTGTGAGGTATGGCAGAAACAGCTCTTGAGTGAGAAAGCATAAACCATGGGTTCCAAGTCCCCTACACTACAAATTAGCCGGATAAATATGGACACAAAAATAGTTTGTAGGTTACATTAACTACAGAATTTAGAATTGGAATAAACTTTAAGGACCTTAGTCAAATAGCTTTATTTTACAGGCGAATAAACTGAAGTTCAGAGAAGATCAATAATTATCCTCAAATTTACAAGTAGCTATCAGTATTAAAAATATATACTTGGAATTCTGGTCAAGATGACTCAGTAAGTCCACACTTTGACATACCACTCTGCTCATATAGTAATTATTATAAAGATCAAAATAAAGAAAAGACCTGAAGGGCCTCAAAAATAAGCTGCACAACCCATGAAACAGGTATTTTCACTGGTGAATTCTACCAAACAAAGAGGATTTAACACCTATCCACTCAAACTCTTTTAAAAAACTGAAGAGGAGGGATTTCAAGACTTATTTCATGAGACCAGTATTACCCTGGTACCAAAACTGGACAAGGACACCACAAAAAAGAAAATTATAGGTCAATATCCCTGATGAACATACATGCAAAAATCCACAACAACATATTGGCAGTATGTCCCACTCTCACCACTTCTATTCAACATAGTATGGAAGTTCTAACCATAGCAATCGGACAAGAAAAAGAAATAAAAGGCATCTAAGTCTAAAAGGAAGAAGTAAAACTCTCACTATTTGCAGATGACATAATATTTTATGTAGAAAATCCTAACGATTCCACCAAAGAACTGTTAGAACTAATAAATTCAGTAAAGTTGCAGGACACAAAATCAATACAGAAATCTGCTGTTTTCTATACACTAATAATAAACTATTAGAGATATCAAGAAAACAATCCCACATACAATTGCATCAATAGCAATAAACCTTGTAATAAATTTAACCAAGAAGATAAAAGACATAGGCTGAAACCTCTAAGACATTGATGAAGAAATTGAAGATCACAAAAACAAATGGGAAGATATGCTTTGCTCATGGATTAGAAGAATCATTATTGTTAAAAATGTCTGTACTACCCAAAGCAATCTATAGATCAAATGCAGATTTGATCAAAATTTCAATGGCATAACTAGAACAAATAACTGTAAAAAGGAAACCATCAATCCAATGAAAAGACAACCTACTAAAGAGGAGAAAATATTTGCAAATGATATATCTGATACAAAATATTTACAAACTCAAACAATCCAACAGCAGAAAAATAATCTGATTTTAAAATGAGCAGAGGATCTAAATAGTCATTTTTCCAAAGACACACAGATGGCCAAGAGGCAATGAAAAGATGTTCAGTGTCACTAAGTATCAGGGAAATAAAAATAAGAACCACAATGTGACATATTACCTCACATATGTTAGGTGGCTATTGTCAAAAGGACAAGAAACAAGTGTTGATGATATGTGGAGAAAAGGGAACCCTTGTACAATGTGGGTGGGAATATAAATTCATGCAGTCACTATGGAAAACAGTATGGAGGGTCCTCAAAAAAATAAAAAATAGAACTACCAATGAACCAGCTATTCTACTTCTGAGTATTTATCTGAAGAAAATGAAAATTTAATTGGAAAAGGTGTATCCACCCTTGTGTCCATTGCCGCATTATTTACAACTAGAGGCCTGGTGCACGAAATTCTGCACTGGGGCGGGGAGGGGTGTCCCTCAGCCCGGCCTGCGCCCTCTTGCAGTCTGGGAGCCCTCAGGGGATGTGTGACTGCTGGCTTAGGCCCTCTCACTGCTGCGCTCACCAGCCATGAGCACTGTTTCTGGCTGAGCGCTCTGACCACCAGGGAGTAGCTCCTGGGTTAAGCATCTGTCCCCTGGTGGTCAATGCACGTCATAGCGACAAGTTGTTCTGCCATTTGGTCGATTTTCATATTAGCCTTTTATTTTATAGGATAGCCAAGAAATGTAAACAACCTAAATGTCCATGAATAAAAAAATGGATAGCCTGCCCAGTATGGCTTGATGGTAGAGTGTCAACCTATAAATCAGGAGGTCACAGTTCGATTTCCACTCAGGACACATGCCCAGATTGTGGGCTTGATCCCCAGTAGGGGGTGTGCAGGAGGCAGCCAATCAATAATTCTCTCTCATCATTGATGTTTCTTTCTCTCTCTCCCCTCCTTCCTCTCCGAAATCAATAAAAAATATATATTTAAAAATAAATGAATGGATAAATAAGATGCCATACATATATACAATGGAATATGTAGGGAGCAACTATAGGGTCAGGCCTTGAACTGACCTGTGGCAGAGCCACATACAAGTCCCAGCTTGGAGGGCAGAGCCCTCCTAGCACAATTAAGCTTGACCTTATAGTCCTCCCTTTTTCCTAGGTAGTTAATGGGCTGTGGGAGGTGCATCAAGTGCTGCCAAAACAAGGCTTGAGTAACAAAATAGATTTGAAACTCGCAAGAATATTTGTAAACATGTTGACCATTCTCCTTCTCTTGCTTTGTGTGATCTATTTAAATAAAGTTTTGGCTTACAGTCTGTGTCACTGTTTCCTCATCCAGGCACAGTGATCCTACCTAGCCCCAACTGTACTCTCTTGTCAGTCTTTTTTAATTCTTCACCGCCCCTCCTCAGGTTCACCCCTGGCCATGCTGGATGCGATTCAGAATACTACTCAGCAATAAAAAGAAGGAAATCTTGCCACTTGGAACAACATGGATGGACCTTGAGGGTAATATGCTAAACAAAATAAGTCAGAAAAAGTTAACTACAGCATGATTTCACTTATATGTGGAATCTAAATAACAAAAGAAAACTCCTAGATATAGAGGATAGATTGGTGGCTATTGAAAGGGGAAAGGGTTGGAATGGGTGATATAGGTAAAGGGGGTCAATTGTATGGTGACGGATAGTAACTAGACTTATTTTGGAGATCATTATATAGTGTATATAAAGACTGAATTATTATGTTGAACAACTAAAACTAATTTAACATTACATTTCAATTTTATCTCAAAACACCACCTCCCCCGGCCCCCCCCCCCAAAAAAAAAGAAGAAAAAAAGAGCCAAACCATTTGGAGGGGTCATGTGGTGTTTGCTGTAACACACATTGTTACTGCAATGAGAGTCAAAGTGGCACACTCATTTTGTAGACGGAGCAGGGCAGAGATCATTGCCATTGTGTACCATATGCAACTTGTAGCAAATCTTGCCTTTTTATCCCTTAAAATTCTGTATCATTGATATATGGTAAAGCATTTGCTTGCTGTGTGCTTAGAGAGCCTGGCTTTATGGACTTGACAGGAGTGAGGCTGTGAGGGCTGACATAAGTAGCTGCTTCACTGAATGAAGCAATGGAAAGGAAAGTACTAGTGAGTACATGCTATACCTCTACTGCCCATTATTCTGGAATTCAAACCGTCTAGAATCCCCAAGAAGGTCTGAATTGTGCTTTGCTTTGAAAAACAGATACAATCCTAAGAGATGGTTCATAATACAATAATCAACCAACCTCACCCTTCTGGTTAACTCAGAAAGCCTTCTACAACAGGTGCATGGTACAGTCAGCTGAACCTGGGAAGATAGAAGAAACTGATGTGTCTTGGAAAACATTATGTAAGAGACTCTGATTACTTTGGTCTCCCTTCCATTTTCTGTTGAGTGTTCAACTTCTTGGCCTCAGCCATTACAGCCAATGGCTACAGAGAAGGACAAAGGGTGGCAGCAATTTCAAAAGCATCTTAATTGCAGTGGTGAGCAGAATCAAGAGATTTAAGAAGTTTATAATCTGTGTGTATTATTCAAACAATCTACATATCAAAGTGCCCCAAATGACCTAGGTCCAAATTCCACTTTTATCACTAATATAACCAATTTGAATAGAGCTTAACGTATAAAAAATGCATTTTCATTCTCAACCTCAATTTCCTCATCTGCAAAGTGGGTTGCATATTATCATCTTCATAGTTTACAATGAAATAAAAGTAAGTGAAATAACAGGTAAAGTACTTTCTCTACATTATTTGGCTGGTGAGGATATTTCAATTACCCAATGGCAATTATCCCTTACCCTCTGAAATCAATAAAAATATATATTTAAAAAAAGAAGAGTAGACTTCACACATCTGTGTTGGGCAAATGCTAACAAATACATGTACCCCTATCTATAATACTGCTTATAAAGTAATTAGTAACTAAAGAGATTTTAGACCTGCTATAGGCCCATGGATTGGAGGAGTCTTCCAGTCACGCTTCTACTTTTTAAAAAACATATATATTTTTTAATTAATTTAAGAAAGGAAGAGAGAGATAGAAACATCAATGATGAGAGAATCATTGATCAGCTGCCTCTTGCACGCCCTACACTGGGGATCGAGCCGGAAACCCAGGCATGTGCCCTGACCGGATCGAACCTGGTTCATAGGTCAATGCACAACCACTGAGCTACACCAGCTGGGCCAGCTACACTTCTACTTTTTATTTTTTTAATATATTTTATTGAGTTTTTACAGAGAGGAAAGGAGACGGATAGAGAGCTAGAAACATCGATGAGAGAGAAACATCGACCAGCTGCCTCCTGCACACTCCCCACTGGGGATGTGCCTGCAACCAAGGTACATGCCCTTGACCGGAATCGAACCTGGGACCTTTCAGTCCGCAGGCCGACGCTCTATCCACTGAGCCAAACCGGTTTCGGCACACTTCTACTTTTTAAAGACCTAAGCTGATTGAAGTTAGACTTAAAAAGCAAGTACAATAGGCCCCCTTATCCAGTTCCACTTTCCATGATTTCAATTATCCCATTAACTGAGGTCCAAAAATATTAAATGGAAATATTTCTGAAATAAAAAATTCATGTTTTAAATTGTGTGCTGTTCTGAGTAGCCTGATACAATCTCACACCATTCTACTCTGTCCCACCTGGATGTGAACCATCCTTTTGTCCAGTGTATCCACATTGTATATGCTCCCTGCCTATTAGTCACCTAACACCCAGCTCCGTTATCAGATCAGCTGTTGCAGTATCACAGCACTTCTGTTCCAGTAACCCTTAGTTTTCTTAATAATGCCCCCAAGTATAAGAGTAGCGATGCCAGCAATTCAGATATGCCAAAGAGAAGCCATAAAGCACTTCAAGTGAAAAGCTATGTCTGTATGGGGAAAAAAACAGTAAATATAGGAAGACCGGATGCTTGCAACCATACTAATGTGGCTGTACAACCCCAGCCACTCCTTTTTTTTTTTTTTTATGGAACGCTTCACGAATTTGCGTGTCATCCTTGCGCAGGGGCCATGCTAATCTTCTCTGCATCGTTCCAATTTTAGTATATGTGCTGCCCAGGTAAGCTCCCAGCCACTCCTTTTAAGTGTTTTATTTTATTGATTTTAGAGAGAAAGGGAGAGGGAGAAAACATCAATGTGAGGAAGAAATATCAATCGCTTCCTATAAAAGTCCCAACCGGGAATCGAATCCACAACCTGGGTATGTGCCCTAACCAGGAATTGGCGACCTTTCAGTGTACAAGGCCATGCAAGTGAGCCACGCTGGCCAGGCTCCAGCTACTTCTCATTCCCCATTAAGGAGTTTCATGTTTTATCTCTCAGCAAGGAAAAGCCAAGGATTGTTTCTATGTCATTTCTTCAGCGTTCCACTCCCTAAATCTCAGTATCTTTCCTCCAATCTCTTTTAGTCAGCCAGTACTAAAGTAGCAAGAAAAGCTGTGAAACTCAGTTATATTTTTCCCACCATGGGTAGCACTTGTAGCATTTTTTTAAAAAATATATTTTATTGATTTTTTTTACAGAGAGGAAGAGAGAGAGAGAGAGAGAGAGAGAGTGAGTTAGAAACATCGATGAGAGAGAAACATCGATCAGCTGCCTCCTGCACACCCCCCACTGGGGATTTGCCTGCAACCAAGGTACATGCCCTTGACCAGAATCGAACCTGGGACCTTTCAGTCCGCAGGCCGACGCTCTATCCACTGAGCCAAACCGGTCCCGGCTGTAGCACTCTTTAAGGAAACTACACAGCTATATCTAAAAAATAGTCAAATGAGAAAACCAAGCTCTCATCCTAATCTCTATATTGCAAAGAGTGACAAAGTTTCAGGGAGCAACATTGCAGACAGAAGGAAAAAGCACTACATTGTCTTGCCAAGACTTGTCTTCTTACTTTCCCAGGAAGGCAAGGAAAACAAAAAAATTTTAAGGAAAAGAAAGTAATGGCTGGATCAAAATTAGTGTTCGGAATTCCTATCTCCAACTTGGAATGTTTCTTATTAAAGAAAACTTTCTCAAGCCCACAAGGGGGTGCACCAAGAGTGTCCACCTCAGGTAACTGGGGAGGCTGAGCCACTGGGCCCTACAGGACACCTAGCACACAAAGCCTCTCTATCAACACAGGGAAGCAGCCAAAATGCGAAGACAGAGAAACAGGTCACGAATGGCAGAAATAGAGGAAAGCAAACGATTGGATATGGAGTTCAAGGCCACGT
>NW_006285240.1:979327-1001224 GCF_000327345.1 Myotis davidii | reverse complement strand
TACTGGTTAAAAATAAGCTGTTAGTTAAAAACAATATTAGTACCCTAGCCGGTTTGGCTCACTGGATAGAGCGTTGGCCTGCGGACTGAGAGGTCCCAGGTTCGGCTCAGGTCAAGGGCATGTACCTTGGTTGCGGGCGGGTCCCCAGTGGGGAGTGTGCAGGAGGCAGCTGGTTGATGTTTCTCTCTCACTGATGTTTCTAACTCTCTATCTCTCTCCTTTCCTCTCTGTAAAAACTCAATAAAAAATATATTTAAAAAAAAAGAAAAAAACAAGAAAAATAAAATAAACTTTCTCATCTGTATGTATCCAAAGATATATTTCACCAGTATATCTATAATAAAAGCATAATATGCTAATTAGACCGGACGTCCTTCTGGACGACATTCCAGACGAAGCCAGGGCTGCAAGGGAAGCCAGTGCCATCAGCCGGGGGAAGGAAGGCCTATTCTTGCAAGAATTTCATGCATCGGGACTCTAGTTCTTATATAATATACTGGATTATTTTTTTCCAGAATGAGAGTATTCGTTGAAAAGATTTTCAAAAGCATCCAAATTGTTAATATTAGGTAAAAAGACAATCAAAACCAAGGCTGGTAGAATGAACTCTAATGAAAAAAAGCTGAGAGAATCTGTAGATTGCTATCCCAACTTAATTTTCCATATTACCCACTTCAGAAATAATGTAAAATAAGTATTCTAATAAAACTTCCTCATTATACTAGGAGTACAATTCAATTTGGAAGGCTGCCATTTTAATGAACAAATATTGTTCTCCCAGTACAACAAATAAAAGTGTGAACATGAAATGCTTGGGTCTAAATAATGGTTTAAAATCTGAGAATATTATGGAATATAATGAACAATATAAACTGATGAACAAATACAGATCCAGAGACAGACAAGCATCGATGAGACCATCAAACTTCAGAGGGAAGGTAGGGGAGGGTGGGGGTAAGGGGGAGAGATCAACCAAAGGACTTGTATGCTGCATATAAGCCTAAACAATGGACACAGACACCAGCGGGGTGAGGGCAAGAGTGGGGGTAGGGTGG
This sequence comes from Myotis davidii, assembly GCF_000327345.1. Lineage (NCBI taxonomy): Eukaryota > Metazoa > Chordata > Mammalia > Chiroptera > Vespertilionidae > Myotis > Myotis davidii. Next base: position 1,000,169 of record NW_006285240.1, on the reverse strand, counting down.
GGGGGGCATAGGGGGAATAAGGACACATATGTAATACCTTAATCAATTAAGAAAAAAAATAAAATCTGTGAATAGTACAGGGAAATAATAAATTATGAATTTTAGAAATAAAATTAAGAATCCTGTATTAACATGTATTGTCTCAGTAAAGATAGTGAAACAAAATTTTAAAAGTTAACCTCCTCCTAAACTGCCAGGCATTGAGCTAACTACAAATCTTTTAGCTGGAAGAATATGACATCTTTTTTCTTGCTGTGAAATTTTCTCAAAAAAAACTATCAGACACACACACACACCAATTAAAAATAGCTTAATAGATTAATGTGGAAGTGCTTAAAGTGAATTGAGCTGCTTAAAATGCTTAAGAGAAAACGAATGATTAGGAGAGAATTAAGTGATCTGTGAAGTACAGAAGTTAGATATAGGCAAATTATATGACAATGCAAATGTTTATTTTAGGTTTACATTTGGCAGAAGACAGTCCAAATTCCAAAGATAATTAATGAACCACATGAAATGCCACCTTAGAGAAATATAATCCAAAAATGTATACTTATATATTCTGGTTTGGTTGCTTTAACTTCTGGCAATTTAAGGGCCTCTGTCAGTTCTCCAGTTTACAAAAGGAAAGCACTCACGTAAAGATATGAAAGTTGATTATGCCTGGAAAAAACAAGCTCTTTTTTCTTTACAAGTTGAGTTTTGCTTTCAGTATTAAAATTAAAGATTAAGATTATGGTATATACAAAAATAGTATCCAGTGGATGATTATGTGTTTTGGAGAGCAGAAACTTCAAAATGATTAGAAAAACCAATACATACAATACACTGCACTCATGAACTTGTAGATTAAACAGAAAAATGACTAATGTCCATAGGCTAAAATGTCATGCCAGACAGGATTCAATTTGGCTTAACTGAAGTAATTTGGTCACCTATTATTTTTGATATATCCTATCCTGGTAAGACCTTTAGTTTTCATCATGATCTTGTTTCAGGCATTTCCAAAATGAGAATAATAGCACCAGAACAATATCTCTACCTCTATCTCTATCTCTGTATTAGCACAAATGGACCACATTTACCCATCATCCTGAAATATTTTACTTAGCAATGACTACAAAGATGACAACATCGTTCTATTTAACAATGAAATTAAACAACTGCTATAACTTCCACATGTAAGTTGTAAGAATTGTGTTCATTCAACGTTAGATGCCCACAGACTGGATCTAGTGTTTGTACATAAAAAGTACTCAACAGGTATTAATGAATTGATGATACTAATTTGTGACAAATGATCGGGATTAATAAATCTTGAAGAACAAATACAGCAGATTCAAGAATACTATGCACAGTATGTCCTTTTATAGAATATTTTAAAACTTCCACAATAATACTACAAGCTTCCAGAGTCAAGCATGTAATGGAATGGTGATTACTGAATTTTATACTGGCAGTGAGTGAGGTCAATAGCATCAGGGAAGCATATAAGTCCTCAATTGTTCTTATTTGGATCCAAGTCAAATATTATAATGCTAATTTTTATAAAAGAGGACAATGGGCATAAAAGTTCATTACCTTATTCTCTTATCTACCTATTTACATAGTTTTTAAAAAAGCAAGCACCAGACATTTTTGCAGGAACAACCAGCAGTATATTAATGGATCAACAGGATTTACCAGCTAATTATCTATTTTAAGAACATTATTAATTTGAAGATCAATGATCCATGCATCTTTTTTTATAATTGCAATATATAGCTGTGATGCTCCTTAGATTTTTTAATAAAATGGATTTCCATTTATTTGAGAATATTTCAATTACAAGAATATTGCCTTGCATTGCCTGATTTAGTCAAAGCGGCTTAAACTCCCAAACTTTTACCATCAATGACTGATTTTTTATCAACACGAAGAGTAGAAAAGACCAAGAATTTTGTTTTTTGTTTGTTTAATCCTCACCCAAGGGTATTTTTTCCATTGATTTTTTTAGAGAGAGTGTAAGGGAGGGGAGAGACAGAGAGACATTGGTCTCACATAGATTGGTTGACTACCGCACACTCTGACGGGGTAGGGGATGGAGCCAGCAACTGAGGTATGTGCTCTTGATGGGAATCGAAACCACAACCCTTCGGCCTGCCGGCCAATGCTCTAACCACTAGGTAAAGCCAGCCAGGGCAAGAATTCTGCCTATTATTATAGCAAAAACTTTTCATGGTATTTGACAGAATTCAGAACTCTTTTTAAAAACGGGTTCATATCTGTGAAACTAAGCCAGCCAGGATAAAGTCTTTATTTTTTTTAAAAAGAGCCTGGCCAGTATGGCTTGGTAATTGAGCATTGACTCATGAGGTCAGGGTTCGATGCGTGGTCACGGCACATGCCCAGGTTTGGGGCTCAATCTCCAGCAGGGGGTATGCAGGAGGCAGCCAATTGATGATTCTCTCTGATCATTGATGTTTCTCTCTCTCTCTCTCCATTCCTCCCTGAAATTAATAATAAACAAAAGGAATGAAAAAAATTAAACAACCAAAAGATATTTCAAAAGATGTAATAGCAAACTATAGGCTGTCCCCCAAAAATGTATACACAAACTTTAACAGCTGATTCTACTACATTTTGAAAATGAAATGTCTTTTAATAAACATTGCTTTTATAATTATTCAAAGTGTGTATATATTTTTTGGGACCCCGTGTATAAAAACTGAAGCAGTGACAGAATGCCAGAAACTGCTAAGCAATGGATTGAAGGAACTTTGATTCTATCCATCTGACATTGCTAATGGTCCTCTGTCATTCTATTGTTTTATATATAAAACAGGTATGACAATTAAAGACTGGCCTTGCAGGACTTAGTAGAAGTCTAAAAGGAATTATTGAAAAAGTCTTCAAATGCTTTATAAATACTATTAACAAAAACATTTATTTTATTTTTTGTCTTCAGTGAAAGTGTCCTCTTACATCAGACTGCTTGATATTGTTTCAAATTCTCAGAGATCTTAGCTTTCTTCCAAAATGATATTCCCAATGTATCACAATATTTCTGATTAAGAAAGATAATACTAGAACTGTGCTACTTGAGGAAAAAAAAAGAGAGAATTGCAGCACAACTGGTAAAGTTCCTAGACTTGGTTCAATCAAGTTATGGATCATCCAACTGACATACTTTGTTACTCCAGCATTTTCAAGCTATATTTGGAAAACATATTCTCAGTGTGAGATTTCTTATATAAAAAGGAAGAGTTTAACTTCTGTAAACATTTGCAGTGCCAACTATTTCTTTGAATAGATATTTTTCCCCTTAAGAGAGCTGCTCCAGTGAAGAATTGTTGCTTACACGTTCATGTCCAGACTAAAAAAGAAACTCATTGTTTTTCTATGAAGACAGAAATACCCAAGTAATGTGAAAGCTTTCTGTAACCAGGGACTGCCCACATACTCCACGCACGTAATCACGTCCTATCGATTCCTGATGAATTAAAAATGTTCTCCAGTTACTCATAGCTCATCAGATGTGTTGTTCACCTTTGGTAATTGACATTCTTCACTGGTATGACAACTCTGAAGGATGTCCTTGTAATGGTTCTTCAGATCATCATACAAAGAAGCAGTTTCTTGCGAGTTAGCCAATGGTAACACCTTTTCATTCAATAACAACTGCACTCGGAATTCTTCTTTAGCAGTCTTAGCATTTTTACAATGGTAAAGCACAAATATCAGGTTTGAGGCATAAGGTACAATGTGACCACTTCGGAACTTCCGATGCATTTGTTCCTTGTAATTGTAAGCTGTGAGGGGCTCTTTGTCTTTGAAGTACCCCATGAGAGAAAGCAGTGGAAGAAGAGTCTCTGCATGACCAAACTGAAGGATGACTGGAGAGGAAATTGGCTGAGACCTTAAATGAGAAATTGAGAAAAAATATGTCTATGTATCTGTGTCATAGAAAATAATATCTACACTTAGAAGCATAATACATTCTCATCAACAAGTGTTTGTAAGCCTCTCTTCTTAACTGGTATACATTAAGTGGGGCATCTAAAGCCTTATATTTATTTCCAAGAAGCATCCCCTTAGGTCTGAAGTTACAAAGCAGTATCATTCAGACCATAGCTATATTCAATTTCACCTGCATAAATATTTTCCAATTTTGCATTATTTGTCAGTATTTCAAAATTGGGAGATTTCAGATTCTTCAAAATCCAGATTTTTTTTGGCTCCTCTTGAAAAACTGAAAGACCTGGCAACACAAATATTCCCACAAGGCAATAATCAGTATAATAGGAATGAGGATTGCCTTCCAGAGTGGACATAAACCTGTTACACGGGACATACATCACTCCACGCTGTCTAACATAGGATATTTCATTACTTCCCAGATCTCTTTATACATTTGAGCATATGCAAGTCAAAGCTAATACCACTTCCATAATGTAAATATAATGCAATTTAATAGTGATACAAGTTAAAGAAAAACAAATACTGGTTTACAGTTTAAGTCCTCTAGCCATGAGACAGTAACTCCAAAGCTAGGAACCATTCTAAAAATCAATGTTTTTTAAAATGTCATTCTTCTTGATTTTTGCATTTCAAGAAAAAATTCAGAGCTCACTGAATGTCTAGTTTGGGTTTTAAGGGTAAGAAGCAGAATTTAGCACACGTTTAAATAAATTACTAAATCTAGAAGAATGTTAAGTATTTTTTGCATTAACTCAAAAGTATTTCTATTAAATAACAGCTTAGACCAATGATGGCGAAACTTTTGAGCTTGGCATGTCAGCATTTTGAAAAACCCTAACTTAACTCTGGTGCCGTGTCACATATAGAAATTTTTTAATATTTGCAACCATAGTAAAACAAAGACTTAAATTTTTGATATTTATTTTATATATCTAAATGCCATTTAACAAAGAAAAATCAACCAAAAAAATGAGTTCGCGTGTCACCTCTGACACACATGTCATAGGTTCGCCATCACTGGCTTAGACTATGTCACTTGTCTCAAACATAACTGCTTTTCTTCACTATTCTACTTTACAAGCTGAAATTCAACTTAGTAATCCTTAGTGGTTCAAGTGTTGAAACTAGAATATATATGACAAAGCAATCTTCTTCAAGGCTCCTTAAGAAAGTAGGAGTAAACTCATAATTATGACAAAGGAGCAATGACAATACAGGAGCAATGGAGCAAACACAGTCTTTTCAACAAATGGTGCTGGAATACTAGACATCCACATGCAAAAAACAATGAATTTGGACACAGACCTGAGACTCTTCAAAATTAACTAAAAAATGATCATAGACCTAAATGTAAAACTCAATACAATAAAACTCCTAGAAAATAACAAAGGAGAAAACTTATATAACCTTGGCTATGGCAATGAGTTATATATATAACACCAAAGGCATGATCCATGAAAGTTAACTGATAAGCTAATCTTTATTAAAATTAAAAAACTCTCCTCTGCTAAAGTCAATGTCAAGAGAATGAGAAGACAAGTCACAAACTGTGAGAAAATATTTGCAAAAGACACCTATGACAAAGGCCTGTTATCTGAAATATACAAAGAACTCTTAAGACTCAACAATAAGAAACAACCCAATTAAAAAATGGGCAAAAACCCAGCTGGTGTGGCTCAGTGGTTGAACATGGATGGACCAAAGAACCAAGAGGTCCTTGGTTCAATTCCCAGTCAGGGCACATGATTGGGATTGCAGGCTTGATCCCCAGTGGGGGGCATGCAGGAGGCAGCTGATCGATGTCTCTATTTATCCCTCTCCCTTCCTCTCTCTCTCTTATTAATAAAAAAATATATTTTTTAAATGGGCAAAAGACCTGGAAAGCTCACCAAAGAAGATATACAGATGGCAAGTAAGTAAATGAAAAGGTGCTCCACATCATGTCAGTAAGGAACTACAAATTAAAACAAGATACCACTACAGATCAAAATCCAGAAAATTGACACCACCAAGTGCTGACAATAGGATTTCATTCAGTCACTGCTGGTATGAATGCAAAATGATATAGCTGCCCAGCTGGTGTAGCTCAGTGGATAGAGGATCAGCCTGCAGATAGAAGGGTCCCAGGTTCGATTCTGGTCAAGGGCACATGCCTGGATTGTGAGCTCTATCCCTAGTAGGGGGTATGCAGGTGGTAGCCAATCAATGATTCTCTCTCATTATTGATGTTTCTATCTCCTTCTCCCTCTCCCTTCCTCTCTGAAATCAATAAATATATAAAAATAAAATAAAAGGGGCTTAATGGTATCTTATAAAAAAATGATATAGCCATTGTGGAAATCAGTTTGGTGGTTTCTGACAAAAGTAAACATACTCTTGCCACATGATCCTTATATTCCTTGGTATATTTGCAAGTAAATTAAAAACATATCTATACAAAAACCTAAACATGGACATTTATAGAAGCTTTTTTCATAACTGTCAAAACTTAGCAGCAACCAAGATGTTATTTAGTAGGTGAATGGGTAAATAAATGGTGGTATATCCAGATAAATGAAATATTATTCTGTGCTAAAAAGAAATGAACTATCAAGCCATGAAAAGACATGGAGGAAACTTAAGTGCATATTACTAAGTGAAAAAAGCCAATCTGAAAAGGCTACATAGCATATGATTCCAACTCCATGACATTCTGAAAAAGGAAAACTATGAAAACAGTAAAAAGATCAGTGGTTACCAGGGGTTGGGGTGAGAGAAGGATGAATAGGCAAAGAACAGAGGATTTTTAGGGCAATAAAAACTATTGTATAATACTACAATGGTGGATACATGTCATTATGCATTTGTCCAAACCCGGAGAATGTACAACACCAACAGTGAACTCTAATGCAAACTATTGACTTTGGTGATAATGATGTTTTGTTGGAGGGTTGTTAATTATAATGTACCACTGTGATACAGAATGCCAATAGTAAGGGGCACAAATACAGTAGGGCTTTTTTATTGGTTTTTATAACTCTAAAGTTGTCAGAGCAAATACAGGAGAGTCTTTATTTATGATCCAATTTTCATCAGAGGCCATTAAAGGTATATGCCAAGTTTCTGTAAAATAAATCCATGATTTCTGTTAAGTGAGTAGGTTCCATTTCAGGAACACACTATTTTTTGCTCTGCTCACAATAGAAAGTAAATCTTAGAAGTGTCACACATCTGCTAGGCTCTAATTTACTCCAGTTAGTGTAAGTCCAATTACTATTTGAAAGAACCTAATCTCCAGCTTGTCCTTGAATTCTATCCCCAAGTCCCAAGGAAGGACAACCTAGAAAATGTAAAGTATCAATACAAATATAAGAAAACAAGTGATTAATCTTTATGAATGTATATATAGAAATACACTGTTGGAATCAATGTTTTAGGGTTGAGAAGTGGTCAAATCCTCTCATTTTAGAAATAAGGAAAAGACAAGTGAATTGCCTAATGTTATCTAGCAAGATAAGAATGCAGTTCTCCAAATTGCAGCCCTCTTTTTCTATAAGTTGGTAAAAAGATTTTATTAAACCTTCAATTAAAAATGAAATTTAATTTGAAGTTTAAAATTCTGCTATTAAATAAAGGTTGACTAGTATGTGTATGTTCAAAATAGGTAACACTCCAAAAAAGCACTTCAAGTCATTCAAAAAGATCAACCAGAAAAACAACCAATAGTTGCATGTTTTTCCCCTAAATATACTCAGCTAGATCTTTCTAAGCTCTTAATTCAAGTTTCACACTCAACTAATGTTACACAAGGGGTGTTTTTAAACATGATCCACATAATCCCCATACTTATGTAAGTGCACAAATAAGCAACATGAACTGCCAGAGATATGAGGAGCTTTGGGAAGAAAATTAACAGGAAAATGTTGTATCTTCTTATGCATCTGATTGAAATATCAGCTCCAATGAGGCATCTGGAGAAGCATCTATTTGACAGCTTAACACAAATGTAGAACTAAAATGGCTCAAACATAAAGATTTTTTTCTCAAGCAAAGACATAAAAATAAATTCTGCTTCCATTCAAGATGGAATAACAGGAACCGATTTACCTTTCTGCTTTGAACTACTATAGAATCAGACAATATATACAAAGAGCATTTTTCAGGCATTCAACAATACAGTAAGAGTGAAGGAAGGCAAATCAGGTGAACCCCAACAACTGTCCCAGATTACTGCCTGGAGTTTCAAGGCTGCAGCACAGGGAAGGGGAGCCTCCCAAAATGTGAAAAGATGCTCAATATCATTAATTTTTAGGGAAATGCAAACTAAAACCAAATGAGGTACTATTAAACACCCATTATAATGGCTATAATTAAAAAGATCTACTATACCAAGTATTGGCTAGGATGAAGAATAACAGGAACTCTCATACATTGGTGGGAAGAGATTGGCAGTTTCTTAAAAAGTTAAACATACACCTATATATGACTCAGCTATTCCAGCTCTCTAGATATTATCCAAGAGAAATGATATGCATATGTCCATATAAAGACCACAAAGGTCCACAGCAGCTTTATCTGTAATAGCCTCAAAGTGGAAACAACCCAAATGTCCATCATAAGGAGAGTGGAGAAACAAATTGTGGTGTACCCATGGAGGGAATATTACTCAGCCTTAAAAAGGAATTAACTACTCATAGCCACAACATGATGGGTAAATCTCATAACATTGAGCTGAGTGAAAGAAGCCAAACCAAAAAAATGTACATATTATATGATTCCAGTATATAAAATTCTAAAAAAACACACAAATTAATTTATAGTGTCAGAAAGTAGATCAGTGGTTGCCCAGTTTGAAATAGGGGTAGGGGTGGAGGGGGTGGAAAGTAGATTACAAAGAAATCTTTGCATGTGATGGATATTTCATTATCATAATTTTGGTGACAATTTCATGGGTATAAACATATATATAAAAACTCATCAAATTGAACACTTTAAGTATGTGCTGTTTATATCAACTATACCTCAATAGAGCTATTTTAAAAAAATCAAAAATATTAAGGGCTCATATGCTGAGGTTAGTGACAGAAATTTTCAGTAACCAAGCTCAAAGATTCCTCCCTCCATCAAGCCTTTACCAAACCCCACAGTTCAAATTTATTCTCCTTCAGCATTTTTTTTAGTGGTTTTACAAATATCCTCCAAACCAGACATGAGTTCTTTGAGACAGTAATTTAAATGTACTCACCTTCTGCCTGAGTAAGCTGTGTTAGAGTGGAATGGGAGTAACACTGAAATTTAGGAAAGCACGTAGGAGGCAGGTGCTAAAATCTAGAAGATATTAGCTGGCATAAACTGAGGTGGTAGTGATACCTATGTAATTAGCTAGGTATTACTACTAATAGGAAAGGAGCAAAGGGAAGGCCAGACATTAAAAGCATGGCCACTGGAAAGCTTGCAGATCACTAGGGATAAAGGAGTCCAACAAAGGGGAGACAGATGCATGTACAGTGAAGCTGGGGTGACTAGGGAAGGTACTTGCCTGTCAGTCAAGCCTGGGGAACCATGGATTGGCCAGAATGGGTGCAGCCAATGCAAGCCTGTGAAAATTTAGGAAGACATAATCCCTAAAAAAAGGAATCCTCTCTTACTGCTCTTGGCTCATGGAGCTCTCTTGTACCGATTCTTTACATTTCCCCTGTATGGCCCACAGCCGTGCGGACTCCACACACAATGGACTAATGGATTGAAGTTGGGAACACAAGCTAAGCTAGCCTGATGCTGGACTGGGAGTGCCAATATGGAACAAAAATTCTAGACACTGGCTCTGATTATAGCCCTACTAAAGGCAAAATAGGACTTTTTCCTTGGTGGTACTGAGGGAAATGAAACCTTGGAAACTAAGGGGCTTGAAATAAAACTTTCCACAGAAATAAAACTTCCTACAATATCTCATCCTCCCCCGTGAGTCTCAGAAAATTCATTTTCTTGGGATATCGCAAGAAGCCCACTCCCACTAGCAACAGATGGAGATGTGGACCCCATACTTCCACCAATAGCAGTAGCAGTGAGGGGTGAAGAAAAGTGGAAGAGATTGATATAAAACTGGAAGCCAAAAGAAAAAAATCACAATATTAGGAGATGTAGAGGATGAAGGAGACAGGGTAAAAATGATGCATCGGTTTGTGGCTTGGCTGCCTGGGAGGATGATGGTGTCATTGACCAGAACAGGGAATACCAGAAAAAGGATTGTGGATAGTCTTTCAATATCTACTGAGCATTCCAACTGCATTCCATACTTGTTCATAGGCACTGAGGAGAGAGCGGTGAAATAAACAAAGTTCCAGGTATCACAGACCTATAGTCCACTGAGAATCAGAAAGTATCTTTCCAGGAGCAACTGGCCATTTGAATTTGCATTCAGAGAACATTGCTTTTTACCTCATTTAGCTAGTCTCTTTCGATAACTAGCACTAAAACTGAGGTGGCACCTCCTGGTACACTGAGTTAAAATTCCCTGGAACACTAACTTCAGAAAATTAGCAATAAGACCAGCAAGAATAGGTTCTGAGGACTTAGAATCTGCATGCATTTCTAAGAACTTTAAAAGACAAAGCTCTACCATTATAATGGGCTAATTAACCAAATGGCTATTTTATACATTTATTTCAATGCTGCCATCTTATGTTAAAATATGGAACTACACAACCTTAAAAAGCCATACCCATACCCAGTGAAATCTGAAAATAACAGAGATTTGAGAGTCAATGAAAAGTTAGAAAAAGGATAATGAAAGTTATTCAATGAAAATAAGAAATATTTATAGCAATTAATTTTGGTGTCTGAGAGTATCACTCACAAAAAAAAGATCTCATGAGGCAAGCAATTACATTCCAGAATATAAACTTTACTTTGAAAAAGCAGGACAGAAATATACTGATAGAAATAATGGGGAAGGAAAGAGTAGAATAAAATCCAGGTACATCACATTTCTTTATTAAATTCATTCTGTTTTTCTAATCATAGCTGCGCAAACAGTGTTTAAATAGCAAATCTAGCCCTGGCTGGTTTGGCTCAGAGGATAGAGTCAAATATACAAACAAAACCTATTTTTAAAAATAAGCTTAACTGGGCACACAGAATAAACTTCATGCCCTGGCCAGTGTGGCTCAGATGGTTGGAGCATCATCCTGTACTCCGAAAGGCCTCGGGTTTGATTCCTGTCAGGGCATATGCCTGGTTTTACAGGTTTGGTGCCTGGTGGGGGTACGTGCAAGAGGCAACCAATCAATGCTTCTCTCTCACATTTATGTTTCTCTCTTTCTCTCTCATTCCCCGCCACCACCAATAAACATGTCCTCAGGTGAAGATTAAAAAATAAAATTATTTTTTAAGTTTTTACCTTTTTTTCTGTTCAACTGCTTTGTCCAAGTGCTGAAAGATATCTTGAAACAGGATGCAGCTGGATCGACTATTAATAGTATACCCATATCCTCTTTTCCAATATTGTTTCAGATCATTTAAATATTCTAAAACCTAAAAATAAAAATTTCAAAATCATTTTTTAAATCATTACATTTTTATTCATGTAACAAATTCCCTAATTTACACTTACCATTTCAAGTACTTTAATTGGACCCAAAGATTTATGCCACACAGAGATATATGTTGACATATGAATTAAAATTGTGGAAATGTAGAGGACAGCATGCAAAAGCAAGTTAGACCTCACAGCCAAAAGTCCAGCATCCAAAACAGCTCAGAACAGTGGGTTATTACAGACATGTGTTCACATCTCCTTTCTTCTAAAATTGTATTAAGATGATAGGAAAGATATATACAGAAAAATAAAAGATATACATGGAATATTATTACAGTACAGAAAGATGCCAAGATTAGATCAGGAATTTTTAAGAATTTTAGAAAGGTAGAAATCAGACAGAAAATGAGTTACTTTGATTAATGTATTAGTTTGGCAAAAATAAAAGGAATAGAAGTAGGCCAAAAATATGGAGAACTGGTGCTGCTAAAAGTAATGTATATTGTTGTAGATATTCAAAGGGCAAATTGGCAAAATCCATACAAACATTTATCTCTAAGACCCATTTAATTCCATTTCTAATAAAATAATATTCACAGAGGAACATAAAAGAGAACATACAAGAATGTCTTACAGCAGCACTGCTTACAGGAATCAAAAAAATATTCCTGAAAATATCTAAATATCATTAATAGATAGTTAACTAAACTATAGTATTCACATACTATTGAATACTATGCAGTTATTAAAAATTCTACACTGTTGCCCTGGCCAGTGTTACCCAGTTGGTTGGGCATCATACCATACACCGAAAGGTTGCTGCTTCAATTTCTGGTCAGGGCATTGACCCTGGCTTGATTCCTGGTAGGGGACACGCAGGAGGCAGCCAATTGATGCTTCTCTCTCCCCCACTGGTCTTTCCTCTCTCTCCCTCTCTCTCTCTCTCTCTCTCTCTCTCTCTCTCTCTCTCTAAAACACAAAACAACAACAAAAAAAACAATGAAAAAAATTCTATATTGTAAATCTACAAGTACTAACATGGAAGCTCTCCAAGATATACTGCTGAATGAGAAGAGCAAATTAAGAATAAAAATAGTAAAATTACCATTTGTTACTAAAACACACGTAGACACTAGACTGTTTACATTTCTAAAAATGATGCAGATTATAAATAGCAAAGGTTAGAAAGATATATATCAATTAACAACAGTAATTAATTGCTGTGGAGTGGTCTTGAATTGGAGTTGGTGATTAAGGTAGCCTTTCTTTACCTGAAAGTTAAGCTTTGTATGCAAGTATTATTTGATCAGATAAAAACCAAAACTAGGGAATTAAAACCTGCAACCCAATAGAGGTCCATGAGAGCCTATATAGTAGTTATGAGCCATTCTTCCCAAAAGAGCCCCTAAGCAGGTATGTCAAAATTGCGGGCAGTGGGCTGAATGTCTCATTTAATGCTGTGAGTTTGACATGCTTGAGAGAGAAACTAAGTACAAGACATAGAGCAAGAGCAGGTTAGTGCCATATAACCAAAACAAAACTAAACATTTATTAAAGAGGCAACTAAATCAGAAAAGTTAGCAAAAAGTCCAAAGTAAACATTTTTAAAAAGTAAAAAAAGAAACTAAAATAAATACAAAGTTCTATCAAATCTATTCCAAAAATAAAACAAAAATGGTATCAGAAATGAAACAGTAGTTATAACTGGAATTTTTAAAAAAATCCTATTTGCACTATTAAAACTTTACATCAAAAAGACTTGAGCTTGGCTGGCGTGGTTCAATGGTTGAGCGTTGACCTATGAACCAGGTCAAGGTTCGATTTTGGTCAGGGCACATGCCCGGCTGCAGGCTCGATCCCCAGTGTGAGGTGTGCAGGAGGCAGCTGATCAATGATTCTCTCTCATCATTGATGTTTCTATCTCTCTCTCCCTCTCCCTTCCTCTCTGAAATCAATAAAAATGTAGGAGAATGTTACAGATATGTGGTAGACAGAATAAATGACCTCCAAAGATGTCTATATCCTAATCCCTAGAACCTCTGAATGTTATTTTACATAATAAAAGGAAATTTGTGATTAAGTTAAGGATCTTAAGATGGGAAAATTATCCTAAATTATCCAGGTGGACCCAATATAATCACACAGATCCTTTTAAGTAGACAGGAAGTACAGTCAGAGTAGAAAACATAACCATGGAAGCAGAGGTCAGAATGATACAAGGAATACAGGTGGCCTCTAGAGACCGGAAAAGAAAGGGGTGAGGAACCTTTTTTTGCCAAGGGCCTTTGAATATTTATAACATCATTCACAGGCCATACAAAATTATCAACTTAAAAATTAGCCTACTATATTTGGTCAACCATTTAATTAACTCACTCCTAATGCCTTGGCAGGGTCGGATGTCCCCCACTTGCACCCTAAAGCCTCCAGAAAAAACACAGCCTTCCTTAATCCTTAATTTTAGCCCTATAAAATTCATTTTCGAATTCTGATTTCCAGAAGATAATAAATTTGTGTTGTTTTAAACCACTAAGTCTAGGTAACTAATATATGTAGAAAAAAGCAAATGTAGCAAAAGAAAGGTTAACAACTGGTGAATATAGATGAAGGACATGAACATTCATGGTATTATTCTTACAGTTTCTGTTAGTTGGAAATTTTTCAAAATAAGTTGCGGGAGAGGCATTCATAAGCAATAAAGAGACAAAAGGGTAATCTTAAAAAGAAAAGTAAAACACTAGTATAGAGTTTTAGTTATAGGAGTGTTCCTGAGTCACCTGATAGTTCTATCCTATATAATAAAAGTATAATATGCAAATCGACCAAAGGGCAGAACAACTGGTCGCTATGATGTGCACTGACCACCAGGAGACAGATGCTCAATGCAGGAGCTGCTCCCTTGTGGTCAGTGCGCTCCTACAGGGGGAGTGCTACTCAGCCAAACAGCTGGCTAGCCCAGCGACAGTGGTGGGAGCCTCTCCTATCTCTGCTGCAGGTGGGCAGTAAGAGCGAGGGGTCCCGGACTGCGAGAGGAATGTCTGCCTGCCAGCTTAGGGATTGGGCCTAAGCTGGCAGGCAGACATCCCCCAAGGGGTCCCAGACTGCGAGAAGGTGCAGGCCAGGCTGAGCGCCCCCCGCCCCCCACCTCCCAGTGCACAAATCTCGTGCACCGGGCCTCTAGTCTCTTAATAGATAAGGAAATTGAGGCACAGAAAGATTAAGTGTTACTTTGACCAGGGTTTTTGTAATCTATCAAACTATCTCCCAGAAGAGAAAGATGCACAAAAGGAAAGTACAATGTTTGATTGGAAAGGAATCCAAATAGGAAAAGGGAAGGAAATACAAGTAGGTGACACAAAGATGAAGCAGAGGCTGGCTCTGATCTGAGATGTACGTCTTTACTGCAGGGAGTGGCTTGCACTTAATCTAGAAACTGTCAGACCTCAGAAGTAAGGGACCACACGGAGAGCCACTGAGGACAGGGAACGGGCAGACAGCAGGGGGCCAGATGGGCACATGCCAAATACCCCAACAACTGCAGTGACTTGGGCAAATGAGTTACTCTTTTGTTAAAATTCCCTTTTTGCCAACACCCTTCAGTCATTTACACAATACTGAGAATTGCTTTAATTCTGCTCATTGGCTTTCTTCCCTAGAGTAGTGGTTGGCAAACTGCGGCTTGGCAAAGGTGGCTCGCGAGCCACTTGCAGCTCTTTAGCCCCGTGAGTGTGGCTCTTCCACAAAATACCGACTTCTGCGCATGGGCCACGAAGTTTCAATCGCACTGTGCGTACGCGCCCGCACATGGTATTTTTACACCAGCATACTTACTAATGGTGCTCATTTCACAAAGTATCCCAATTTAAAAGTCAAATTTTATGATCATCTTAAGCAGAGGTCATAACAAACGGGGGAACACAAGTAAGTTTCTGAAGTGATGAGTTGTGGACTATTAGAGGAGATAAGAAAGATACTGGGTACCCGGGACAAAGAAAAAGATCATCATGACACTCAGGATCACAGAGAGAAAAGAGAGCACACCGATTACTTTTGGTGCTCAGCATCCTACAGTAACCATCTACTGAGGGCCCTTTCCCCTTCTTCCAACTCAGCCACTGAGCCCTAGTTCCACGTTGACACCATACCACATAAAACCTGCTTGCTGGTCACTTGTCTTCGAGGAACAAAATAAATCACTCCTTTACCTCCAAAGATACATTAGTTCTCACCTTAAAATCCTGCTTCTATCTGGCAAATAGTATACTACTTTTCAAAGTTTGAGGTTAAAATTTGAAGTTAATTTATTTTCATATGGAGCATTGAAGGTTTCATATGTATGCAAGAGATGAAGATGATTAAGGTTTCAAAAGTCCATATTCCTTAATGATGCATACATACAAACATCCTATCTCACTATCTCATCCCCAGAATTCTATCCTATGCTGCAATCCTCAATACTTAAAAAAAAAAAAAAGTAATGCTCTCCTACCTCACCTCTCTGGCTTCTAACATCCCAAAACTGGTCAGAATTTACCTCCCTTAAAGTCACCAGAGGCCTCTCTACAAAGAAGGCATATTATTGAGGAGGAAAAAATATGAAGTAGGCAGAAAGAAATTGTAGATGAATTACTGCCATCACCAGGTGGAACAGAACTCAATTTATCATCCAAACTGTTATAAAAGAAACAGACTTTTGGAAAACCATTCATCCTCTCTGAGCCTTGGCTTCCTATAAAAAGGAGAATTTAAATTATATTAGCTCTATAATCCTCTCCAGCAATAAAATCTGATATTGGGTTAAATTCATTTTTAATTGGGTGGACCTAGAAATCAAATCACAATGGAAGAATGTTTTCCAGAGTTTTATGAACACAAACTAGTTATAAGTAGGTAGGCCCTATCTGAACAAGCAAAATCTCTCTTTTGTTAAGAAAAATTATGAGTTAGTCAAAGATAGTTAATGTTCCCTACTCTGCTTATTTTTTGAGAAGATACTTCAAGCAACAATAAAGCATGCAAAAAAGGAAAGAAACTGCAAAATTAGCACTTACCATTGCATCATCTGTGTCAAAAACATCACACCAAGGCGATTTAACACCTTTAATTGCCAGGTCAAATGAACAGGTAAAAAAAGCTACCTGAATCAAGTCTGGGGGGAGAAAGGTAAAATTTGTAGGTTACTACTTTGCAATTTTTCAAAGGCTAAATATCTATAGAGTGCCATGTGCAGCACAACTGAAGAAACTGGATAAAGTTAGTTGTCAGTTTCTTCCTGGCTATCAAAGATTAAGGCTAACTCTGTATAATCCAAAGGGGAGGAACTGGAACTGTCAGGAGAAACCATGAGGATATCTAAATTCCAGCCCAATTAAACTAAAAAGAATTTGGACTACAATAGCTCCAACCCCAGGAGTCAGGCTTGATCCCCAGTAGGGGGCGTGCAAGAGGCAAACAATGGATGTGTCTCTCCCTCTCCCCTCCTCACTCACTAAAAATCAATTTTAAAAATCTAAAAAACAAACAAACCCACAAAACAAAACAAACGAACACCAAAAAACTGGCAAGGAATGATTTAAGTGGTCCATTCATGACAATGGTTACTTGTGGAGAGAAAAGGAGATGAATGAGATCCTCCAGCAGGACCAAAAGACCTCAATATCCTTAAAGCAACTAACTGAAGCACAATATTAAAATCTGATAAAAATAAGTTGTGGGTATAACAACATTCATTATATTAGCCATTATTATTATGTATATGCTTGAATTATTTCCTAATAAAATAAATAATTTTTAAAACTGGCAGATGACCAACCAATTTGGGGAAAGAGGAAAAATTCAAGTTTAAAATGCTAGCCTAGTCTAGGCATTTTCACTTGTTTGATCCTTTAAACGGTAAGCATTCAGTCTCCATGACTGACAGATTCCAGTCTGCATTTTTTCTCCAACATCTTCTACTACTAGTCTTTTGGAAATTTATTCACAATATAATGAAATCCACAATCTTTGTATGCATATTTGTCAACACCTGCTCTATGCATTATAATTTCCTAAAAAAAATTATTGTTTTTCCTAACTTCCCATTTCTAAGTGACCATATGTCCTGGTTTTCCACCTACTTTCCTGGCATAATTATTAATAATGTCACTTTCACCCTCCAAGTGTCCTAGGTTGCATGATAAACTACAGTCAGCTCATCTCCACTGCAATACCTTATGACAGACATGACTGTCCATTTTCTCAGCATCTCTAAGTTTAAAGCCTAAAGAAAAAAAATATCACATTACTGTGCCTTTCACTTTCTAAAACTTATCCCTTTCAAGACATGAACATGTACTTCTGAATTGCTTCAAAAGCACGTTACAAAGAGATAACACAGAAAAAATAATTTTTGTCCTATATACAATGCTGAAAGTTGAAACTTTATATACCTCTGCCCTCAAAAAAATTCCAGAATATAGCAAAAATCCTGTCCATTAATTTACATAAAACTCAAAGAATTTCAATCTAAAAGTAGTTAAGCATGACTGAAAACATATTATTTTCTTACTGTAAAATCAACTGTGGATCTTTTAAAAGGAATAACTTTATTCTTCCATATTTTTTCCATTTTCAGAGTTCAAAAACCATTTAACTACTTCAGAATTCAAATGAAAGATAATAGGCACATTACCTGCATTTAAATTGTTGACTGGCACTTGCAAAGTAGCTGCAACTTTTTTTAAAATGTTCTGCATTTCTGGTCCAGTTTTGAAGGCTTCTACATGATAAAGAGCCGTATCATTCCTTTCCACTTCAGTTAAAAACTTTTCACAATGATCAAAGAACCTCATTAGTTTATCATTAATTCTTGGAGGTCCACATTCCATGTCTGAAAAGACATAAGTGACAATTTCAAATTATTGAATGTTTTGTGTGAAAAGGAACACTAAAAACCTATTTATTCATTTTTGAAATAAGCACACATTATTCAAGAAAGACATAGGGCAAAACTACTCCCATTTGTAATAGTAATTCATGAGTATATGCTAAAAAGACTAAAGAAACAGAGTATCAAAGGTAAAAAGTGTTATAACAACACTATACAATAAAGATAATTTAAATGAATGTTTTCTTAAAGCAAAAGTAATTAGCCATAAAAGTCATAAAATGTACAAAAATGTATTATGTAAGTACTGTTTCTGTTAGGCACAGAAAACTTGAAAAACTAAAAATTAGCAAAATTTCTAATTACATGGTTAGAGATCATTCAACAGAAAGAATCTATTTTTCTACTCTAAGCCGAAGTCTAAACAGAACATTTATTTTTTTAAATTAACTTTCTCAACCCTGTTTATTTCACAAAAGACTATGCTTGGACAAAAACTAACAATGGCACAAAATACATCTACACTTTTGTTTTTCATTGTGCTAGGAGCTTCTGATTTGGTTTGTTTTCTAACTGAAGCTCCCAAAAACTTCCCATTTAAAATTTAACAAGTTATATTATTTCCCCAACTTGGGAACAAGTATGTATTGGAAAAGCATTCATAATCATGCTTCAACAATTGGGGTGAATTTTAAAGGAAAAGAACACCAAGTATACAATTTCTGTATATAGAATGAGAAAATTAAATCTTGTTACACTGTTTTGCTATAGATGTGTGTGGAAAAATATATATATATCCATCCATTTCAGGTCCTGAAATGGATAATTCTGCCCACTTTAATTGTATATTAGATTACAATTCTTAAGAAAGCATGTTAACTAGGAAAACAAGTCATCTTTTTGTGATCTCAAAATACAATTTTCCAAGTGGATCTGGATATTTCATCCATGCTATTATCTAATACTGCTGCTCTTTAAACAGAAACAAAGGCATCGTTGTTTCTGTAAGAATACAAAATTTAATCGAGTCCTCCCTCAAAAGCCCAAATGTACACATATTATTACTTATTGTATTACTTTCCATATGAACAATTATAAACCTACTTTTACCCCACCTTGTATATACTGTGCTATACTAAAGTATATTCTACTTTCAACATTCAGTTAATTTAACTGATTTATGGGGAATTTCCACTCACATTAATAGAAAGGGCCTAGCTGTAACTAAATAGCACAATTCAACAATGACTAATTCCAAGTCAGCCAGGTGAATTACCCACAGAGCAATGACATGACACACAATCCATGGAAGAACCCCTTGGCGATGGTTGAAGTGTTAAGGATGCTATTGGAGAAATGAGAAACCAATCTACTTCATTTTTCACTTGGACTTTGAAACTAAATGATGTCTCACCTCTTCTCTCACCTTAAAACGGATCAAAAAAGTATTCACACTCAATCAGGTCTCCGGCACAAAAATGTTATGTTTTTATTCTTACCCTTAACACTTTTTGTCTTCCAGACATAAAGTATAGTGTCAGTCGCTGGTGACTGGGCGCTTAACGTGTTAGGTTACAGACAAACAGAAGTTATTTATATAGTGTAAGGGTTAAGAGACAAGCTCTAAATCAGACTTTCTGGGTCCACACCTAGTTATATGAAATTAGACGAATTATTTAGTGTTTGTTTCTCAATTTCCTTATCTGACAGGGAGAAAATACTATCAACCTCAGCGAGCTGTTGCACACATAGCAGGTATTAAGTGTTTGCTATTAGTACTAACTGTGCCTATTAAACAGTTTCTAAGGGCCTGGGGCGGGGGTGGGCATCATCCCTGGGAAACAGAAGACCTGGGAATCTGGGCCTGAGCCCACAAGGCATATTCTTGGGCTCAGCTGTCCCACCTTTAAATTAAAGGGCCCCACCAGATGATATCTCAAATTTTGCAAAAGAATAAGTAATGGAATAAATTAGTAAAGTACTTCGTGTTACCATGGACCACAGCTACAACGAAGGTCACTCTATAGTACATGTAAGAACAAAACAGAAAAAAGCAGGGCAGTAAAGAAAACTTGAGAATATCTTCCTAAAATAGGAGATAGGTCTAGAACCAATATCTGAAAAAGAATGGTAAGTTAAAAAAAAAATCCAAATAGCATCAGAAACAAAGCCTGAGGAAGAAAGTCCTAGAACGTATTTAAATGTGCCCAGTTGTAGAACGAGCGGCCGGGGAGGGGAGAAAAGGAGGGTTTGTTGCTCAGAGGGGGCAATTCAATTTTGGGGCTGGATGGTCAAAAACGGCCCTGGTCTGTCTCTTTTCCTATTGGATCCCCTAATGTCTACTACAACGTCCCGCACGTGGAAGATGCCATACCATACCTGATAAATGAACAAATAAATGTATGTATGAGAAGCGAGAGAGCCAAGTCCAAGTCCAGACCAAACCATGGGATGGGGATCGGGAGACAGAGGGAAGTGAGAGACTGGGAGTGGGGAAGTCC
>NW_006285240.1:978703-978906 GCF_000327345.1 Myotis davidii | reverse complement strand
TCGCGCAGCGGCGCCTCGGGGTCCCGCCGCAGCCTGGGGTTGGCATCCTCGTAGCGAGTTTTGGTGCCGAAGTAGGGGCTGAGCGCCGAGACCGCGGGGTGCTCCGGCTCCAGGAGGGAGCAGCGCGAGAGCGACGAGAGCAGAGCCACCGCCAGGACCGCGGAGGGTGCCGAGGGAGCCCCGCGCAGGCAGCGGGCGCCGAG
>NW_006285240.1:960568-978497 GCF_000327345.1 Myotis davidii | reverse complement strand
GCCCGGAGCGTGGGCGAGTGTCCTCGTCGCAGGTGCCGCGGGGCCTGACGCCACGACGCCCCCGCGCTCTGAAGGTTCAAAGGTGTGAATAAGCCCGGACGCAGCCTTCGCCTGCAAAGCGGCCGAAACAGGACGCCTTGGAGCAGCTGACTCTTGTACTCACCTTCCTTCCCCGTCCTACTCTGCTTTTCAAAATGCGGCCTGAACCATCATCGCATCAGGTGCCCCCGAGGCGGTTGTTAAACGTGCAGGCCCCGGGCGGCCTGCCTCCTGAAGCCCAAGGCGTGCGCCCATTCGTAGTTGAACACCAACAGTCTACAAGGCGGAGGAGAACCTGGGAGGAGGCCCAGTCTCCAGGGAGTTTAATTCCTGAGCGTTTAGTCGTCTCTTGACCCAGACTAGCAAAGCTGACTAATGTGAGGCCGCACCCTAAAAGTACTGTGTGTGTTGGCCCCGAAGGCTTAGTAAGACATCGCGATCCCGGTCATTTGGGCGCATTGAGTCATGGCCCAACAGATTTACTCCGTTATTAAATGTGAGTTAATCTGCTACGTGAAGCAAACAAGCTCTCTACTTACCACCGTTCCAAGTCCAAACTCTACGCCCCTGTAATTACTCAAATCGGCAGCTAGGGGTTTTGTTGTTGTTGTTGGTTATTGCTCAGAAATCTTTGACACTCGCCCCAAATCGTAACTCTGAACAATATCTTATTTTCTCCACTTGAACCCCAGTTTACAGGCCAGTTGGAAAAAGAATGTAAGTATTGAAGAAGTTTGGGTTATGTCTTTGTAAACTGTAGCTTTTCCTTCAAAGACACTAGTACCTTTAATCACTCATCTGTTAATTTTATGATGTTTATATACTTACGTAAACCAACTTCAATTATTTTGATGCCAAGCCACGATGACAAATGATAAAATAAATTAAGCAATGCCTTTATACTTTTGGTTAGGAAAAAAACCAGATATAGTATAAAGAGGACATAAACTTTGGATCCAGACTCCAAGCTCAGCCACACATTAAATGAGTGATCTTAGAAAATCACCCAAGGTCTCTTAGCCTTAGATTCTTTATCTGAAAATTAGGAACCTACACCATAGGATTATTGTAAGAATCAGATTGTTATCAGAAAAAAAGATGGTCTTTCTCCATTGCTAGTGGGAGTTGGGTTCTTGGAGTACCACTGGAATGAGCATTTCCAGAGGCCCCCATGGGAGGTTGAGATAGGGTAGAAAGCTTTTATTTTTGTGGAATTAAATTACTCCGTTTCCAAAACCCCATTTCTCTTAGTCCAGCCATAGAAGTGTCGTTGGGGTTTCAGTGAAGCTAGAAGCAGAGCCAGTGTCCAGTTTCCTTTCCATGTTGGAGCTGGGTCCAGTTCAGCATCAGGCTAGTTGCAGTCCATTACTCCATTGTGTATGGGGGCCGCATGGCCATGGGCCATGTGGGCAAACGCAAAGTAGCCCCACAAACCCAGAGTCACACAAGTCCCAATAGTCCCCAAAGCAGTAAGAGAGCCAAGAGCGAATTCCTTTGTTTAGGAAATTAAATATCCCAAATTTTGCACCCATGTAGTGGCCATGCCCATTTTGTTCTCAGGTATGACTGACAGTAAGCACCTTGCCTATGTCAGTCCAACTTACTGGGCATGCACATATCTCCCCTTTGTTGGTCCCTTGGGGAGTGTAGTAGCTTTCTGGCGAAGCTGTCCAATGACATGCCTATAATGTCTGGTCTTCCCTTTGCTCCTTTCCTGTTAATAATAACTAGTTAATTACAACAGTATCAAGATGATGTATTTAAAACGCATAAAATAGGCTTCTGTGAGTTGTATTATTATCAACAATGTTCAACATTATTATTCCAATATTAACATTCTTAGCATTCTAGCAGCTATACCATATAAACTTGCTTCCACATTAAAGTGAATGACATTCACGGGCAAGACATGCATCAAAGATCATTTCAAAACTTTTTAAATAATAAAAAAAACCACTCATCTCACTTAAAGATGGGTCTCATGCTTAAAGCAGTGAGCACTTTTGAGAAGTTTTAAGAGACTGACCCTGCTTATCTTTTCATGCCAGGAAGATGTCTTAATTCTTTGGCCAACCTATAAGTTAGCTGCCCTTTGAAATAGGTGCCCACATTGTCCAATCAGTTGGTACACAGGAATTTACATGGTATAAAACATGGCTGCTCCTTTGCAAAGACGATGGATGGATTGCTTTCCCTCATAAGAAGTTGTGGGCATGGTAGCAATGTTTTTGGCAAATCTACAACAGCACAAATGATGTGATAGAAAATCAATAACTCAAGTTCCTTAAAGAGATGGGAGGTGATGGAACCAAGAGCACTGTCAGAATTTGATTGGAACCAGAAGGAGAGGAGACCTTCTGAGGGGAGATTGGAAAGAGGATGCATATGGGTACATTTGTTAGCAGAATTCCTTGATTTCAAGCCTGGTAGCCTCAGTTTTTTTGTTTGTTTGTTTTTTTCAGTGACCCAGTAGGCAAAAACTTGTCTGAAGAGATGGGGGGTGATGAGAGTTAAATCTTACCGAATTTGGAAATGGCTTAGATTTGCAACTGAGAGAAATGGGAAAGGATTTGAGAGAAACAAACATGTTAAAAGTTGGATCCTCAGCTCTGAGGATCTGAGAATGTAACACTTGAATCTGTTACATCTTTCAGAATGAAAAGGAAAAAGTTGAAGTCTGTTTTTCTACATTATTTTAATTTGTCTTAAGTAGAATTTTTTTTATTCAGTCCACTACATTAAAGAATAGGGTAGATTATTTTTGCCAGATTATTCATAGGACTTCTAAAATAGGCATTTTGTCTTAAGGTTGCGTGATGTCATACATGGTATTTTAAGTTATAGCTTTCTACTGTACTTTTAAAAGAATTTATTTTAAAAGATGGTTTTCTGGTGAAGAAACAATAAAGGAAAAAGCTAAATTCTGTGGGGAAAGGATAGGCTGTCTATGTAAACACTAAGAACTTGGTTTCTGAATTTAGACTTTCTGGTTTCTGAATTCCAGCTTCATCACTTAATATCTGTGAGATCTTGAGTAAGTTAAACTCTGTTGCCTCGATTTGTTTTCCTCTGTACATTGGGGATAAAACCTATGTCTGGATTGTTGAGAAGATTAAATTGGACAGTTCACATAAAGACTTTATGTAGTGCCTGGCCCCAAGTTAGTTACTTTTAAGGAGCATTAGACTGTTTCTTATTATCACTTTTCTTTTAATCAAGTAAACTGAAAAAAATGGCCAGTTTTTCATAGATATCGGTTATCTCACAACTACATTAAGCAAAGTTTCTCCCTAGGCCAAGAAGGTCTTAACTCTGTATCTTACTTCCCTAACGTTTCATCTTTCCTTTGCCCGTTATTGATTTAGTGCTTTTTGTTATTGCAGTAGAAGAAGCCAACAGAAGAGTGGCCCATGTGCATGGACAGGGCTGGAATGATTCTTGCTTCAACAGCATTCCCTTCAACCTTGCTTGAATGGAGGCTGCGTAGATCACAAGCTCCGCAGACTACAAGATATCTTTGCTCAGAAGGAACCACAAGGTCACTGAGAGCTAAACTCAACATTGTTCCCCCGCATATCAAAGCTAAGCAGAGTTGTAAATTGTTTCAACTTATGAATAGAACTCCACTGAACCACACCATAGCTATAGAGTTGACCTGCAGTTTTACCCTGCTAAGGGAGTTATTTTGTAGTGACAAAACTTTTCTTCTGGTGGCCTGACACATCATAGGACTTGGAGGTTGGGAATTCTTCCTTCCCATCAAATGTTGGTTCTAAATCCACAGAACTGTTTGAGAATCCAGATACAAAATTATGGTAAGTTTAAATTACCAATATTTTAATGTCTTGCTATTCCCATGTAATAGGGGTAAACTGTAGTTATTTACTTTCTAATCCTGTTCTATAATTATTTTCTGACACAAGCCAGTATTATTGCTCAGAAACACAATTTCCTCCAGAAGTTCCCTTCATCCAAAATATATTGTTATCCCATCACAAAGATGAATAATGGGTTCCAAATCCTGGTAAAAATCCCTCTTCCCTGTATTTTTTAAGAACAAGCATAGAAAAAAGCAATTGTGTTTTAACATCTTACATTTTTCTGAAATGTGAGGAAAAAATTTCCAAAATTGAAAAATCTCTTTGGGCTATTGGATTCTTTTTTTTTTTAATATAATCCACTGAGCCAAACCGGTTTTGGCAGGGCTATTGGATTCTTAAGACAATCTGTTAGTTAGCTGAGTTTAAAGTCATCAATGTTTCCTTGTCATTCCAAATAATGGAGAGCTTTCAGAACAGTTCTTTCTTTATTAGTTCTTCACCAAGAAAGCTGTTTTTTCCTTAGTCCATTAATGTCAGTTTCATGTCTCACTACCCCATGCATAAACCAATCTTCTTTCAGTTTTTGTTCACTATTTTATTGTAGCATAAATCCATATCATTGCTTTGCCTATATTATATACAGTAAATATTAAAACCAAACAATACCTAAGCTAGAAAAGCCATGTAGGCACCTGTGGACTCACACACTTGGCTGTAGGCACTTTTGATAACAGGACAGTTCACATTCCAGTTGAAGCAACCATTATGGTTAGACAACACCCCTCATTACCCCACTTTATTTTTCTTGTATTACGTCTTATACTATCTTACCGATTCTGTATTCCAAGAGACAAAACAGTTGCTGCTAATTCATTGGTTAATACTTTAAATATAGGGGCCATGATGAAAACTTTTTGATTCCAAAGTATTCATCCAATATCTAACTTTCAGTAGACTGTCAGCAACTAGTTGTTGAAAAGATGTATAAATGAATGAATACATGAAAGTAGAACAAACAAGCAGTGTGGGCAGCTAAAATTTGGAAATGATACTGCTTTGCATTTATTCAGAGTAATTATCTTTCCAGCTATCCCATGACAGGTATTTATATCATGTTGTGGATGTGGAAATCGAGACAAAGAGAGGTCAGATGCCTTACTTAAAGTCATCCAACAAGGATTTAGTAGAACCAGTTCTAGAATGTGATTGATAGAAACATAGCTATTTTTGTGTTTCTTTTCCTGATACCTACCCTACTCTTGACAAATGACAAGTGACTTTAAAAACTGTCACATAGCTAGGGCTAAAAGGATTAATGTTAACACATAATTCTATAGCAGTTACTTTCGGTTAACTATCCAACATTTATTCTTCCTTTTACCTTGGAATCTAGGTGTAGGTATTATGAAGATCTCTCTATCTCCACATCAGGAAAAAAATCATGATTGTTTTAAACCAATCCTGGTAACTATATTTTTCTTACCAGTTGTGGTTTAGAAAGACCATGTGACTCAGTTCTGGCCACTGAGCTATGAGGGTGTTTACAGGACAGTTTGGAATTTTTTTGGTTCTAAGAAAGAGACAAATGATGGGATGATGAACAGTCAACACTTTATAGGGTCAATGAATTGGAGATCCTTTTGAGTCAAAGGAATATTGCAGTTTGCACAATAAAATATGCTGGAAGGAAAGGAGATGATATTCATTGAATGAAATGTTTAAAGTGAATATTGTGAAGGTGGTACAGTAGTTGTTATTTATTAAATGAGATTATGAGATTAAGAAAGGTTAGCCAAGGCAAGTTATAGAACACAAATCTTTTAGACGGAGTTAAAAAAAGAAATTAAGAGGCCAAGAAGTCCTAGCTCAAGCCTTTTGTTCTTGGGCCTAAACTGTTCCTACTGGATTTAAGCCCACTAGCTTCTCACCTTCCAATAGTCTATACACTCCTCTCCTCGCCCCAATCCTAAAAATCCCTAGCTCACTCAGCAACTGCTCCATGAATCTTACTAAAATAAATTATTTTACATAGACATTTTGTTTTTAATAGATACTATTGATGATTTGATTTGAAAAGATGAACGAGATTGACAGCACAAAAATTTTAAATATAATCTTTAAAGGAAGATACACACAAGGAAAAGGCAACTGCCCTAGACACTGGCATGTCCAAATGTAATGACTAGACCTGCTGCAGCCATCTTGCAACCAGAGAGGAGGCAACTTAAAAACAAAGCCAACACAATGAAATGACTCAGAAGAAAGTGGGAAGACCTGAGTACTTGTTGATGCTATTGAGCTGATGAATTAAACTTGGAGTATACCAACTATGGGCTTCTTTTCATCTAGATTCTAAGGTAATACTGTAAATGTCTTTATTGCTTAAACCAGTGTTTCATTATTTTCTGTAGAAAGCCTCTCAATTCAGGTAAGTATCCATTAACAACTCCTACTCCAGAGGCTGTTTTTTCATGCTCTTCTGACTTCTGCTGAAGTTATTTTTTGAAAATAACAGAAAATTCCACCTCCTTAGATATGATCAAGGGTCTCTAACTCAGAAAAATCATGATTATGAAACATAGGAAGCACTGGGTAGGTGGGTTGAATAAGGTATCTGGCGATGAAGGGGATCCTGGATCAGGTAAGGTGAAGTGTGAAAGCTAAGCAAGAGATGCAGATGAAAATCAGAGAGAAAGTAACTCTTCTGAGCAGACCTTTTGAAAGCCAGTTTTAGGGACATATGAGCTACATATTTGGGGAGAATTGTGGAACCCACATTATAGTAATTGTGTTGATTACATCCATGATCTTTTCTCAAGAGGGGAAAATGAGTGTTTATAGGATGACAGGTGGTTCTTGTCATTCTTGTTTTTTTCAGAAACAGACCAAATTCTGACATGTCTCATGGTGACATGATAACCTAGAAATGAGAGGCTTGATTTCAATTTTTCATGTAAATACTCAAGAGGCCCATGGTATTGCTCTCTTTCAGTCTGGCACAAATCTCACAAAATAGAAGATCGCCTTAACATTTAATGTAGGATAATTCTCGTTCATGACCTCTTGCCTTTTCCAAACATCTTCATAAAGACATAGTAGTATTCTGTGAATTATATGAGAGCTGTCCATAGGAATTTAAACAGTAAATCTAACAAATAGGCTGCTCTTGGCCTCAGGACTCAGAAGTACTTATTTATTCTTACAGTTTAGGCACTTGAGGAAATATTAACTCTTGAATATATTGTATTCAATTGAGTTTGAAGCCATAAAGAGGAAGGAAATAATAAGATTAGAGCAGAAATAAATGAAATAGAGAATAGAAAAAAATGGTTCTTTGAAAAGACCAATGAATTAACAAATCTTTAGCTGGATTCACTAAGGAAAAAAGGCAGTATATTCAAATTACTAAAATCAAAAATTAATAAGGGAACATTGATGAAGGTAATAATGTAGATAATACTCCTATTTACAATTAATTTGCCAAATACAAAGGATTGTACTAAAACCTTTACATTCTTTATTTCAAAAACCTTACAACCTTTTTAGATAGGTATCATTATCCTCTTTTACAAATGAGAAAACAGGCTCTTTGAGGTTAAATAATATATTTAAGGTCATGCAGTCATGGTATAAATATGCATGTGCTGAAAGAGAATGGAAAAGTCATGAGTTATTTTTATATTCCTGTGATAGTTGGTAAGGGTAGTTGTTATCAATAAGAAAATGAAAGCCTGAGCGAAAGAAAGAAAGCAAAAAGAGACATTGGGTTAGACCTTTTTTTTTTATTCAGGATAGCTAGGCTGTAGTTCAGACAAGAATTCAGGAAAGCAATAGGCAACCAGACATTTCTATGTTGTGTATTTGAAAGTTCATAAACCTTAGATGTTCTTAAAAGAAGAATACATTTTTTAAAATTTCTGGGAAAAAAAAGATGTATATTAAAACTTCTTCGTAAGAACATTGCTACATTGTACATTAGGCACAAATTTTATTTATTGAAGTTTTTTGTAATTTTTATTCATACAACTGGAATATTTAATGTATATTTTACATGTATGTCTTGCAAGTAATAGCAAATCTACTGGACATTCCTTGCAGCAAGAAGCAGTGGTGCTTAGTACACGGCTACTTTTATTATCTCTGTTTTGCATAGGAATACAATAAAACATTTTTAAGAAACTCAAAATTGTAAAGGAGAATGGATAAAAATATTTGATGATTTAGGATGTAGATGAGGGATAGCTGTTAGTTCTTTTAAAAACGCCTTTCTTGATTCTTCATATTTGCATTGGAGTGGAGTTTCTGCCCCCAGATCAAATCCCAACGATAAGGTATCTCTGCTTGACATGAGCAATAACTGGAGTATTTAGGATTAAACAAAATACCAAATGTTACAGGATAGAGGGGGTGGGGAAAGTGTAAGGTGATAAGAGGCTCATCGGCTTAGAGTGGTTGTCTTACTGTGATACAGCAGAGTAGAAACTTGTCAGAAAGGAAAGGTGACAGGCATAAGATAAATATGTGTCCACATTATCCAATGTCAAGAGCTGAACACACTGTTTTTGAATTGTTATCCTCAAGATGCAAATAACAGCCTTATGAGAAATTGAATATTAAAATACATGTATTAAACCGATTTTGCTTAATGGCACATATGTTCATTCATTTATTTGATAGATAGTTACTGAGTGGCTACTTGGTAGTTTTTAGGCTTCAGAAGTAACCCAAAATTGTTGTTTCATTTCAGTCATTTTACCTCTTTCTACTGTTCTCGTTCTTGACTCTTCAGCTTTCCCCCTCCTCCATCAGGCTTTGGAACTTAAAAACTAATAACGTTAAGGCTCCAGTGAAAGGAGTAAAAGGGCATTCAGAGTGCTGTCAACTTTACAAAACTATCAGTGGAGCAGAACAAATATAACTCGTTAATATTTTAAACTTAATATTTGACTAAATTATTGCATTGCCTTGAGGTCTTGAAGGATACAATATACCATGAAGGAAAAGCAGAAGGTGCTTATTCGAGAAGTGGATTAGGAGAGCCTATTTTATCTTGGAAACATTAGAGCAGCCCCTTTAGAGAAGTGTCATTTGCCCTTGCCCAATCAGTCTACAGGCACAAGGGGCCAACGTATAGTTTGACAAAGTCAGATTACTGACTGATTGCAATGAGGGAGATCACACAGAAGAACTGTGAGGCATCTGACCAAACAACAAAAAGATAAAAGTTATTGTAGAATTTTGGGTAAGAGTGGGGTTTGGGCGACATTTAAATGAAGCATTGTTTGGATAGACTCAAAGTAAATCATAGGTCAACATCAGGTCTGGGAAGGATCCAGGGTCGTTTTCTTGGAAACTACATAAAGTTAAAGTAGATGTGGACTGTTGTGTCCAGAAGACCCTTCTCGTTAGCGCTTTCCCTGGTTGAAAATTGAGGCTAATTCTCTATGGGGTTCCAAGAACCCCACTCCCAGACAAGAGTGGGATGTGTTATTCTTAATAATATAGTTTTAAACAACAAAGCTTCTGATAGTCTATTGTTTTAAAGAAAAGAAAAGTTTCCTTAGCAGGTAAGAAGATAGTAATCACTAAAAGAAGGGATTGTTACAACTTTTTATAGAATGTTCTTGGAAGAAATAGTTTCCTATAAACTTTGCATCTGGCTTTATCCATGTTTATTATACCAGCCTGATGAGTGATGGAGCAGATATTTACTTTCTAAGTCCCAGCTAATACTTTGTCTAAAAGAGATAACCAGCCAAGAGAGTGGAAAAGAACTTTCCAGGCAGAAAAAGACAAGTGTGAAGGTTGTGAACTTGAAAAGATCTTGATACATTCAAGAACTGGAAAGCTAATAGAACAGTAACACAGACAGCAAATGACTTGAAATGAGATGGGAAAGATAGGCAGAAAACTGTTAGTCTTATTAAAGATTTTACATTTTAGCAAAGAGCAAAGAGCAATTACTAAAAGGTTTTAATCAGAGGAGTTCCCCAATCTTGATGTACTATGATGGAGAATGCCTTGTTGGGGCAGTAGTGGAAAATGGACTTGTTGCAAAAGAAAATGGTGGTGTGTGTGTGTGTGTGTGTGTGTGTGTGTGTGTGTGTTTATAACACCAGTAAAGGACAAAAATCAACAGATTGTCTTAGAGTTTGAAAATGTACAGTGGGAAAGAGACAAGAATTAGGAATAATTTCCAGGCTCTGGCTTGAACATCCAGATAGTGGTGTAGTGTCATTAAGATGTAAAAGATGGGAGGTGAGGCAGGATTGGTGGGAAGAAAAAGAGTACAGCTTTATACTTCTAAAATCTGTGTGACATTCAAGTCAGGACGGCATGAATACACTTAAATATATGGACCTGGGGTTCAGAAGAGAGGTTTGAGTTGCTGATAAATGTAGAGTTGTAAGTGTATATTTGAGGCCATGGAAAAAGAAAGTAACAAAATTTCAAAAAGAAAAGAGAATTCAGGACAAAGCCCAGGAGAACTGCCAAATCCAGAAGTAGACAAAAGAAGAGCCAACCATAAAAATGGGCCAAATTCATTTATCAAAAGCTTGGTTTGATACTTGATGTTTCCTCAGTTTTACCTGTCATCAATTTCTTAGATGAATAGGGAGTCAAAACATCTGAAGCAAGGGAGGAAAGACTTTTCCTATACTTTCTTCGATTCTGTGGATGGGCCTGAAAGCTAAACAGACAAAAGATCGGTTAACAGGAAAAAAGCATACAAATTTTGTTTTATATTAATGTTTTTATGTGGCACAAGAGCCTTTGTAGAAAATAAATGAGGACCCAAGCCTAAGAGTTTATATACTTTTTCAACAAAGAACAATACATTGATAAGACAAACAAAAAAAGGTTTGGACAGTAAATTATAGGAAAGTGACTAGGAGAGATATTGATGCCATTGTAATAATCCTATTACTATTTAACAGAAAAGGAGCAAGGGAAGACCAAATAATATAGACATGCC
Source organism: Myotis davidii (assembly GCF_000327345.1). Classification (NCBI taxonomy): domain Eukaryota; kingdom Metazoa; phylum Chordata; class Mammalia; order Chiroptera; family Vespertilionidae; genus Myotis; species Myotis davidii. The sequence goes on along the minus strand of NW_006285240.1, from coordinate 967,661 downwards.
ATTTATACAGCTTTGCCAAAAAAAGATGCATGTAACATTCTCCAGGTCTATTCCCTGCTGATCAGTGGGAGAAGGGACTGGATAAAGGCTCAATTTTGACGCATGCCCAGTAAGATCTGAGTGACATGGAAAGGTGCCTACCTGTCTGCCCATCAGTCACACCCAAAAGCAAGTCAGTGGCTACTGCAAGCAGCCAAAACCTGAATATTTAAAACTTCCAAACAGCCTGGCCAGCGTGGCTCAATGGTTAAGCATCGACCTTTGAACCAGGAGGTCATGGTTCAATTCCAGTCAGGGCACATGCCTGGGTTGCAAGCTCAATTCTCGGTGGAGGATGTGCAGGAGGCATCTGATCAATGATTCTCTCTTATCACTGATGTTTCTGTCTCTCTCTCCCTCTCCCTTCCTCTCAGAAATCAATAAAAATATATTTTAAAGACAAACAAATAAAAACCTTCCAAACAAAGAAAGTGCCCTCTCTTCTCTCCTGCATGCTGGGTTCCTGGCTCTCCTATGATGGGAATACATTCCCCTGTGCCCACATGATGCTCAGCCATGTTGGACTCTACACTGGACTAATAGACTTGAATTAGCTTGGATGCTGAACTACACCTGGCTGGAACATGGAATGGAAGCCCTGGACACTGGCCGTGTTTTTGGCTCTGCTGAACACCCAGCTGCCCCTCTTTCAGGATTGGCTTGGGGGAAATGGGACATTGGAAACTAAAAAGTGTAACTCCACATCAATAAAATTTTCAACCACCTCTCATCATTCCGTGGGGGCTTCTGAAAATTCTTATTTCAGCAGTGCCTCAAGAACACCACTTCCATGAACAACAGAGAAATTCCACTCGTGTACTCCTCCTGCAGCAATATGAGGGAAACTAATAAAAGATAGAGTTATTTTAGTAGGTTTGTTTGTATAGATTCACCTTAACATCAACTCTCCATCTCTGATAATAAGGATATTCTTCTCTTCCAGGAACAGAGAAGGCACCTTTCTTATGGGAAATTTTGTAACCTGCTTTTAGGTAGGAAGGAAGACATCAGAGAACCCTTTCAGCATCTGCTGTTTCTCAAGTGCCTTCAGCTCAAAATAATTAATATGCCAAAGTGGCATATTTTGGGATGACATATACTGATCCCCTCCACTGGTTTTAGAGTAGGTTTTTCAGTGTGAGGTACGGATGGCCTCATTGGGATTGGGCAAACCTTAGGATTGTTGGACATGGGGAGGCAAGGGTTATGAAGCCAGTCTTCTAGAGTGAATAGTGATTTGAAAAGGCAAGTTTGAGTATATCTATTGTTCTGAAATGAGGGCTGTTTACACTGATGAGGGCTATATAAGTAGTCATTTGTTCAAGTAAAAAGAAAGTTCCCAAGACAAATACAGAAATTATTTATAACTTTACTTTCTTGGTCAAGAATTTCCTGGTATAGTAAAGTCATGTTAATGCAAACCATTCCTAATCTGATTAAACTGTGCGGCTTTAGGTTGTCTTAGTTCTCATCATATCCTCTGTAAAATTCATCTCATTTACAAGTCATCTTTTTCTGTCTTGATATTTAATTTGTGGTTCTATATTTTAACAGTAATTTCCTTTGAAAGGGTACATGGGGGATATATTTATGAATTCTCAAATATTAAAAAAAATTCTTGTGCCCTTGCATATAAATGATAATTGGAATTTTATTTTGCCTTTTTGGATCATAATTACTTCATTATGTTTTAGCTTCCACAGTCTTATGCTTATGTGGTGTTTTGTTTTTGTTTCTTCTTCTCTTTTTTACAATGTGGTCACAAATTTCCTACACGTGCTAATTACAAGTTACCTATGGGCTCCCTTCCATTCATTCTTTGCATGAATTTTAATTTTCCCCTGTGTTCTTCCAGACAGTCCCCAATGACATTTTTAACTCTTTAGCTGTTGCCACACAAAGTTAAATAGGCATAGGTTCCTTTAACACCAGAGCACTGAATGAAAAATAATATGTGGATATTTTTCTCTCTCAAAGTAGCAGCAAATTGATTCATAAGCTGAGAGCTCTGATATGAGGTGTGATAAGGATGGATGCTCTGTTCTAAAGTTTCTCCAGGGTAAGCACGGTGGAGCAGCATCAGTGGGATCAGTCCACCTTTCTCAGGTCTGCAGACAGCACACTGACATGGAAGTTTTCCTCCATCAGTCTCCTGGGTCAACTCAGTTCACCCAACATCCTCCCACCTCAGGTTGTCAAAGGATCTCACCCCAGGCCTGATCAGAGAGACAAAGCTACCTTCAGACTAGTTTACTCAGTATAGATGCCCCACACCTGCATTAAAACATGTAAGAGGGCTTAGAACAGTGCTGAACATAGAGTACATGCTTAATAAATGTCTAATAACTATTCCTCACTATTATAAAATGTGTCAACAAATTGTCCCAGTTTTCTCAAAGGTCAGCTCCCTCCAAGATCCTGTAGGGAGAACATCCATAAGACATTCAGAATATCCTCACTGCCAAACTGGTCCTCCTAGCATGTTTTCTATACATCATTATGCTAAAAAGGTTTCTGTCTCCATTTTGAAGCATACCATCAAATGTTTCATCAATTATACAGAACTTTTTGTGTGCCCATTAGGAGGGTCAATATGTTCCAGGTCTCAGAAAAGAAGAAAAGGGGTCTTGTCTGACGGCAGCAGATGCTTTTGTAGCCTTGTGCCACATTTCTCAGCCCGTCACATTTTAGCACAGCATCGTGGACAATTCCATGCACATGGCCAGTGTCCCACATCAAGTGCATATCTTGGCTTCTCATGCTTTTCTGCCTTACAACTTTCTCTGAAACCTAGGAAAGCTGCTCCTAGCCTGCAGGCTCAGTTCTGGGGTTTGGCCAAATTTATATCCCTGACAACCAATGGGGGATAGGAGTCTGGGAAAATGTCCCAGCCTTCCTGCCCTTTGGTTGGTTCGGATAATTCTAAACAGTGGGATTGAGTTTCACACAGTGGTAACCAACATTGTTTTCTTCTGGGCTCTTCTCCCTTCCCTGTCTCCTTCTACTCCTCCATTTCTAATTCCTAGGATCACCTGCAAATAAAATGTCTGCTCCCATGTCCTTGCTGAATGCTCTGCTATAGGGGAAGCCCAAACTAAGACACCTACCACGTACTAAATTTAGATCCTGAGTGAGACGTAATGATGGGAGTATTTTTGGTTAAAGGCAGTCTCCTCCTGCTTTTCTCAAACCATCTGCCAAAGCAGCAGATATGAGTCTGTTCTTGTATCTGATGAGCCTTTATATTGAAAAGATGACCTGGGCTAGAGGTGACCCTATTCCATGGTCCCTACACTGTATGGCCATTGGATGCAAAGCCTAAATTAGGAAGTCTTAAAAAGTTATAACTTTAAAATGGTGTGTAAAGATAGATAAGGTATCGTAGTTATTAAATCTACCTTAATTATACACACTGTATGGCCATTGGATGCAAAGCCTAAATTAAAAAGTCTTAAGTTCTTTCATAACTTTAAAATGGTGTGTAAAGCTAGATAAGGTATCATAGTTATTAAATCTACCTTAATTATACTTCCACTAAACTGATTTCAATAGCAGGTTTAGATGGGTGGAAAGATTAAGCACAGATACCACTTGGACAAAAAAAAGTTTATTTATCTGAACAACACAAAAGAAAGTCAATAAAATTAAAATACATGGGCAAAATTTACCAAAACATACTACATGTGTATGTAGCTTCCTGGCCCAAATACCTCCCCAGAGAAGGTACTTGCAGATGGTAATACCTGCTTCATAAGAAGCCTGTTTACCAGGAGGCTCATCAGACTTTGCACTTAGCAGTGCCCTTGACTGAGCAGAAGGCCCTGCAAATTAGCCTTCAAAAGAAAACCACATGTTTGGATGGTGCGTGGTGTGCAGTGGCGTGACATGCACAGACTCAGTCATGATTGATTTTCCTTATAAAAAGCCAGTTTATAAACCTTCTCAGGTACATTATGTGATTTCCTAACTGATGGAGTAGCAGTTACAGGATATTGGGATCCTCAGATATCCTTACCTTAAATCCAAAGAATTAGGTCTCGAATCTTTAGTTTGTTCTCTGGAAGCAGAGAAGCCTCTCTAAGTCTAGTCATATATACATTTATATACACACATACAGTGCTGGCATATTCTTGCATGTAGCCCTGTCTAGTTATATGTAAGAGACACCCTTAACTGGCCAAGTACACCTCGTCAATGTGGTGGTTGCACACTGCAGAAAATATATTTGCAAGGTACAGGTCTTCAGGCATAAACAAAGCCATCCTCCATCACTCTCAAGTTTTTCACTCTAGGACATCCTGAACTTAACCCTGAGGAAACACAGCTGGGGTCAGATTTCCAGCCCTTTCCAGGAGACATTTGAGCAGTGGGCTTATTTTGAATGGGTTCCCATAGAAGCCTACATTTACGTCTGTAACACTTACCGCAAGTAGAAGTTTTTTTAAGCTCCATGAGGGCATGGGTTTTTCTCAGTTTTGTACATTGGTCTATTCCATGTGCCTAGAACAGTACCTGAAATATGTTAGAATCTCAATAAATATCTGTCAATGAATAAATTAGAGATTATATATCTAGTGTCTCTCTCCTCCACTGGACCATAAACTCCATAAATGGATTTATTGAGCTGGTTATCATTGTAGGCAACTCAATTTCACTGGGGTCCTCCTATACCTAACACCATCAGTCTGTTCCATGTTTCCATGCCTGTGGGTTCCGCTCCTGTGTTGAGCGTCTGCCCCCTAGTGGTCAGTGTGTGTCATAGCTACCAGCCGGTCTGCAGGTCACTTAGGCTTTTATTTATATAGCTTAGAGGCCCGTTGCAGGAAGATTCCTGCAAGAATAGGGCTTCCTGAGACTGGAGCGAAGCAGAGAAGGGAGCGAAGCCCACTGAGGCAAGCTTCGCTCCCTTCTCCACAGCCTCAGCTCCCTCCCTTCCCTGCCACCTCGCTCCCTCCCTTCTCCGCCGCTTCACTCCCTCCCATGTCCGCTGCCTCAGCTCTACTCCCGTCTCTGCTACCTCTGATCCGTTCCTTTCGTTGCTGCTTGGCTCCCTGCTGCAGTGCTTGGCTTTCTTCTACACTGTCTTCAGTCTTCGCTGGGTGCCTGTGTATGCAAATTAACCGCCATCTTTGTTGGGTTAATTTGCATACTCTTTTGATTGGCTAGTGGGTGTAGCAAAGGTACGGTTAGTTAGCATCTTTGTCTTTTATTAGTGTAGATCAGGGGTGGGCAAACTTTTTGACTCAAGGGCCACAATGGGTTCTTAAACTGGACTCAGAAGAAGGAGCTGCGGCCGTGTTTCCCGACCATGTTAACCAGTTTCCCGACGTTGCCATGTTAACACTGCTGCTGACGAAGGAGTGGAGGGGAGAGCAAAAGAACCCTCTGCTCTTTCGGCTCCACAAGCCGGATAGAACAGCCAAACGGTCCGGATCCGGCCCGCGGGCCGTAGTTTGCCCACGGCTGATGTAGATAATCATTCAGTAATATGACTTTTTAGCTTCTAGGACCAAAATTTTGCTTATGTCAACAATATGCATTCAAAATACCCAATTAAGCCTTGCCTTTGCCAAGAAATTTATTTCCTCTCTAGCATGACTCCAAAATATTTAGGAATATACATGGTTTCCTTTCCCTTTTTCATAAATTGATGTTGACTTTTTAATTTTATTGAAAGTTTGGAATTTATAATGGAAACGCTGACAAGATTCTTGGCTCTAGTAACATAGTAATACAGCTACCTCATAGAATAAAGCTTCCCTATATTACATTAGAATTTATCTTTGGAAAATGATATAACATGGTTGATTGGAGATGAAGGTAATTTATCCATGATTTGGTTGATACATTTTTCATAACCATAACTTTCTAAAATTAAATCTGAATATATAAAAATTTGGAACACCTTAATACTAAGCCTTATCGGTTGGCTGAGCTCCATTTATCTGACTGAAACGCTACAATTACCTAGCATCATTTATCCTAATTATGTAACACATCAGTGGTTGAGTTTGTATCATTTATTTTAATTCATCTTTCATAAAAAAATATTACCAAAAGTGCTTACCATTAAAAGGGAGTGAAATTTAAAGACAAAGAGAAATAATAATTAAAGAGAAATTACTCAGAGAATGGGAGTCATTGGTTCAAAAAGAATAAGTGAAAGAGTTATAAAACAATTATATAATGTTCAATTGTTGGTAAAGCCAAAAGTCATTTTACATATATAAAAAACGCATTGCATTATTCACACAGATATATTCTTTTTTAAAAATATATTTTTATTGATTTCAGAGAGGAAGGGAGAGGGAGAGAGAGATAGAAACATTAATGATGAGAGAGAATCATTGATTGGCTGCCTCCTGCACGCCCGCCTCTGTGAATCGAGCCTGCAACCCAGGCATGTGCCCTTGACCAGAATTGAACCCAGGACCTTTCAGTCCACAGTCCATCGCTCTATCCACTAAGCCAAACCGGTTAAGGCCACGCAGATATATTCCGAGAAATTAGCAAAGTTGGAAGTAACAGGGAAGGAAGATGGGCATTCTGGAATGTTAGAGTCATCTAGAGGGGAAATGTTGGTATGGTCTCATAGAGAAGAGATAGAATATAGGATATTTTAATTATTGTTGATGCCTTCCTCTAAAATAGGCTGCACTTATGATCCCAGGCTTTTAATCACAGATAACAAAAACATCAGGTGATTATTCAATTCACTCCTTTCAAGTCTGAAACATTCCAGCATGTATGAGTGTAAATTTCAAAGGAGACAGATACTATAAGCCTTTTAGTAACCAACCCATGGTATCAGTGAACCACAGCTTTTTTATCCACTCATTTACTGATGGGCACTTAGGCTATTTCCATGTATGGCTATCCTATATAATAAAAGACTAATGTGCAAATAGACCGAATGGCGGAACAACTGGTTGCTATGACGCACACTGACCACCAGGAGGAAGACACTCAATACAGGAGCTGCCCCCTGGTAGTCAGTGTGCTCCCACAGGGGGAGCTCAACTCAGCCAGAAGCTGGGCTCATGGCTGGCGAGCA
>NW_006285240.1:951150-958999 GCF_000327345.1 Myotis davidii | reverse complement strand
AGAAACACTGCCTGGGGAATAGGCCTTCCCATTTTCCCCAGCAAGCTGATGCATGGAAATAGACTGTCAAGTCAACTTGTTTTCACCCAGGAGAGGAGGTTTTCAAATGCTGTTTGTTTTCATACAAGGACATCAAGGGGATACAGTTTCATACTCTCACCTCTCTGCACATGCCATTTCCTTACCTGGAATGCCTCTTACAAAGCATGGCTTAACTTCATATTTTGCTACACAGCATCTGTTGGTGTTATAATTTTCATTGTCATCATTAGCAATGTGAGAGGGAGAAAGGTGATATTGGACAGGGAAGTGATATTATCTTGAACTTTTCCTCTTGCACTGTAAGTTCCACGATGGCAGAGACCATTCTTATCGCCCTTTACCACCTCTCATAATAGCCAGCATAGTGCCTTTCCCATGATTGGTGTTTTAAGATTGCCTAGTTGATTATGTAAATCTAGAGGCCTGGTGAATGAAAATTTGTGCACTCTGGGGAGTCCCTCAGCTTGACCTGTGCCCTCTCGCAGTCCTGGACCCCTGTGGGTATGTCCTCCTGCCAACAGTCAGACATCCCTCTCACAGACCAGAGTACTCACTCCTTACCGCCTGCCTGCTCGCTGCTCCTTACAGCTCACCTCGCTGCTCCTTAGCGCTGCCTCAGAGGCAGGAGAGGCTCCCGCTATCACAGTTGCACTTGCCCGGCTTCTAGCTGAGTGGTGCTGTTCCCCTGTGGGAGTGCACTGACCACCAGGGGGCAGCTCCTGCATTGAGTGCCTGCCCCCTGGTGATCAGTGCACATCATAGTGACCAGTCATTCCCCCATTTGATCGATTTGCATATTACCCTTTTATTATATAGGATAGCCTTGCTACTAGGGTAGCCTAACGTTGATCTTGGATGTGGGCTAAAAGAGGGGGAAAAAGAAATAATAAAATACAAATGAATTCTGAAAGCTTTGGGGCAAAGAAAGGTAAGGAACAAAGTTGGCATTAGTAGAAACACAGAAATAAGCAGCAGATAATTTTCAGGTCTGAAGATCAAGTTTCTCTCCTGGACTGCACACTTACCCACTTCTGCTTCTCTTGCTTCTCTTTCTTTCCTATAGTGATTTGTCAAACCACCCTGAATAAATCTTCTAATTTCACATACTTAAGAATGTCCTCACTTACAGTGTTTTCTCTCAGGGGACGATGACGTTCCCTTTATTTCATCCTCCTGGAGTAAGCTAAGACTGTCAGGCGTGTCTTTCATGAGTGAAGCCCAGTGTGGACCAGGACCCTTCCCCTCCCATGGAACTCCTTAACCCCTGTTGAAATCACCAGACCTGTTTCAGTGTCTGCAAGCCTCCAAGACCTGAAAGAAGCTGCCAGACATTCTCTGGCAGCACACCACAGACCTCTAGGGGGCAATGTTGTCTCAGACCACATGTTTGTCTACATGTAATTTAAATCATTCTCAGCTCTAAATCAGGCAAATTACCATTGCACCAGTATTTTCCAAATTTCAGTGAGCACACAATACTTTTATAATCATAAAGAAGAATAAATTAGTAATAAGCTAAAGAAAGCAGGGAATTATTTAAACACTAAGCAAAATACTAGGGCATTGCCTAAAATGTAAAAATAGCCTCTGTTTACTGTCTATTTTGTCAACCATCTCTTTCTCTATTAACTTTTCTCATGACTCAGAGCTGAAAATTATTGCATTATTTAGTTGGGTTGCTAGATTATATGGCTCTTGATTTTAATTTTCCATGTTTAAAATAGCACTAAAACTTCTAAAATAATTTCAGTAATATCCTCTAAGTTTTTTAGGGGAAACTCAGAGTAATGCTTCTTCACTCTCTATTGTACAAAGATAACAGAGAACTTAATAGATGGATATTAGTCTTAGTTCTTAGAAGAACATCTCTATATAAATATAAAATATTCTAATAAGTGAAAATATAAGGCTACCATTTATATGCACAAGGGCATAAGTTTTGAGTCTTTTGAGTTGGGCTATTTGACTTTGGCTAGTTCATCAACGCTCTCCCTGTGATCAGCCTCCTAGTGATGAAGGAGGTTTGCAGGTCTATCAGATGTGTAGCCAGGGAGAAACAGGCTGACCAGAGTTATGGGTTGGAAATAAAGACCAACCCATGCCAGATTGTTGGTAGAAACCAACCCTTCTAGAAGAAAACGATTCATTCACCAAATGTTTATGGAGTGCCCTCTACTGGTCAAGCACTCACTGTTCCAGTGTGAGGAAGACAGTAGAAACCTGCACCAACAAGATTTCTGCTCTCAGAGTTCACATTCTGGGCACGAGAGGGAGATAGCTACAAAAGAATAATAAAGAAGGAAAGTATCCTCTTGAGAATTAAAATAGTATAGAGGCTGATTTGTGAGGGCTACTTTTTATTAGGGAGTCACTGAAGTCCTCTTTGAGGAGGTGGTATTTAAGTTGAGATCTGAGTGATGAGGAGCTATCCATGAGAAGATAAGGGGGTTGAGGGGGAGTTCCAGGTGAGAAGAAACACCTAATACAAAGGCTAGAACAAATTGAATGAGTTCAGGAAACAAAAGTAAGCAAGAGTAGTTGGAATACAGCAGTGAGGGATAAAGATGAAGTCAGAAAGGTAGGTGAGGAGCCTGGTCAAGCAACAGTTTTATAGGCCAACGCAAGGAATTTGAATTTTATTTTCATACAATGAGAGATGTGGAGGATTTCACATGGAGAGTGAGATTATCTGATACAGGTTTTAAAAACCCACTCTGACAACTCTGGCAAGCTTGGGGGCATGGAGAATATTTGGGCAGCCATCACCACCAGCGAGGCCAGAGGTACAAGGCAGACAAGGACTGTGACAGTAGAGATAGAAGGAAGGGCACGGGGAGATGGAATTGGAATAGACTGTAAACAGAGGCTATTTTTACATTTTAGGCAATGCCCTAGTATTTTGCTTAATGTTTAAATAATTCCCTGCTTTCTTTAGCTTATTACTAATTTATTCTTTTTTATGATTATAAAAGTATTGTGTGCTCACTGAAATTTGGAAAATACTGGTGCAATGGTAATTTGCCTGATTTAGAGCTGAGAATGAGTTAAATTCCAATTCCATTTCATTTGGAGATGGAATTGTTGGGATTAGTTTTTCACTAGATGTACACAGTGGCAGGGGGTTGTGAATCAAAGGACTATGCTAGGTTTTTAGTTTGAACAACGGATAGGATGATGGTCCATTTCCTGAGATGAGAAGGCTAAGGAGAGTAAATTTCAGGGGGGAAAGCTGGTGTTGAACATGTGGGCCTACTAGCCAAGCCTTTCGTTGGGTGACTTCTGGTGTCACTGCTGTTGCTGATTGGAAGGGTGGAATCGGGCTGGCAACCACTGTGCCTGAGTAAGGTGATCCGGAATTTTATCTCAAAGGGGAGCTCCAGGGGTGGGTATAAGATCGAAGGTCAGCAACCTGTCACACCAACAGAGAAATATCTGTTAAGATGATTTAATACATAAGCATCTAGAAAGAGTAGCTCCTCAAAGTGGCTTAATTCCAACGAGGAATTTGACCCCCACCTCTTGGTTTTTTAAAAACGATTTAGAGTTATATATATATTTACATAAATTGAAAACACATACATAACATGGATTCTAAATATTTAATGTTTCAATATCCCTGAAATTTAAATAAATGAAGCCTTGGGTTTCCATACAGAGAGCACAAACGTGTTTAAAAGTTAGAGGTCTAAGATGGTTATAAAATGGTAAAGTGCAAACAGCTCTTAAAAACATAATATTTTCAGTGCCCCAAAGCTTACAATGTAAGTAAGTGCCTCAGCTTTTGACTACAAAGCTGGAGAATTTGGGGTATTTTGAAGAATTTTGAAGTGTTACATTTACTCATAGAGATTCTGAATAATCAAAGTCCTTAATCATATTCTCCACTTCATTATTGTGAGTGCTTTTGTTAATAATTAAAAAGATTCTTTTAGTCCCCAGCCATTTTTGCTCAGAGGATAGAGCATCGGCTTGCAGACCAAAGGGTCCTGGGTTCAAATCTGGTCAGGTTCCTCCTTGGTAGGGGCGTGTGCATGAGGCAACCAATCGATGTGTTTCTCTCACATCAGTGTTTCGCTCTGTCTTTCCCCTGTCTTCCACTCTCCCTAAAAATCATTGGAAAGATATCCTCCAGTGAAGATTAACAAAACAAAACAAAACAAAACAAAAAGATTCTTTTAGTTGGAAGGTTGCCACAGCTTTGGTTTCCTTTGGGGAATGAGATCTGCCCACTTTAGCAAGTTCTTTCTGTATTGGGGTCTGCAGTGAGAGTCGTTTTTTCCTGAGAATTAAGGATACCCAGTTTAGCCTTAAAGAGCTGGGAGGTTCAAGAGCATGAGGGCTGGACCCAGAAACCAGAACCTTACCCCATACCCCAAATTCCCAAAGCAAATACCCAGGGAGGACCTATCGGGCATCATCACCTTCATCTCCCACTTATTTCCCTACGGTTGCTTACAAGTTCCTCTACTCATCACAAGGACAAAGAACATTGAATGGCAGAACTTAGGAGTATATGTTTTGTACCTACAATCCTTTTGAGCACCATGGCATGGCCCAAGGAAATCGCTCTTGCAGAATATGAGTCACTTGTAGAACATAACTGAGAAATTCCGATCCAGGACTGTCCAACATTACAATGGCCTCCTGGGCTCTACACTAACTGGTTCCCAATTAATCTCCCTGCCCTTGTGTCCTACCATTGTATCCTTGGTTCACTATGCTCCAGCCACTCTGACCTCCCTGTTTTTACTAAAAAACAGATACACTTTATTTTGGGGGGCCTCTCCCTAGAACACTCTCTTCCTGTGTCTGTTCAGCTTACTCCCTTACCTCCCTTGGCTCCAATGTCACTTTTTAAAAATGCCTATCCATATTAACCCCATTTAATATTGCTAACTTCATAATCCACACTTGCCTTGCCCATTATCCAGCTCTTTTTTTCAAAGCGTTTATCACTTTCTAATATATACTATTATATACATATTTATTATATTTATTGTTTATTATCTATATCCTCCCACTAAAATACAGTTCCATAAAAGGTAGAGTGTTTGCCTTTTTTAAAAATATTTTTTAATTGATTTCAGAGAAGAAGGGAGAGGGGGAGAGAGAGAAACATCAATGATGAAAATCATTGATTGGTTGCCTCCTGCATGCCCCCTGCTGGGGATTGAGCCCACCACCCTGGAATTGAACCTGGGACCTTTCAGTCTGCAGGCCGATGCTCTGTCCACTGAGCCAAACCTGGTAGGGCGAGTGTTTGCCTTTTTGTGTGGTCACTGCCTGGCACATAGTGGGCTTTCAGTAATAGTTGTAGATTAAATGACTGAACATAGCACATCTGAAAAAACTAAAGCTTGATATGGTCCCTGCTGTCAACACGAGCACCCAAGGCCAGTCCTCTCCCAGCACTGCTGACCAGCTGCCAGTCAGTCTTACTGAGCCTGGACAGTACCTGGCTTTGACTCCAGTACCTGCTAAGTCCTCTATCAGCATCCATATACCACCACTGCTGCCCATGACCTGACCCAGCCACACAATGTCAGCAGCTTGTCCAGGTTTGAAACTTTTCTAGTGTCAAAAGTCCTTTCTCAGTTTGCCTGCTCCCTGTGTTCTTGTACCGGTCCACATCACTGCAAATGTCCTTTTTACTGTCAGAAACTCAATAATTTCCTTTATTTTTAGTGATTTGTGCCTATGGTAATCCACTGAACTAATGTTTTATTGAGTACCTTCAATGTGACAGGTAATAGTCTAGCCACTGGGGAAATAGAGGTAAGCAAACAAACATGGCCCTTGCACTCACAGAAGATGTGTTTCTTCTTAAAATCAAATTCCCTGGCTATATATATCAATTAATAGACTTTAAAATATTTATAACCTGTAACCAAGAACCCCATTTCTGAAAATAAAACTACTCTGAAACAGATACAAATAGTTATACATAGAGATGTTTATCAGAGCACTATTTGTAATGGTGGCAAATGGAAACTACTGGTATGTCCAGTAGTGGGGAAATCATTAGGTAAGTTGTGGTACACCCATTCATTGGAATATAATAGCCATTTATTATAATGTTTCAAAAATTGTTTATATTATGAACATATACTTAAATTTTAATATTACATTAGAAAAGCAAGAGACAAAGCAATTTGTTTAGTATGCTCTTAAGTATGTAATCTATCTACACTAATAAAAGACAAACATGCAAATTGATCATACCTTTGCTATTCCTTAAGCCATGCCCACCAGCCAATCATAGCAGCATATGCAAATTAACCCAACCAAGATGGCGGCCAGCAGCCACGGAGCTGGAGCAAGCAGGAGGCTTGGTTGCCCCAATGATGGAGAAAGCCAAGCTTCCCACTTGCTGCAACAGGCTCTGAGCTCCACTCAAAGCAACAAAGTTTCAATTATAGAAGGTAAATAAACCCCAGATACCTGCTTTCAGCTGGCTGTGGCTGAAAGCCACGGAACTGGAGTGAGCAGGAGGCTTCCCTCCTGCCAGCCCTGGCTGGCTCTGAGCTCTTCTCAAGGCTACAAAGTTTTAATTATAGAAGGTAAATAAATCCCAGAATAAAAGGAAAAAAAGGAGAGGCTGGGAGCTTCCGTCGCTGGGGAGCTTGGCCAGCCTGAAAATGGCCCTCAGCCTCTCACCCAGACTGGCCAGGCAACCCAGTGAGTATTCCCCACCCTAAAGTGGTTATGGCCAGCCTGAAAACAGCCATCAGCCCCTCACTCAGGCTGGCCAGGCACCCCAGCGGGACCACCACCCTGATCCAGGACACCCTTCAGGGCAAACCAGCTGGCCCCCACCCGTGCACCAGGCTTCTATTCTATATAATAAAAGGGTAATATGCAAACTGATCCTAACAGCAGAACCACTGGGAATGACTGGTCATTATGACACACACTGACCACCAGGGGACAGACGCTCAATGCAGGAGCTGCCCCATGGTGGTCAGTGTGCTCCCACAGGGGGAGCTCTGCTTAGCCACAATCCAGGCTGATGGCTGCCAGTACAGCGGTGGTGGTGGGAGCCTCTCCTGCCTCCTCAGCAGCGCTAAGGATGTCTGACTACAGCTTAGGCCTGCTCCCCGCTGGCAAGTGGACATCCCCCGAGGGCTGCAGGGCTGCCAGAGGGATGGCTGACTGCCAGCTTAGGCCTGATCCCCCACGGAGCGGGCCTAAGCCAATAGGTGGACATTCTCCGAGGGGTCCCAGACTGCAAGAGGGCATAGGCCAGGCTGAGGGACCCCCCCTCCACAAGTGCACAAATTTTTGTACACTGGGCCTCTAGTCTATATAAAAGCTAAGCGACTGTTACAGCAGAACGACTGGAACATACTAGAGGCCCGGTGCACAAGATTTGTGCACTGGGTGGGGGGGGCGGTGTCCCTTAGCCTGGCCTGTGTCCTCTCACAGTCTGGGACCCCATAGGAGATGTCCAACTGCTGGCTTAGGCCTGATCCCCACGATCCAGATCCCTCGCTCCTTACTGCTCGGCTTGCTGTTCCTTAGTGCTGCTGTGGAAGCGGGAGAGGCTCCTACCACTGCCGCTGCACTCGCCAGCTGTGAGCCTGGCTTCTAGCTGAGCAGCCACTCCCCCTGTGGGAGCACACTGACCACCAAGAGGCAGCTCCTGCACTGAGCATCTGCCCCTGGTGGTCAGTGCACATCATAGCGATGGTTTATATTATGAACATATACTTAAATTTCAATATTACATTAGAAAAGCAAGAGACAAAGCAATTTGTTTAGTATGCTCTTAAGTATGTAAAGTAGGGACCCTTTCCCCCTCCCTAAG
>NW_006285240.1:949118-951049 GCF_000327345.1 Myotis davidii | reverse complement strand
TATATAACATTATTTAGATAAATTAGGGTAAACAATGTGAAATTAACATTTTTATAGGTCAAAAGGATCAAATATCAGCAGTTTCATAATGGAAAAACATCTGAAACAAATAAGACATAATATTAATGGTGAGTAGTTCTTGGTGGTGGGATCATCAGCAATTTTTATTCCCTTATACTTTTCAGCATTTTCAAATTTTAAACAATGTACTTGCATTAATTTTCTAATAAAAACATTATTGTAAAACAGAAAGAGAACAAATGTTCCCCTTTCAGCCACTTTACTAAATCATGATGCTAAGTGCACTTTGGTTGAGTACCTGTAATCCATCATGTCAGTAACTGCAATAAATGTAACAATGGATTGTAATTCCATTTTATACATATTGCAATAGAGATCCCGCCCAGAATGATATTTAAAGACAGCAATCTGGTTCAAATAAAATGGATGCCAGACTGTCTGTGCTTCATAGTGATGGGAAACAACTATTTTATACTGACTGCAATAGAGACAAATTTCTAGGACCTAATTCATAATATTTCCAAGAAAAACAGCTGATTTTCTTATTGTCTTAAGTACCCCCAAAGTATTTTTCAAAAAAAAAATTTTAGGAAAAGTTTATTATGAAGCTCTAGCTCTTGGGGATAATGCTAGAGAGTGTCTTTTTAAAAAGTAGATGATCTGAAATAACATCAATTCTTCATCAGTCAATGATTGTGAACAGTCACATCTGTTATATAGTTAGGAACAATGAAAATTAAAAATTTAAGTAAAACAGGTCATCTTTTCAAAAGGGTGCTTCTTTTATACTTACACTTTTATTTGTGTAAGTTATACATTATATATGCATTTTAGTGAGTGCTTACTGTGTGCCAGGCACAGTGTTGAAACCAGTTATAGATTAGTGAATAAGACTGACAAGTCTCTTACCACCCAGTGGCAGAGACAGACAAACTTGCAAATAAAGTGTAAAATTACCCATTATGAGAAATAAGATGAAAGCAAGGTACTGGATGCTATAAGAAAGAATTAGGCTCAGAATAAATTAAACTGTGAAGAACTTGCCATCTAAATTAGCACAGCGTCATTTAAAAAGCAGATAGGCAGAAGAAAAAACTTTCCTATGGTTAAAAAAAGATTTAGTAAGGCCATGACCCAATGAAGAAGAGCTAGAGGTACTGGGAAAAGGTGAGGTTTCCTGGGATTTTCTTGAGTAAGGTATAGTCATCAAATGATGTTGGTGTGGAAAGCCCCAGCCACATGACTCAGGAGTGTACAGATCATGTTAAGGATTTAGCCAAAGTAGAATAGGAATCTGTTAGAGTATTTTAAACAGCTATGACTAGAATATTTTAAAAACTTCATTCTACTAAAGTGTTCCTCTGGGTTCTACTGGTTCTACCACTCCACTGGGTAAAATTCTGTGATGTCTGGGGTTTGTTTTAAAATATTCCAGATAAAAAGAGAAAAAGTGGAGGTGACAAGAGAGTGGTGATAAATGAAATAAAATTGTCAAAATATTGAAAATTGTTGACCTGGGTGAGAGGCACATGGATGTTTATTGTATGTTTCTTCGTATCTTGGGGTTGGTTTGAAAATTTTCATGATAAAAAAGTTATTTCAAAAAATATATAAAGAGCCCTAACTGGGTGAAAGAAGCCAATCTGAATAGAGCGTCGATAGAGCGTCGGCCTGCAGAGTGAAGGGTCCCGGGTTCGATTCCATTTAAGGGCACATGCCTGGGTGGCAGGCTGCTCGATCCCCAGTGGAGGGTGTGCAGGAAGCAGCTGATCAATGATTCTCTCTCATCCTTTTTTTAAAATTAAATCTTTATTGTTCAGATTATTACATTTGTTCCTCTTTTTCCCCCCATAACTCCCCTCCTCCCAGTTCCCGCCCCACCCTCTGCCCTCTCTCCCCACCCACTGTCC
>NW_006285240.1:946512-948450 GCF_000327345.1 Myotis davidii | reverse complement strand
TGGCCTTACTAAATTTATTTGCGGCTTCTAGACAGTTCTTGAGAGACCTTAAAAGTGGGGTTTTGAGCTCTATATCCAGCATTTTGCCTTCCTCCATTTCTGTCCTGTTTCTTTGTCTCCGCATTTTTTATGCTTTCTTGGTGCACCCCCTAGTAGTCTTTGTGTGCAGTCTTCCTGTAGCTAAGCCTTGATTGTGTAGGTAATACTGGCGAGGATTTGACCTCCAGGTCAACTGGCTGTGAGCTCTCTCTCATCATTGATGTTTCTATCTCTCTCTCTCCCTCTCCCTCTCCCTTCCTCTCTGAAATCAATTATATAGAGAGAGGGGAAGTGGGAAGGGAGCTTTAGCTCTGAAGTCAAAATCTAGTTCTGTCACTTACTATTAACTATGTGGTTTTGAAAAATGACTTTTTTTCTATATCCTTAGTTTCCATATGTGTGGAATAGTGAAAATTTAAAAAAATTAAATACAAAATAGCAGAGAGTCTGGTTCACAGTCAACACTTAGGAAATGTTAACTATGATTTTAATATTTACTCCAGAAATACTGTACTGTTATATTGTTTTAAAAAATTCATGCTGGTGTCTGTGTGAAACATGGGTAGGAGAAAAGAATGGTGATGTGAAAAGATCACTTAAGGGCTATTGCTAAGGCTTACCTAAGTGGCCATGCAGCCGTGGAGTGAGGTCTGGGCTGCAGATGAAAATTAGGGCGTCATTGGCATGTGGGTGGGGCTTAAACTTTTGTGAAAGAACAGGACCTCCTGAGAATTCTCAGGGGTGTTTGATCTCCCCTTTTTGCCATGGACCCCTTTAACAGTTCTGTGAAGCCTACCGACTCCTTCTCAAAATCCCATCTGTGTGTAGGGGAGGCAAAATTTTAGCCCTATTCCCTTAGGGTTTTCTGCTGGACCTGAGAATTAAACTGATATGAGACAGATTAACAGGAGAAAAGTATACAAATTTATTTGACATAAATTTTATGTGACACAGGATCCCTCATAAGGAAACAAAGACCCAAAGAAGCTGTTATTGTTGAACATTTATATACTCAGTTGGACAGAGTGGTAAGTTGTGAAAACGTGACAAGGCAAGGGGGCTTGGGCTAGGGTAGTCAATAGTGGAGACGTGGTAGGAAGATAAGGAAGCTCTGTAACTTCCTCTCAATTTTGCTGTGAACCTAAAACCACTCTAAAAAATGAAGTCCTTAAAAAATACAGGGGTGTTTCTTAGACACCAAGTACTCGAGGTGTAGTTTGGTCTTAGTGGAGGATTAAAATCTGCCACTTTGGTATAAGGATTATGGTTTAGCAGGTTCAAGAAGAGCTCTCTGACTTCCCCCTTTTCCTTCCTGAAAGCAGGAGATAAGATCCCAATGATCCTCCTATTCCAGGAGAAAAATAACATTTTTGTCTTCAGAGACAGAGTCATGGTTGAGAGAAATCTGTATAAACAAAGTTTATAAACTAATCCTTATCTTCCTACCACGTCTCCACTATTGACTACCCTAGCCCAAGCCCCCTTGCCTTGTCACGTTTTCACAACTTACCACTCTGTCCAACTGAGTATATAAATGTTCAACAATAACAGCTTCTTTGGGTCTTTGTTTCCTTATGAGGGATCCTGTGTCACATAAAATTTATGTCAAATAAATTTGTATACTTTTCTCCTGTTAATCTGTCTCATATCAGTTTAATTCTCAGGTCCAGCAGAAAACCCTAAGGGAATAGGGCTAAAATTTTGCCTCCCCTACACACAGATGGGATTTTGAGAAGGAGTCGATAGGCTTCACAGAACTGTATACGCCGTACCCCCACCCATGCATAGCCTTTCCTATGACCAACATCACTCACCAGAATGGTTTATTTGTTACAACTGATGAACCTACATCGACAAATAACAATCACCTAAAGCTCATACTTTATGTTATGGCTCTCT
>NW_006285240.1:937074-946463 GCF_000327345.1 Myotis davidii | reverse complement strand
AGAGAGAAAGGAAGGGAGAGGGAAACAGAGAGAAAGGGAAACATCTATCTGTTCCACTTATTTATGCATTCATTGGTTGATTATTATATGTGCCCTAACCAGTAATTGAACTCGAAAACTGGGTGTACCAGGACAATGCTCTAATCAATTGAGCTACCCGACCAGGGCCTATAGTTCACTCTTGATGTTGTACATTCTGTGGATTTGAACAAATGTATAATGACATGTATCCATCATTATGGTATCAGACAGTGTATTTTCACTGCCCTAAAAATCCTGTTCTTCGCATATGCATCCCTCCCCACCAACCCCTGTTCTTTTTACTGTCTCCATAGTTTTGCCTTTCCCAGAATGTCATATAGTTAGAATTACACAGTATGTAGCTTTTTCAGATTGGCTCCTTTCACTTAGTAGTATGCATTTAAGTTTCCTCTGTGTCTTTTCATGGCTTGAAAGCTTCCTTTTTAGCACCCTTATATCTTTATAACATTTTTTTTCTCATTGAAGCTGGTTTCAGCTGCTTCCAAGCTAAAAAGAACCTTGTTGAAAACAAAGTGACACTTTTAACACCCCTTTCCCAAATTCTTGAAATCTGAAGTCTGAGCTTAGGGACCTCTGTCAACAAACAAGGAGTTGGGGTGGTTGAAGAATGAATGCTCAGTTGTGTTAAATAAGACTGTGTGATCTCCATGAAAGTATTGATGTCTTCTTTGGAAGCCCTTGTTTTATTCTTATTTTTTAAATATATTTTTATTGAGCTCTGCACTGCTGACCCTGGGACCTGGCACACTGGCTGCACTAGGGAGCAGGAGGAGAGGTGGACAGAGACCCTGCTGAGAGAGGTTGTCAGTTATAAATCATTGATTGGTTGCTTCCTGCATGCCCCACATTGGGGAATCAAGCCCACAACCTGGGCATACACCCTGTCCAGGAATCCAACCGTGATCTCCTGGTTCATAAGTTGATGCTCAAACACTGAGCCACACTGGCCAGGCAAGGAGGCTCTTATTTCATATCCTATAACCTGCCTACAAAAAATAAAAATGACTTATTTTTAATATATTGCTATAGATTTCAACATTTTGATGCCATGCTTTAAAATGAGACTAAAGATAGCTATTACATTTTTTAATTTGACAGAGCAAGCAGGCAATAATGAAATGGCATTCATCTGGATAGCAACCTTTATTTTTAAAAACCAAAGGCAGTCAATTATGTGATCTATGGACTTTGCTATTGTGATGACATATAGCACATAAAATATTAAGCACATTTAACATTTAATTTATTTCAATCATTAGTCTGTCAAGATATAATGAATCAACAAGAAAGTCTAACAACTCCCCCACAAACACTCCCTATTGAACCACTCTGCTTTTATATGCAGTCATGAAACTTGAAAATTGCCTCTAAATTTGCATAGCTATTCCACATTATATCCACAACAATAAAGAAATGCCACTGTAACCCGTTGCTAAGTACTTTTTAATGCAAAACTGATGTTAGTGACAGATTTTTAAGTATGTAATTTGTCTCCACTTGTGTCATTTTATTGGTAAAAACTCCCAGGACTAAAAAATGAAGTTTCAAAAAGTTATTTATTTTGTGTCCTGGTAGGGTAGAATTGATATAAAATAATCATCCAATAGAATGGTGTGATGGCCTATTGGAATCAGAAGTATACCACTGTTATAGAGGGGAAGTAAAAGATATTTCCCCTACACTCCCCCCTCCCAGCCCTCCCCAATAAAATGTGATGCTCCCTGCCTTCCAATAAGAAGTGAAGAACAAATATACTAAATAAACATATTTGGATTTGATTTTATTATTTGATTTGATAAAGCAGCATCTTATAAATGGAAGCAAATTTTAAAAAAACCATTGGTGAGGATGTGGAGAAAGGGTACCCTTATGCACTAGTGGTGGGAATGCAGATGTGCAACCACTGTGGAAAACAGTATGAAGTTTCCTCCAAAAATTAAAAATGGAACTGCCTTATGACCCAACGATTCCACTTCTAAAGATATATCCAAAGAAATCTGAAATACTTGTTCGAGAGAATATATGCACCCTATATTCATGTAGCATTATTTACAATAGCCAAGATTTGGAAGCAGCCCAAGTGCCCATCAGTAGATGAGTGTATAAAAAAGCTGTGGTAGCTCTGGCCAGTTTGGCTCAGTGGATTGAGTGTCGGCCTGCAGACTGAAGGGTCCTGGGTTTGATTCTGGTCAAGGGCACATGCCCGGCTTGTGGGCTCGATCCCCAGTAGGGGGCGTGCAGGAGGCAGCCGATCAATGATTCTCTCTCATCATTGATATTTCTATTTCTCCCTTTTCCTTCCTCTCTGAAATCAATAAAAATATATTTTGGGGGGGAAAAAGCTGTGGTACATTTACACAACAGAATACTACTTGGCTGTAAAAAAGAAGGAAATCTTTTTGCTATTAGGGACAGAAATAGAATATTGGGGACTAGCTATAATTATGAATATTACTCATACTCTGTCAACCGTGATTGTTCTGTTCTGATAAGAGAAAGCACATTCTGACCTGGCTGAGAGTTGAATGTCCTGAGACATGGGAGCCAACATTGGAATGCAGTTCATCCACGTTTTCCAAAAACTGCCTAGATTAACAACCTTTTGCCTGTGATCTGGTTCCAGAGACACCAGCCCTACCTCTAAGCCCACATTGCCTGTAACATATAACTATTATATTATACCTTGCCTACTTTCTCATGTAATCTTTGTCCCTCTACCCAATATAAGCAGCTGACTTGTGGGGAGGGGCAGAGCAGATTTTTGTGGATGACCTGCTGCTCTCTCATACTGCCAGCATTATTGGAATAAATGCTCATATATGATTCAGCCCTATCTCTACTTAATTGGCTCAAGAAGTAACAGGCAGCCCCGACCCATTGGTTGTCCAGTTTCACTGCAACAGAGTGAATGGACCTGAGAATATTATGCTAAGTAAAATAAGGCAGTCAGAGACAGATAGTTATCAATGATTTCACTTATATGTGGAATCTAATGAACATAATAAGCTAACAAACAAACAAAATAGAAAGACTCATAGACACAGAAAACAGACTGACAGCTGTTAGAGGGAAAAGTATTAGAGGGCTGGGTGAAAAAAGTGAAGGTTCTAAGCAAAAAAACCCCCAAAAAACCCCAACACATACACAACTACTTATAGACACAGACAACAGTATCGTGATTACCAGAGGGAAAAGGGGCAGGGAGAGGTACAAGAAGGTAAAACAAGGATAAATGGTGATGGAAGAAGACATGACTTCGGGTGGTGAACACAGAATACAATATAGAGATGATGTGTTATAGAACTGTACACCTGAAACCTTTATAATTTTTTAAAGTTTTTATTGATTTCAGAGAGAGGGAAAAAGGGATAGAAACATCAATAATGAGAGAATCATTGATCAGTTGCCACCTACAGGCCCCGTACTGGGGATTGAGCCCGCAACCCGGGCATGTGCTCTGACTGGGAATCGAACTATGACCTTCTGGTTCATTGATGGATGTTCAACAACTGAGCCACACCAGCAGGGCCAAACCTATATAATTTTATTGACTGGTGTCACCCCTAATAAATTCATTAACTTTTTTAAAAAAGAGATTCATCTGGGAACAAAAAGAATTTTTTAAAAAATATATATATTTTATTGATTTTGTACAGAGAGGAAGGGAGAGGGATAGAGAGTTAGAAACATCGATGAGAGAGAAACATCAATCAGCTGCCTCCTGCACACTCCCTATTGGGGATGTGCCCGCAACCAAGGTACATGCCCTTGACCAGAATCGAACCTGGGACCCTTGAGTCCGCAGGCCGACGCTCTATCCACTGAGCCAAACCGGTTAGGGCCAAAAAGAATTTTTAAGCAGTTACATTGCCAGTCCAGTTCTCCTTCTATCGCTATAACTTTTAAGAGACCGTTGTAAACAATCAGTGGATCTGCCTGAATGCAGGGTCAAGGGGATATCTTTCATAGCTTACTTTTAGCCTGCCCTAGCAGACAGACATCCAAATATT
This sequence comes from Myotis davidii, assembly GCF_000327345.1. Taxonomy (NCBI): domain Eukaryota; kingdom Metazoa; phylum Chordata; class Mammalia; order Chiroptera; family Vespertilionidae; genus Myotis; species Myotis davidii. Next base: position 942,411 of record NW_006285240.1, on the reverse strand, counting down.
TTCAAATATTTTAACCATAGTCTCTGTACTAACCATAGGCATGGAAGACCCAATAACTAGTAGTTATATCCCTTAAGGACTCACAGTCAAGTATCTTTACTTTTTCAAGTAAAAGATTTTTAGGGAAACAGAGGATTAAATCTAGTGGATGTGATACACAAGGATATGGTGCAACCAGTCTTGAAGGGGATAGGACAGCCAGCTTCAACCAGAGGAATGAGGGAGAACTCGCCACAGGATCAGCTGAGACTGTATTTGACACTGAATCGCAATTGGACTTCTCACTCCACCCCATTAGCTCCCTTCCTGCATGCTAAGATTTATCTCTGAATTGGCTCCACAGGGAGCTCAGCACTGAGTTATGCTGTTTTACATCCTCCCTGATATTTTCAACTATCTCTCAGCAAGCCGTCATGTTCTTCATTCAGATTTTTCTCCCAACAATTTCTGGAAAATGGAGGATCTGGGCAGACAATCAAGAAAGAGATGTAGGCATAAGGGGAAAAAGGCAAAGTTCAGTATGGGAACTGAGAGTGAGCTCTGGGAAGTGGTCGCAACCATAAGGCAAAAGTCCATCTACTAGAACTGGGGTAAAGATGAGGGTTGAAATAGCAATAGATTTATTATTGAGTTTGGAGCTTGTTAAACATCCTCTGGCTAATGTCAGAATTAATCTCAAGGTCTGAGATGATAGGAAAGGATAGGGTAAGGTAGTAGGAGTTAAGGACCACTATGCTTTTGAATTAGCTCCTCTTTCCAAGCCTGCACTCTGCAAAATTAAAGACTAACTTTCATATTTAAAATTTCTCAATAGATTCCTTGTACTCATTCTCCATAAGAGACATATATGGATAACAAATATTCAGGAAACCCAATGGAAACACAGAATATAAATAGAACATTTATATCTACAAGCACAGGAAGGAAGTGTCAGCCAATGACAGGAAACAAGAAGAGGGATGTTAAGGCCCAGAAAAGGAGCAGCTAGAGCAGCGGTTCTCAACCTGTGGGTCAAGACCCCTTTAGAGGTCGAACGACCCTTTCTCAGGGGTCGCCTAAGACCATCGGAAAACACATATATAATTACATATTGTTTTTGTGATTAATCACTATGCTTTAATTATGTTCAATTTGTAACAATGCATATCAGATATTTACATTACGATTCATAACAGTAGTAAAATTACATTATGAAGTAGCAATGAAAATAATTTTATGGTTGGCAGTCACCACAACATGAGGAACTATATTAAAAGGGTCGCGGCATTAGGAAGGTTGAGAACCACTGACCTAGAGGAATCTGGTCACTGCTCAGTTCCTTCAGGGTTGGAGAATTTGCATTTTGAGAAAATCCAGCAGATGGTGCTGCTGAGTAGAGAGCAGAAAAATTAGTTTCCTCAGAGGCAATCTCTCCTGTGTAAAATTTTGAAATGATATGATTCTTGCCATAGTAAAATTCCAACTCTATATCTGCAGTTGTTAATATGTATACAGAAGCTAGCTTTTTTTAAAATATATTTTATTGATTTTTTACAGAGAGGAAGGGAGAGAGATAGAGTCAGAAACATCGGTAAGAGAGAAAAATCGACCAGCTGCCTCCTGCACATCTCCTACTGGAGATGTGCCCGCAACCCAGGTACATGCCCTTGACCAGAATCAAACCTGGGACCTTTCAGTCCGCAAGCCGACGCTCTATCCACTGAGCCAAACCGGTTTTGGCCAGAAGCTAGCTTTTAAAGCAAATCCTAATCTTGATTTCACCAATGATCACCTACCTGGGTCTATCTCCAGAAATGCCACTGTTAATGCTTTGTCTGCCTCTATAAATACACTAAGGTATATTTATATACTTTGTTGTGTATATATCAGCCATAATAATATGAATAATACTAGTGGCCCGGTGCACAAATTTTGCAAGGGGGGGGGGTCCCTCAGCCCAGTCTGCACCCTCTCCAATTGGGGACCCCTTGGTGGATGTCCTATTGCCAGACTGGTTTCCCCCAACTGCCCTCCCCTGCCGGCCTGGTCGCCCCATGCAGCCTGCTGTTCGGTTGTCTGTCCGGTTGTTTCAGTCATGACAGCCCCTGGCTTTTTATATATTAGAATAGTTCTGGAGGCTAGAAAGTCCAAGATCAGGGTCAAGCAGGGTTCTGTTCCTGGTGAGAGCTCTCTTCCTGGCTGCTTCTGGCAGTGTCCTCACATGGAGGAGAAAGAGAGAAATCTTTTTCTCTCTTCCTCCACTCATAAGGCCACCAATCCTGTAGAATTAAGATCCTACCCATATGACCTCATTTAACCTCTATGGCTTCTTAAAAACCCCATCTTCAAATATAGTCACCTTGGGGATTAGGGCTTCAACATATAAATTTTTGGGAAGACACAATTTATTCCATAGCAATCACTAAATATAAAAGGACTGAATACCTAGATGTGCCAGTAATGGCAAAATGCAAACATTATCACATATTTTCATCAGATGAAATACACACTATTCTTGAATCTAATCCTAACATGTTAAAAACAGACTTCTGTTTCTTTCCTGAATGACTGAAGATTTTTAGCTTCCAACTACTTTCAAGAACTGTTTTTTTCCTCCAATTTTTGTTTGCTTTTTAACTTACAGAAAGTTGAAAGAATAATATACCCATATATAGCTCACCATTTTGCCACATTCTCTTATATCCCAATCATAACCTCTCAGTTTGGAATGTAACTTAAAGGACATAAACAAACTCAGGCCAGGGGTCATGCAGCCTCTACTCTCAGATCTCTGGTGATGAACTCAACTATTTTTGAGCCAGCTCCTTCTGTGTTTAGAGGCCTCTGGTTGTCACTAAGTTTTGTGTTTAGAATAACCTGAAATCTGGCCCTCTATAATTTCTCTCAGACAAATTAGTTCTAGTTCCTTTCTCACATGACAGCTTTAAGATGTTTGAAGGCAGTGTGCTCATGCCCTCTTCCTTATTCTGAGAGAAAAAAGACTTACCAACCCTGATTCCTTCATACCTTATTTGGAGTGGTAAGGAGTCCTTACTTGCTTAGGTGGTAGGTTCACATTTTTACAAAATGTCACTCAACATTGATAAGACAGTGAGGCTTCTTTGTCTTCTCAAATGGATATATATTTCCCCATTGGCCATGCCAGGCAGCTCAGTGTCTTTGGGGTATGCAAAGATTGGGAATCCCCAAGACAACCCTCAGGTTCCATAATTCAGTAGAAGATTTACAGAACTCACTGAATACTCACAGTTAGTGTTTATCACAGCAAAAGTGATAGATTAAAATTGGCCAAGGGAAGGGATGCCTGGGGCGGAGTCTAGGAGAGTTCCAAAGCCTCCAGTTGTCCTTTCCCAGTGGAGTCATCCCTGTATTGATTTGTGACAACACACACAGAGTATTGCCTCAGGGAAGCTCACCTAAGCTATGATGTCTAGAATTTGTTCTGAAGCTTGGTCACATGGTTGACCATCTGCATGTTCTTAGCTTCCAGCCCCTCCTGAAGTTGAGTTGATAGGGGTGGCCCAAAGCCCCCACATTGTTATAGCATAGGTCACATTGTTAGCATAGACTAGCTGGTATGCCCTAAGGCTCCCAGGTAACCAGGCAGAACACTCCCAAGTGTTTTAATGATGATCTCTCAGGGCAAAGGCCAGACTTCTCTATGGGCAAAATTAATCTGTCCCCCATAGAGCAGATGAACCATCTTTCAGGTTTCCTCCCTGTCCATTTCCCACTTCTCTGTCTGCACATCTCTGCCAGCATGGTGTCTAGGCATGTGAACACCACTGTGACAAGAGAGAATAGCCTGGCTCTGAGTGCAGGTCCTGTCCTGTCCATGCCTCTGCTGCAGGGTGGCTGATCCAGCCAGGTTCCTGGAGCCTTTCTGTGGTGCTTCCCCCTGTGCAGTATTGTTCTTCAGTTCAGTTAAATCCACCCACCTTGCATCTGCCAGGACTTGCAGACCTCACCGAGTCTTAGCCAGGTCCTCTCTTTGGCCCTTGGCATAGGCATCAACCTTGATATTAGATTTAGAGTTACCTCACACTTAACCACAGAGGGCCTACATTAGCAGGTTCTGAGATTGCCAATTCTGTTGCTTACTTTATTTCCCACAGGAGATTGTGGGAACTTGTGGAGCCCTTCCATGCCCCCTCTAGAGCCAAGGCAGGCATGGGAGGGGCACACAGGCCCTCCCTCTGCTGACCCGTGCCTCCCCACTATCTTCATTGTGCAATGGTAGTCCCAGGATGGTGTAGGCCATTCTACATGGCAGTCTCCTCTCAGAGTTCTAAACAAGGACTGGGGCACAAGTCCCTTCTGCTTCTGTGTCTGGCTCTTCCTCAATTTATATATCATCTCTTAGCCACCCTCGTCCAGATTGTGACCTGGAGGGGATGGCAGGCCACTTGCTTGTCCTTTTGCCTTCAGTTATTTCTCCCACAAACCACCAGGCGAGAAGGAAGGACTTCATTTTTATCATATTTTCCTCTATTCTAATTAAGGATTTCCTCAGGGTATACTAGCTAAATGGCTGTAAGGAGCAAGATTTATAAAAGAGGGAAAGAAAAATAATTTCAAAATATTATCTCGATCATACTTTATAAAGTTTGGCAACAATAAGAGTCTGGAGCCCACTGAAAGCAGGAAAACCTCTTCCTGTCTCATCTTCTTTTCCTTTCTTTCCATCTTCCTAAGTCTGAAGAGTGCACAAATAGCTTAGCAACTGCAAGGCCATAGTTTTGGAAATGGGAAGCAGTTCATGATTCACTAGAATATCAGTTTCCATGGTAATGATAATATCTGCCATTTATGTGAACACTATATGGCAAGCATTGTGTTGACTTCATTTAATTCTTCCAAAAGCCCTATCATTACCCTCATTTTACAGATGAGAAAACTAAGGCTCAGAGAAGTTAAGTAATTTGCCCCAAGTCTTACAGCTGCTAAGTGGTGTCACTGGAGTTTAAAAAACCCAGCACCATCTGACTACAGAGATCATGCACGAATTAACCACCACCCTGAACTACCTTTCGATGAGGCTTTCATATTTCTGGTTTTTCAGTCAGTAAATTACTACTTTACCCACGGTTTTGCAAGCTTCCAAGGATCCCTTGGTGCTAGATTAGTAAATGTGGTATTTAAAACCTAGCCTGGTGTTGGCAAACACTCCAAAACTGCTGCTGGGATTATTGAGGGAATCAGACACTTGGGATTCTTCCTTTTTCATCTGTTCTTAAGGGAACCTGTAATAAATCTAATTGGAAGTATCTACTTGATTCCCTACAGGATTATGTCACTTAAAACAGCAGCAAGGAAGGTACTAAAAATCAATAAAAA
>NW_006285240.1:923367-937030 GCF_000327345.1 Myotis davidii | reverse complement strand
GGTGGGGGATGTGCGGGAGGCGGCTGGTCGATGTTTCTCTCTCATCGATGTTTCTAACTCTCTATCTCTGTCTCTCTCCTTTCCTCTCTGTAGGAAATCAATAAAATATATTTTAAAAAAAAGAGAGAAGGGAAGTGAGGAATGGGAGAGAGAATTGAAAATATACAGCTAAGGGCTGGAGGGCAGGCAGGACACTGATTTTGTAGTTCAGGAATAAAGTTTTGGGCACTTTTTAATAGCTGCTATATGTGCAAAAGAAAATTATGATTTAGGTATGGGGACTTTGGGCACATAGTTTCCTTTTGACTTTTGATAAACTGAACTATGGAATTTCTAGGCTCAGTTGGTTGAGGGCCAGCCCATGCACTACAAGGTTTCTGGTTCAATTCCCAATTGACATGCCCAGGTTGTATGCTTGATCCCTGGTGTGGGAGGCAGCCCATCAATGTTTCTCCTCACACTGATGTTTCTCTGGGGCGTTCAGGAGGCAGCTGATCGATAATTCTCATCATTGATGTTTCTATCTCTCTCTCCCTCTTCCCCTCTCTGAAATCAATAAAAATATATTTAAAAATATAAAGACGAACAGTGGTCTCTTTCCCAGGAGCATGCCCATGCCTTTCTAGTCCTCCTGTTCTCCCTCCAGTCGCTTTACCTTTGCCTGTCTCTCTTCCAAGGGCCCTAATTCTGCTTTTGTAACTTGTTCCCCGAAGCCTATGCAGCCCAGCTGGCTCACTTCCACTACCTCTGTAACTTTCTAAATAACCTTTCTCTTATAATTTGAAAGGGAAAAAAAAGTGCATTGCTGATGTGGTCAAAAGGGCAGCACTATGGCCAAAAGGCCACACTGAGAACCCAGCTATATGACTGTGGTCAGTATTGTCCTGGCGCCTTCATTCAGTGATTCATTTGCCCATTAAAGAGTTGAGCTGGGCTTGAAGAATGGGTAGGATTTTCATAGGTGGAGATGATGGGGTTGGATATTATTGGTGGAGTCAATAGTGAGAAGAGACCTAAAGATGAGAAAATCTGGCACATGTTTGGAGCACAGAGAGTTTTCCTTTCAGCCAGAATTTCAGGAGGAGAAAAAAAGAGAGACAAAGTCAGAGAGTAGAACAGGATCAAAGTGTAAAATGATGACTGCTCAGACCTCAGGAACAATGCTCAGTGTGAATCTCCAGTGGCATTGGGAAATTCTGGGAGTAGGAAAAACAGTGAGGTTCTGAGCTTGGGTGGGATAGAGATGAGGGTGGGGGAGGAGAGAAAGGCAGCTCTGGAAGATGATGGTACTCATCAAGAAGAGAAACCAGCAAAACACACATGGTGGGATGATCATGAAGCAGCAATTGACTGAAGGACTGTGCTGTTATAGCAGCCTGTGGGGAGCAATATGAAGAAGGAGGGCATGACGCGATAGGTACTACAGGAGGTAATTCATGTCCAAAGGGAGAAGGCAGCAAGAAGTGCAATGTATTAAATGGTCAGGCTAAAAGCATAGTTTTATCTGAATGAATTGAAGCTACTCAAAATTAACTTCTTGTTTATCTCCTCATGTCAAAAGGTCTCTGCCTGTGGAAGTATTTTCTTAGTGGTTCCCAAACAGCATCTTCTCAAAGCAAAACCAGCAATAACATAAAATCCATTTTGTCATAGGTTTAAAAAGTCAATCATCTGGATGTTCAATCTGTATGAAATAAAAAATAACAGACAGACTGAATTTTTGAATGAAATTTTCCATTCCATTCCATCAATGTCTAATTTGTGTCCTACCATCTCCATAGGATCATCACCACACTTGTGAATTCCTAATAATCACTGTCTCTCAGAGCTCTCAGATCTCTTATTTCTGAGTCATTCATTCCAGCATCTTTCTCTTCTATCAGTCCTTTTAAAATATTCTAAATTCATTTTTCTTCCTTTTGGCACAAAAAAGATTTATATAATAGGTCTCTATTTCTTTTAAGATGTAAGTATATGTAATGATTTTTTTTTCTTTTTTTCTGGGCAACTCTGGCTGGGAGTTCAAACAAATCCACTTTGAGTATGGATATATTTACAGTTTTTCTAATGCACTTCTTGAGGGTGACTGTTCCTTTATAATAATAACCACTATTGTTATTATTATTATTATCATCATCATTATTATAATAAGAATAATAAAGATAAGTCTTAAAATGCAAATATCATTGGGAGGGGGCTCATTAAAAATGAACATTCTTATTAAGAAACAAATAACCAATACTTATAAGCTCTGGGAAGGAGAGGAGGAGCAGAAAGAGAGCACCTGAGTAGGCTCCCAGGCCTGTGACAAAACTATAAACCAAGCTAGATTTACTCCCCAGTTTTGCTTAGGGCCATCCATGTAAAGGTAAACATTAAAATTGAGTGCATTTCTCTTTGTTTTTCTTTCTCTAATTTTGAAATCTAAGTTATCAAGTGCATTCACTAAACAGGATGCTCTTTTGTTTTCACTGTTGTACAGAGACAAAGCTATATTTATGCTCTGCCAGTAAATTGGGATAAATTGAGTTTAAAGTGATTTTCAGAGATATAAAATGTGTTGACTGCTTTGAAGAGAACAAAAGCAACTCTGAATAATGCCTATGGAAAATTGCTTTATACTGTTAAAAAAAATCACTTGTTTACAAAGAAATGCTTCTTTAAAAAATGGAAACTCTATCATAGATGTAATGCTACCTATTTGCAGCTAGTTGTTTCTAAAAATAGTGAACTCTTAGCAAGTGCATTAATCAGGATCACGTGTATAGCAATATCTGTTAACAATGAGATTTCTTCCATTCATTACTGCCCGTTTCATCAGTTATAGACAGTTCTGTCCTTTAATTGCACAAGCATGCAGTAAATTATAGTCTTGAATTTCCCTACCAGAGGCCTAATTTAGGTCAATGTTGAGATATTAGTGCTTTACAACTTGGCCACGACAGAATCCTATGATGTATTACTATAGTCAGAGGTTCCATACATATGGGATACATGCACAGATGATAGATATTGAAATGGCCAGTACCTTCAGGCAAGCAGTGTCCTTTCACAAACCCTAGGTGAAGAGTGACAACTAATGGAACTGAAGCAATGAGGCTCAGCAGTTTAGAAAAATGTTTTTGATTGATCATTTTCCATAAGAACTAAAGATCTAAACACCTGTTCCCTAATTCTTGTGGGACTTCTAATAGTAAAGCCATTTAAAGCCTGCTTCTGGACCTTGGCTACAAATATTTTAGAGCTGATGTCTAAATTCCTCCCTCAAAGGTTTTGATTTAATTGGTCTGGGATGCAGTCTGGACCTCATGATTTTTACAAGCTCCCAAATGGTTGAAAGCAGCCAAGGTTGTGAACTTCAGAGGCTTACAGCTTTACAGGTTTGGCAGCAACCCCACAGCAGCTGATGATTTCCTGTTCCACTTAATGACTCCATTCAAATGGTGATGTCTCTCTAGAAAATAAATACCCACATTTGAACTTTCCTTGGACTCATTGGATAAGAACTGAGAGTGGAACCCTGGCATGAGAACTTTTTATATCTCCCCAAGTGGATCATTTGCAGCCAGGGTTGCAAAATCTTGCAACCAGCCATGAGACACTCTTTGAATGTACATAATTGAAGAAGCCACACATGATTTGATTCTGGGTCAGGGCACCTGCCCGGGTTGTGAGCACAATCCACTGTGTGGGGTGTGCAGGAGGCAACCGATCAATGATTCTCTCTCACCATTGATGTTTCAGTCTCTTTCTCCCTCTCCTTTTGTTAGAAATAAGGTGAGCCCCCAAGTCAGGGGTCCTGGTAGAATACAAAACATACTCGGGAGCCAGGCAGCAAGGCAAACATCTTTATTTCTATGTAGAAGGGTGCGCACACCTGGTCTGGAAGTGTGTGCACATGGAGCAGCACCTGCTTGGCTTTATAATCCCTGACTCACATGACCTGTCCCTTGCTCTTGATTGGAGCTCAGACGCACAGTCTTTCACGATTGGCTAATTCAAAGGGAGGGGCTGGCCTTTGCCATTTCAAGATGGCGGTTCCCAGGGGAGCTGCAAGCATGTGGCCAACGTGGCGACTGCCAAGTCACACAGTCCAAAATGGCGCCTGTCTAAACTGTTCTTTGACAGAAAAGATGATTTGTTTATTCTCACACTTTCCTCCCTGAAATCAATAAAAACACATTTTTTTAAAAAACGAAAAGGTTTCTTGCTCTTATTTATAGTATCTGGGAGATAAATTCTAGTACCTGGGCAAAGTGGCATTATGAATACATTTAATTTAACAATTTTCTTACCTTAACATTGAAAATCTGTCACCCAGTTGCCAATACCAGAAGGGTTTTGGATGACTGTAGAGTGTCTCATATTTATTGTGGGTTACTTCAGGATGCTCATCTGAAGGCAAATGTTATTTTCCTTATTAAAATTCTTCCTTTGTTAACACTAAGAAGTTCCTGCTTGGTGTCCCCCCCATTGGAAAAGTTTTTATTATCTTTCAAGTGAGGCTATTACTTGCCTGCTCTCCTGTGCCTTTGGTCCCATATATCTTCCTGGTGTGGGGCAGGGGCCCCTAATAGTCTTCATTGTCCTGCATCAGGACTTCTCTTTTAGTGAACACCCTTTTGATTTGTGGCTCAATTTCATTTTTAGCCTACCCTTAGTTAAAACAATTATTCTTTAAGAATTTCAGACTAAATTTCTTCATTCCTAAATAAATTTGCAGATCCTTCTCATATAGATAATTGGGAAACCATTCTTTGGAAAACATGGATTACTCAAAGTGTCACTCATTGCTAAAGATAAGGAGTTGTGTGTTGTTTTTTTTATATTGGCAACAGTTTGAGGCAAAAAATCTTGTGTATAATATGTACTATTTAATTAATAAAAACAAATATTTAAGGCGAGTAGTTTTCCCCAAGATTATAAAACTTCTGAATATATTATTCTACATTATATTACCTAGTTGTTCTTTCTTTTTATCATTCCTTCATCAAACATTTTGTAAGAGCTTGCTACAGTGTGTAACAGATCTAGATGTTGGGGGTCAAAAATGAGTAAGACACAGTGTAACTTGACTACAAGGATCATGTCTTGGATTGTGTCTGATGATTAGAGAATCAATGGATTTTTTGAGTGAGCGAATTATAAATCACAAAATAAAAAGTGGCCCTAACCAGTTTGGCTCAGTGGATAGAGCATCAGCCTGCGGACTGAAGGGTCCCAGGTTCGATTCCGGGAAAGGGCATGTACCTTGGTTGCAGGCACATCCCCAGCCTGGGCTCTGGTCCAGGCACATGCAAGAGGCAACCAATAGATGTGTTTCTCTCATCTTGCGATGTCACAGCTAAAGGAATTTCCCAAGACTCGCACAAGAGGATGAGTGATCTTTATTTCTGTGTCATAAAACCCCTGAGTTTCACTTCATCCCACCATGGAAAAAATCCAGTCTTGTCTTCAGTATGGCAGGAATTAAGGCCACTGGGCAGAGTTTCTGTTCCATGTTAAAGTCCAGTCCCACATCCTGAGTGTGGAGTCTACCTGGCCCCGGACCATATGGCTGCTTAAGGCCACATGGCTATGCTGAAAGGATGGGGCGAGTGCGGGGCCTGGAGCGAGAGAGGAACAAGCAGCAAGAGTAAAGCACGAGAGAGGGAACTCTTTGTCTGAGGGTTTTACCTTCCCAAGATTTCTGCAGCTTGCAGTGGCTCCCCGCTCCTAGCCAATCCATTGTTTCCCAGGCAACCACCTTCCCTAGTCACAGTAACTTCACTGCAGGTGAGCCCATCTCCCCCTTTGTTTGAAAGGATCTGTGGTTTTTCTGGGGAGTGTGAAGTTGTAACTTCCCAGATGACCATATATGTCTGGTCTCCCCTTTGCTTTCTTCCTGTTATTATATTAATAACTAGCTAATTATGATGATAACAGTATTACAGAGGTATTGTGAAACATTAGAAACAGCTGTTTTCATAAGTGTTTCCAGAGACATGAGCAAAGGGGTCCATCTGGGGCCTAATGTTCATTCTAAAACTCAGTGCAATTTTTAAAAACAAGTAAAATTCAATGATGTGAATCCTATTTTCTGAACAAAAAAAAATGGTAATCTCAAAGTTAAAGCATTAGAAGGATTTTTATGTTCAAGAAAAGAAAACAACTGGTCACAAGATTGCTGAACAATTTTGTGAAGTTCTTAATGCAATTCCTATCCAAATCCCAGCAAGTTTTAAAAATAAATATAGACAACATTATTCTAAAATTTATATGGAAAAACAAAGGCAATAGAATAGCTAAAACAATTGTGATATGGAATAATAAGTGAAAGGAACCAGCCTACCTCATTTCAAGACTTATATAGTTACTGTAGTAAAGACTTGGATGGTATTAACAGAGGAATAGACCTGTAGATTGATGGAACAGAATAAGAAACACAGAGTTTGCCTCACACAAATACAACTGATGTTTTGATGTAGGTACAATGGCCCTGGCTGGTTTGGCTCAGTGGATAGAGCATCGGCCTGAGGACCAAAGGGTCCCGGGTTCGATTCTAATCAGGGGCACGTGCCCAGGGTTGTGGGCTCGATCCCCAGTGTGGGGCATACAAGAGGCAGCCAATCAGTGATTCTCTTTCATCATTGATGTTTCTATCTCTCTCCCTCTCTCTTCCTCTTTGAAATCAATAAAAATATTTTTTTAAAAAGAAATTTAATGGAAAAAACATGGCTTTTTAAACAAGTGGTGTTGAGTATCCATAAGGAAAAAAGTGAACCTTGACCTAGGACTCACACTTTATACAACGATTAACTCAAAATGATTCACAGATTTAAATGTAAAACATAAAACTATAAAACTTTTAGTAACACACATAAGAGAAAATATTCATAATCTAGGAATAGACAAAGAGTTACTAAACTTGACACCAAAAGCAGATTTATAAATGCAAAAATTGATAAATTATGCTTCATCACAATTTAAAACTTTTGCTTTGCAAAAGACTGTTATGAGGATAGAAAAACAAGTTAGATAATGGGGGGTGGGGAGGATCTGCAAAGCACATACCCAACAAAAAAGGGCAAGTATCAGGAATATAAAAATGAACTCTCAAACTCAACATTAAAGTCTAATTAGAATAAAGGCAAAAGACACGAATAACACTTAACCAAAGAGAATGTACAAATGGCGAATAAGGACACAAAAAGATGTTCGGCATCACTAGCCAACAGGGAAATACAAATTAAAACTGCAGCAAGAATAGCTTAAATAAAAATTAATGACACTAAAGCTGATGAGAATGAAAATAAAATGGATTATTCATATATTACTATTGGGAATGTAAAATGGTGCAGCCACTCTGGAAACACTTTGATAGTTTCTTTATTATGACAGTTTCTACATGTTGTTACCATAAAACCCTATAATTATACCAGTGAAAATGAAGACTTATGTTCACAAATTTTTGTAGCAGCTCCATTTATAACCTCCAAACACTAGAAACAACTCCCATGCCCTTTAGCATATGGTTGGTTAAACAAACTGTGGTAAATCCATATCATGGAATACTATTACTTAGCAAAAAAGGGAACAAATTAGTGATACATGCAACAACCTGCATGAATATTCAGGCAGACAATGATGTTGAGAGAAAAAGGCAATCCCAGAAGGCTAGATACTATATGATTCCATTTTTCGGTAACATTTTTGAAGTGACAAATTTATAGAAATAGAGAATATATTAGTGGTCACCAGGAGTTAGGGGGTTGAGGGAAGAAGAGGAACTTGGCATGGCTATAAAAGGGCAACAGGAAGGGTCCTTATTGTGGTGAAAATATTCTGTATCTTGACTGTATCAATGTCAATATTCTGGTTATGATATTGCATTATAGTTTTACAAGATGTTAGCATTGGGGAAAACTGGCTAAAGAGTCCATGGAATCTCTCTCTGTTATTATTTTTTTTGCAACTTCATGTGAATCTACAATTATTTCAAAAGAAAAATAAAACCCGAATATTACCATATCACCTCTCTTCAGTAACTTCCCCATTGTAGTAAGATAAAATAAGAAGTGCTTCATGGTGCTTGATTAGAACTCGTGTGGTCTAGCTCAGTGATTCCCAGCCATGGAAGCCTGTTAGAATTACCTATGGTTCTTACAAAAAATACTAATGTCTGGTACTTACTCCAGCCCAATTAGATCAGGATCTCTGGGGTAACTAGACATTGATTAGTGTTTTATTTGATTACAGTTGGTCTTACCATCAGACCATAGTTTCCATGAGGGCAGACTTCTTTTTACCTTCCGTTCTCCAAGTTCTAAATAAGTGTCTGCCACATAGGAGGTGCTCAGTAACTTTATGTCAAGTGAATGAATGAACGAATGAATGAGTAGAGGGGAAATGGATGTATCCCCCTCCCCTCTCTTACTGCCTCCCTGAACCCATGAACATAGAGAAGGAATAAGATGACTTCCCTTCATTCCCATCTCTTCAGAGCATCCCTATGAAATTGCAGCAGGTATCACAGCATTGCTCCAAAGAGATCTAACCCACAGCAGAAAATCTGAAAATGATGACAGTGCCTCCTTCTTCACACTCAATCAACAGATTTAATGAGAGTAAAACAGAAGCTGACAAGGAGGTTGAAATGACACAATCTTACTCATGCAGAATAAAGAAAACATTTTAAATGCAGCTTAAAAAAACTAAAGGCATGACAAAGAAATGTATAAAGATTTTAGGGAAGGAGAAAAGCCAGGGGAAAGGAAGCACGAAGACTTTGACCTAGTAATCACATTTATAGAAAGTCTTTCTTGTGCACCGCTCATCAAGCCAGAGTGTTTTACTTCACGTTAATAAGGGAGTAAAATAATGCCATCAGCCACTGAAGTCAGCAAATTCCAAGGTAGTCTGGGGCTGTCCTGATTCTGTCCTACTGCCCTCCCCTCCTCCCTCTGTCTATATCCGCATTTATAGTCTGAGCACAATAATTTATGCTTTAAACAATTAACTTGAGACATTGCAGGTTCTGAAATATGATATGAATCTCAGTCCACAAATCCCCAAACAACAGTGTGTGAGAAATACAATTTTATTTCCAGTAACTGTTGAATTTCCATCTCTACACCACCATGGCCACTAACACCACCACTACCACCACAACCCATTCTACCTAGCTGGTAGGAAACTTACCTTCTCATGTTTGGTGGAAGGAGTGTTTATCAAGTGCTCCCTGGAATTGTCAAGGTGTAGGGTGGTAAAGCACTGAGGGGGTTGGGTGTATATTGCCCCTTGAGTCCCCTTTTCACTCAGGTGAAAGGAAGCAAAGCCCTTTACGTCTGGCAGCTCCACTGTTTCTGTTTGGACTCCTGCTTTAGGCTTGGAAATCTTTATTTGGCTGTTTCTATTCACATCTGCGCAGATGTCTCAGCAGCCCTTCGCTCTGCGGGCTTGCTTTCTCCCGGACAGGTATGCTGGAAAGCTCATACAGTACCCTTCTCTCCTCTCTCCTCCCTCCATCCACACAAAATCTCTTTGTAGCTGGCAGTGAAAAGAAGTCCCACCCATTAGTCCCCTACCCATCCCAAACCCCCGATTCTGGCAAAGACACTTTGTCTCAGTCTGCCGGATCTCAAACTTTTGGAAACCAGTCAGGAAGGCTAACAGGCTCTTTCCTCGCCAGAGGCTGTGAGCGCAGGACAGACCACGTACTCAATTGGGAGTTGGGTGGAAGGAAATGAAAAAGGAGGAAAAGGAGCTCTACGGTGATGAAAAAGAATGCATTGTCTCAAAATGTTATCTTGGAGTAATAGCTAACATTTTTTACGCGCTTATACAACGTGCCAGGTAGTATATTAAGTGCTTTGTATGGTTTATCAAGTAATTCTCACAAGCCAGAAATAAGTTGTTGTTACCCACATTATACAGGTCAGGAAACTGTGTCTCCATGAAGTTTAGTCACTTGACCAGTGTCACACCGCTAGTAAGTGACAGGGTTGGAACTAGAGCCCAGCTTCCAAAATCCGTTGCCTTGCTCCAGTTTCTGGCTTCTGGTTCATGATGTACTTCACAGAATGAATTTCTGCTTCAATCTTGCAGTTGTTCCTGAAGACTAACCTATAGGCATTAGCTAGGGTTCATGCCAGTGGCTCAACTGGTTCCCTTTATTTTTGCCAGCCAGGTTTCCCTGGAAAGTTCTCTGATGTCTTTCTCCAGCTCCCAGGTACCCAGCATGCCTAGTCCTCCAGAGTCACTTGGTGTTTCAATCCTTAGATCCCAGCAGTACCCCTGGAGGGGACCACCATCCCATGTTGTAACAGGTAACTCAGGTATGTGCATATATCACAAACTTCTATATTTAGAAGCCATGTAAAGAACTACCTCATTTTCCTTGGCTGATGTGGCTCAGTTGGTTGGACATCATCCCACGCACCAGGAGGTTGCTGTTTCCATTCCTGGTCAAGGGCACATACTGGGTTGCAGGCTTGATCCCCCATAGTGGGTGGGCAGGAGGGAGCTGATGGATGTTACACTCTCACATTGATGTTTTTCTCTCTCTCCCTCTCCCTTCCTCTCTCTCTAAAAAAATCAATCAATTAAAAAGTATGCATATATATATGAAGAACTGCCTCATTTAATGGTAGAATGTGCACCATGCATGAAGTGAGGCCGGGCAGCCCATAACATGAG
Organism: Myotis davidii; assembly: GCF_000327345.1. NCBI lineage: Eukaryota > Metazoa > Chordata > Mammalia > Chiroptera > Vespertilionidae > Myotis > Myotis davidii. Next base: position 926,353 of record NW_006285240.1, on the reverse strand, counting down.
GGGTTTTAGCTCACAGGGAAGCCTATTACATCCATCTTGAGATGAACAAGGAGCTTAAAATGATTGGCTTGGCAAACAGGCAAGCATGTTTTAAAAAAAAAATTGTCCTGCCCCAGGAATAATTGAGGAGTATGGAACTACTACCATGATCTTTAAAACGATCATTTTCAGTGTCACTCAGGCAGCTTAGCCAAAAACATAGATGGGTCACCAAAGATCCCGCACTAAAAATAGGAAGAATTATGGGGCTGGGGGACACAAACACAAAAATAAGGGAATATAGAAAGAGAAAATAATTAAAATAGTTATAATAGAAATACACTTCGAAATTTGTGAATTTACTGAGTTTTGTCCTTTTAAATTTCCCCTCCCATGCAGCCTCCTCAGGTCCAGATGTGATTACTGATTTTTAATCTCCTGCCTTCTTTACCTACTGTTCTCTTCCAATCATTCTCAAACCTTGTGGAAAGGTAATATCATCCCTAGTGTAGACATGAAAGAATGTGGCCTCAAGAGGTTAATGAACATTTGGGCAAGGCCTTGGCATCAGGAAATAATTGTTCTCTCTTTCTGTTACATTATATTGACTCTAGTAGGTCCTTTAGGAGTGGATTTAAAGATTTGAGGAAGAGACCACATATCTGAATTGCTTGGCCTCTTGGTATGGTTAAAATTAAAACATGTAATCACTGTCCCTCCTGCCTTTGTGTAGGTTGACCTGGGCCAGACGTAGAAAGCATTAGATTTGCAATATTGGGAGTTTCTCTTCCCTTTGGCAATTGAGAATAAATTCTGTAGAGCAGTGGTGCACACTGGGGAGCTTTTAAAAATCTCCATGCCTGAGTGGCATGCCTGAGAATCTGAGGGGTGGGACCCAGATACCAGTATTTTAAAAAACTCCCTTAGTGTTTCTCCTCTGCAGCCATGGTCAAGAACCAGCCCTAAAACAGTGGTTCTCAAACTTGAACATGCACCAGAATCACCTGGAAGGCTTGTTAAAATGCTGGTTGCTGCCTGGCCAGTGTCATTCAGTGGTTGAACATCGACCTGTGAACCAGGAGGTGACAATTCGGGGTACATGCCCGGGTTTTGGGCTTGATCCCCAGTAGGGGGCTTGTAGGAGGCAGCCATCTCCTGGACGGTGTTAGTTCAGGGGAGAAAATGCCTGGGACACATAAATTTTGTCTCAACCCTCTAATTAGTTCTGGCCATCCAAGACGTGTTTTCAAATAGTAGTTGGAAGACACTAACCCAAAATGTATTCATTATTTTGTGTACTTCAGCTGTTACTATAATCCTTGTATTTAGAATCAAGCTGATTGCTAAATACAACAATAAACATTCAGGCCTTGAGTACCTCATGTTTTCATTATATTTACCTCTAGTTCAATAAAACATTTTATAGACGTTCATTCTTATTAAAGACCTAATTAATTCCCATGATACCCATGAGAAGTAAAGAGGTGGGTTCTACTATGCCCATTTTAAGAGGCGATAATTAAGCCCTGCCTGGAGTTACACTGACTATTTGAAGAGCCAGGAGTAAATTGCAAGCCTTGACAATGGTGCTGTGCCTGCTAGTCAGTACCGTATTTTGCTGGTGTCATTGATTCATCAGAGTCCGTTTAGTGCCGTTATAAATGTCTAATTTCAAAATCATTTAAAATGTACACAGCAGATTGTAAAGAGTGGTTGCTAATTAGAGAAGGACAAGAAAGCTAGGACATTTCATCCTAAAGGTTTACCCGTTTAAAGCAATACAGCAGTAGAAAAGTGAAAAAAAAAAAAAAACCTATACATTACAGTTCAATAAATATCTACTGTGGGCTAGGGCTACTTGGTGCAAGTCCTGTTCTAAGTACTATGGAATAGGAAGGATAAGTACATATCCTCAATATGTCATATTAAATGTGCCAACATGTGTGTATAGGATGCTTCTGTGTCCTTGGCGGCAGAGAGGATTTTATGAAAAAGGTAGAAATGGAGATGGCCCTTGAAATATTAGTAGGACTGGTTCAAGTGGTCAGGAGGAATCTAGCTGCTAGACAAAGAGGTAATGAACATGGGTGGGGTTGTAACCAGACAACCAGTGGGTCCGGACTGCCTGTCACTACTTGAGCCTATTAAGCAGAGACAGGGTTGAATCGTTTATTCCAATATATGAGCATTTATTCCAATAATGCTGGCAGCATGGGGGAGCAGCAGGTCATCCACAAAAATCTACTCCGCCCCTCTGCACAAGTCAGCAGCTTATATTGGGTAAAAGGACAAAGGTTACATGGGAAAGTAAGAATTACAGGCATGGGAAAGTAGGCAATGGTTATAGGTTACAGGCAATGTGGACCGGGGGTGGGGGGTTGTAAAGGGTGGGTGCCTTCTGGATCAAATTACAGGCAGCAAGGTTGTTAATCTAGGCCAAGGGTCCTCAGACTTTTTAAACAGAGGGCCAGTTCACTGTCCCTCAGACCGTTGGAGGGCCAGACTATAGTTTTAAAAAAAAATAGTCAGCTGCTAAGCAACAGGCAGCGGCGGCAAAAACACTGGTGGGCCGGATAAATGTTTTCGGCGGGCTGCATGTGGCCCTTAGGCCGCAGTTTGAGGACCCCTGATCTAGGCAGTTTTTGGAAAAGGAGGAAGGACTGCATTCCTCCCATGTCCCAGGGAGTAAGACCCTCAGCCAGGTTAGAACGTACTTTCTCTTATCAGAACAGAACAATCAAAATTAACAGAGCATGATTAATATTTCTTACTAGGGGCCCGGTGCACGAAATTCGTGCACTTGGTGTGTGTGTGGGGGAGTGTCCCTCAGCCCAGCCTGCCCCCTCTCACATACTGGGAGCCCTCAGGTGTTGACCCCCATCACCCTCCAATCGCAGGATCAGCCCCTTGCCCAGGCCTGACGCCTCTGACAGAGGCGTCAGGCCTGGGCAGGGGACCCTCATCTCCCCCCATCCCTGGATCTGCCCCCAGCCCAGGCCTGATGCCC
>NW_006285240.1:920050-923219 GCF_000327345.1 Myotis davidii | reverse complement strand
GCATTTGCCTCCCTGCATTTTGCCTACATATGCAAATTAACCGCCATCTTGTTGGCAGTTAACTGCCAATCTTAGTTGGCAGTTAACTGTCAATCTTAGTTGGCAGTTAACTGCCAATCTTAGTTGGCAGTTAATTTGCATATAGCCCTGATTAGCCAATGAAAAGGGTATTGGTCGTATGCCAATTACCATTTTTGTCTTTTATTAGATAGGATAATTAGAGGTAGTCCCCAGTATTCTATTTCTGCCTCTAACAGGGCCATAGTTGCTATTGTCTGGAAGAGGAAGTTAGGAGCTCTCCAGTGGTCATTTCCTGCTATGTGAACTGAAGGCAGAAAAAGCCAGACAGTAAGGGAGAGAATAAATAGAATTGCAGAGGAAACAGAGGGAGACTTCCTGAGTTCTTATCAATACTCCAGTTTCTGGTTCCAATCTCTGCCTGAGCCTCAGCTGTATTCCTGATCTACCCCAGTGTCTTCAAATGAATTCCAGTGTTTTGTTGACCAACAGGAGAAACCAAGCAGTTGTTATTATTTTGTTATTGTTGTTGCTAATCCTCACCAGAGGATATTTTCTCCATTGTTTTTAGAGAGAGTGGAAGAGAGGGTAAGAGACACAGAGAGAAAAACATCAATGTAAAACACATCAATTGGTTGATTCCTGCACTTGCCCTGACCAGGGCTGGGGATTGAGCCTGCAACCCAAGTACATGCTCTTGACAGGAATCGAAGCTGGAACCCTTCAGCTCATGGGCCCACACTCTAACCACTGAGCAAACCGGCTAGGGCCCAAGCAGTTATTGAAGACAGGAATCCTAGCTGCAAGTTTAGGAATGAGCCAAGAGGGTTGAGTGTTACCAGATCTAAGCCCTGGGGCAAGTACTTGAAAACAACCCAGTCATCTTTGGTTTAGAAACCACATTGTGGGTTGGCCATGTGGGCTAAAGGGGCCACAAGCTAACCTGAAAAGCTCAGGGGAGGCCTACATGGTGGTCTTGCAGAATCAGAGACCTAAAGTAACCACAAAGGATGGTCTGAAATTAAACTTTAACCAAAAACAGTTATGGTGGGTAGTTGCATCCTAGGCCGGTATCTTCACTGACAAGGTCAACTTTACCTTAACCGAGCCTATCTGTCTTTTTGCATCTATAATAATATACCCTTTGAAATGTCTGGGTAACTTGTAACTTCCCTTTTTCTGGACTCCCTTGGGGCACAACCTAATGTGCTGGGCACCAGGACAGATACCACAAATTCCTTCATTATCATGTTAATTGATCTTGCACCCACCTAAGTATATGTCTATCATTTTACTCTTTAGCCAATCCCAGGGGTCCCCCCCACCCCCGCTTTGCTTTCTCCGGCCTCTCTCGTCTACCACCAATGAATTTAATGTAATCCACCTACGTCCCTTTCCTTTGATTGCAATGTATAAATACAGATGTAACCCGCCATTCTCCGGAGCATTATCTCAATTCATTGCGGTTCTGCTTCCTGGCATCTGTTGACAGTTTGGCTCAAATAAACTCACAAAAATTCTTTACAGGTTTCAGTGTTTTGTTTTGTTTTTCACGTTAAAAGGCAGATAATTAAAAGAGTGAAGGGAGCTCACCAGGTTTTATTCCTGCTACTAAGGCTATGGCTTCAGACTCTTCCACTGAGATAAACTGCCAGACTCAGAAACCTCCTTGCTTCTTGGGCACAATTTGCGTGGTGGCTGCTGCTTGTAGATCAACTGGATAAAAAACATTTTTAATCAGGTAGGTTATCTTCTTTCTAAAGGCACAAAGAGTCATTCACCTGGAATTAAACCGCCTACTTGAGAATAGCTGGTTTGGCAAGAGAACTGTTTGCCCAAGTATTTGTTCTTAGTATTATTTTTAATGTATTTTAATGACAGATTGTGACTTGGAGGTGATTCATTTTTATTTCCTAGTTGTCTTGACAACAATGTACTTTATGATATTCTATGTACTTGAGAATCATGAAATTTTATAATCAAGTAATATGATGCTTATTAAAATTTTGATTCAAAATGCATCAGTAAAATTCTGTCAGGTTGGGTGAATTGGAGAGGGACAATTATTTTTATTAAAACACTAGAGGCCCAGGGCACAAATTCATGCATGGGGGGGGGGGGGCTCAGCTGGACCTGCACCCTCTCCAATCCAGGAGCTGTCAGGGGATGTCCTACTGATGGCTTAGGCTCACTCCTGTGGTTCTCTGCTCTCTGCGGGGCCTGGCTGTTTCACTGCCGCCCTGAGAACAAAGCTGCCATGCCCCGCTGTCTGCTCTCTGTCTGCTGGGCCTGGGGGCTTCGCCACCATTGCTGTGTGAATGAGGCTGCTACGCCCTGCTGTCTGCTTTCAGCAGCAGGGCTGAAAGGACTGGGGGACTCCAGCAGGGCTGAGGGGACTGGGCACCACCATCTTGTAGCTATGGGCACCGCCATCTTTGTAATGGAGTGAGGGTCAATTTGCATATTCCCTCTTTATTAGATAGGATTTTCTAAGAGGTCACAAACTGTTGTAGGCAGTGGGAATGGGTGTTAGACCTGTGGAGTCAGACTGGGTTCAGCAACCTCAGTACTTGAGTTCTGGCTAGGAAAGAATTCAGAGCCAAGATTCCAACTACAAGAGAACATTTATCCTATATAATAAAAGGCTAATATGCAAATAGACCAAATCGTGGCACAGCCGGTTGCTATGACCCGGCAGCAGGTGTGAGCAGGGCCAGTGTCAGAGCCACCACTTGCACCCACTGCCAGCATCAACCCCACTCACACCCTCAGCCAGCACTGGAGTTGCTGCTCGTACACTCTGCCGGTGCCTGGCGCTGGTCCCGATCACTTAGCACCATCAGTGGGTGCAAGCGGCAACTGTTGGCCTTGATCACCCCTGAGGACTTCTCCACCTCCCCCTGCTCCTGAGGGGTGTTCAGGGTAGCAGCCGCCACTCACACACACTGACAGCACCGACCCTGCTCACACTCACTGCTGGCACCAACCCCAATCTCTCCACACCATCAGCGGGTGTGAGTGGGGCCTGTGCCATCATGTGTGGGAGCAGCAGCGGTGGGAGCGGGGCTGCTGGCAGACAAGGGCCATGGCAGGAGGGGCTGGGCAGGGGCCTGGAAGATGGGCCTGGACCTACTCCTGTGCCTACCGCAGC
>NW_006285240.1:911004-919660 GCF_000327345.1 Myotis davidii | reverse complement strand
ACCTATAGACCCTGCCTTGAGTGTGACAGGGGGTGGTGCCCCAACCCCCCATCGGCCCTGCTCTGAGCCCAACCAGTGGCTGCACCTAGGGATTGGGCCTGCCCTTGGCCACCCGGGAGCAGGCCTAAACCAGCAGGTTGTTATCTCCCGAGGGGTCCCAGACTGCGAGAGGGCACAGGCTGGTCTGAGGGACCCCCCTTCCCCTGAGTGCACAAATTTTTGTGCACTGGGCCTCTAGTTTATTATAAAATCACAGAGGTGGGAGAAGTAATTTGTAGAAGAAATGGGCTTAAGAAACAAGTTATAGAGGCAAAGGAAGGGCCCTTGGAGTTTAGAAGTGAGGAAGGTAATGGTAACACACCTGGGGCGATGGGAAAGGGAAGGGAAAGGTGCTGGTGAGCTCCCGGAAGGGAGAGGCACTGGCTCCTCTGCCCTAAGGACTTTAAGGGTGGAGAATTTAGGGAGGGTCTCGGGAAAATCTCAATATATTATTCAGCCATTTCCCAGGTATGTCCTTTCAGGGTTGTGGTCTCCACTTATTGATTGACTGACACCAGGGCAGGAAATCATTATTCAATGGAGCTGGTCCTGAAGTCAGCTGTAGCTGGTTTTGCTTTTCTGGGTCTGGAGCTGAAATACAACTGAGGCATATATATTATCTCTAGGGAGGAAAGACTGAGGCATCTAAATTGCATGACCAGCAATATGCTAGGGGAGGAAAGGTCACCCTGGGACAAGGTCCCACCCTACAATTATCCTTTGCTAGGCATGTAGGGCTTTCCACCCTGGTGACCTTCTGTATCTGGCCCATCATCCTTGCTCTGTTCCTGTCTGTCTAACTGACTTAAGGACCTTTACTAAATTTAATTTCAGGGAGGGTTAACTGAGGTGTCCCTCCTAATGACTTCACTTAGAATTTACTTTTACTACATTTGCACTTTATTTTTAGATTTTTTCCCTGTATTTTTGTTAAAAAACAAAATTTAACTGAATAACTTTAAAGATCAAATTGACTTTATTCAACAATTCATGATCTGGCAGCATCCCATCTAGCAACAAAGAAAGGAGTTATGAGGAGATGTACAAAATGGAAGCCTTTTATAGGCAAAAGGGGGAAAGAAAAAGTTTCTAACAAAAGGTAAATTGTTTCCTTTGGGGGAGAAGAGGACCTGTCATGCAGATTACCTCACTAGTACTAATCAGGTAATTCCAGGTTGACTGGAAAGGTTCTATTCCTGGTAGAGGCTGAAATTGCAATGAGGGTAGGTATTAAGTGAAAGGGCGAGGACTATGCCCTCCACCTTGCCCCAGGGTAAGGGCTATGTCCTCCATCTTACCTTGGCCATGTGCTCAGCAAGGCTTCTTCCCGGAAGCCAAGCGCTGCTGGCCACGCCCAGGATTTCTCTGGACTGGCCAATGATAGTCAAGGGAAGTGCACGCCATCACTATGACCACATCCTGTGTAATGAGACACCGACTCGCGCCTGGCCAATCGGCAGGGCCCACAGTCCTTTCTCCTCCCCTTACCCCAACCCCCTATAAAACCTCTCTCCACACAGAGTTTGCTCTCTCTCTGCCATCTGCTGTTGTGCCAGTAAGGGGAGGCAAGGGAGCCAAACCTAGGTTTGAAATAAATGACTCTTTGCTTTTGCTTTTGCGGACTCGCTGGCTCCCTGGTGGGCCCTTGGGAATCTTGAAATCTGGGCACAACATTAAGTTTTGGTTTGTTGATGTGGGCCTTAGCACAAGGGACTCCATTTTGGGCCTGTTGTCTATCTTTTTTTTCTTTAACAATTTTCCCCCTCAATTGAGAGATGTTATCAGATTTTAAGGCGTTAATGCCACACTCAACTATAGCTCGTCTGTTCTTGAAGGTCTTAATCTCTGTGATATTCACAGGCCCCAAATTCACAATTTTAATTCAGTCATTCTCTTCATTCCTTTTCTGACATTCCAGTTTTAGGAAGATCATTTGCTTGGTGGGTAGTGGCTTTGAACAAGCATTTAAAGCTTCCGAGAGACTATAGTGTGCTAGGGATTACTAGGATTATAACTAGGATAATTCCCAATTTCTGGAATACCACTTTGGAGCAATGGTCCTCAGGACCCCAAACAGTCAAAATCAAAGAAGTTAAAAAAAAAGAAAAAGAAGACCCTGTTGCAGGAGCCACCTTTTAAAGCCAAGTGGTTTGCTCAGTGGCTTTATGTAATTGAGTTTCAACTTCTCTAGATGTGTTAATCCAGGTGTAGCAGGTGGTGCTGGCCGCAGCACAAACAACTCTTTGCTCAGCTAAAAGATAATCAAGGGTTATCCTATATAATTAAGATCAACTTTGACCAGAGAGTTTAAGGATTTTTCTTGGGCATGTACTGCCTTAGCAGTGAATTCTGCAATGTTTTCAGTTCAGATGTTCCTGATCATACCCGTAGCTTCATTTACATTTACATTTGGTAGGGCCCTGCCAACAGGAAGCGAATCCTGAATCATGAATGCCTCCTGGTAGTTCCTTTCTAACACAACAAGGTAAATTCAGGGGATGTGACCAATGAGGTGTCTCTGTTTGTGGATAGTGAGGAGCACAGTTAGATAACCTAAGAGGTAATGACTGGTTATGCACCAGCTATCTAGGCATTCAGAGGCTCAAGGAGAATGATAACCACCATAGACAAAGATAAATCCTCTTGGGCAGAAACCACTTCTGCTAAGGTGGCACTGATGACAAATCTAGAAGTCTGAAAGGTTACCCCCCCTTAGCAATAACCTGGGAGATATGAATGATGGCATTTGTTTTCAGGTCAATGTCAAAGTAACAGAAAGGGAAAATAAGGGTTTCCTGTTTAGTTCCAGTATGAAGTCTTGATCTGGTGTCTGGGAAGGAAGCAGTCTTTCTTTATGTCAGTTATTTCTTCTCCTAGTCGGTTAGATTTGGAAGTCTCCAGCATTTGTACAGGACCAGATGTCAGGTGGAGCCTTCTTCACCTGAGATGTATGTCCAAGGTTGAAGTCCCTGAAATTTGCCTGCTATCTGGGTAGTGAAGAGGATCTGGTACAGTCCCTTCCAAGGATATTTAAGGGCAGTCTTTGTTCTTTATGATTCCAAATCAGAAGGCCGGTTAGAGATTTATAGTCCGATATTTGAGGAAACTAGGATAATTTAGGATGCAGTCTAGTTTACAGGTATATAACAAAACCTCAAAGACAATTAATAGAACCAGAATCTAAAATCTATAAATGTATGCCTGATAGGCTTGGCTCAGTGGTTGAGCATCGACCTATGAACCAGGAGGTCACTGTTTGATTCCTGGTCCGGGCACATGCTCAGGTTGTGGGCTCCATTCCCAGTGGGGGATGTGCAGGAGGCAGCCAATCAATGATTCTCATCATTGATGTTTCTCTCTTTCTCTCCTTCTCTGAAATCAGTAAAAAATATATTAAAAAAAAATAAAACCTACAGAGGTATAAACATAATTTCTCTCTATGATTGCCTTCATTGTTTCCAAAGTTAGTTACAGAAAACTAATTTCATTAAACTTGGCCTGATTATTTACATAAGTGCAGCAAGAATAGTGATGGAGCCCTGGATGGTGTGTCTCAGTGGGTTGGGCATCATCCTGTGATCCAAAAGGTTGCTGGCTTGATTTCCGGACAGGGCATATGCCCGGTTGCAGGCTCGATCCCAGGTAGGAAGTGTGCAGGAGGCAGCCCATACACGTTTCTCTCTCCTTCTCCTTTCCTTTCTCTCAGAAATCAATACAAAATCTTAAAAAAAGAAAGATTGATCATATAAGCTTTTTAAAGACTGTTTTGCTAGAAACTTATGAACAAGATGCCAGGGTGGTTTTCCCAAGGGCTTTATTGACTCCATGAAATCACATTAATTCCTTCAAGGTGTCTAGTCATATCTGAGTCTATGAGTCTACACAGATCTCTCTCAGATATGACAATCCAGTCAAAATGTTGGTAATAAAACCAGTATTTTGAATTGTATCCTGTTACAAGGAGAATAGATTCATAGCAAATTGATGCAAATAACTATATTACCATGAAAAGAATACTTAACAGTTTCTAAATTCTGAAGGGATCAGGTAGGAAAAAAAGTGAATGTTTCACCTTTGTTTAAAAAGGTAAACTTTACCAAATTGTTGTAAAGAATGTATTTTAAAAGAAAAAGTTTCTTCAAATCTGAGACACCCATTAAAAAACCAGCAACCTTTCAAACAAGGAGTCCTAAAAATTATATAATCATCCTCTGTTCGTTAAGTCCCATGTTATTAATTCCTGTTCTGCCTGAATCGTTTTTTCCCCTAGTTCCCAAAATTCTCACCCAGTTTAGTTTTATGATCTTAAATTTATCAGAAACATTTACTTATCAAAATTATTTCCATGAATCTCCTTGAGGATGAAGCACTTTTGCAGTACTGCTTTTTATAAAAGCATCAGAGTAAAACAAGAACTGCCTCTGAAAAGACGTAAAGATGCTCATTTTTAAAGAAATTGACACTGTTGTGATTAACAGAGTTGTTAAATAATAGGAAAGGAACAAAGGAGAGGCCAAATATTATTGTCATCTGTGCAGCTTTGCCAGGAAGCTTCCGTTTAACACTCCCTTGGTCTATTCCCCATGGATCGCTGGGGGAAGGGACCGGACAGGGGAAGAATGCATGCATGCCCAGTAAAGTCTGGGTGACATAGGGAAGGTTCTTGTCAGTCAGTCAAACCTGGAACAGGCCACTGGCCAGAGTAGGGGTGGCCATTGCAAGCATGGGAAAATGTGAGATATTTATCCTCCTGAACAAAGGAGTTTGCTCTCTTGTGCTCTTGTTCTCTTGCACTCCTGGTTTCTCAGGACCCCTCATACTCCTGCTCCCCTGCATTTGCCCACATGGCCATGAGCCCCACACAATGGACAGTAACTAGCCTAATGTTGAACCAGACCCAACTCCACCACGGAATGGAAACTTTGGACACTGGCTCTGCTTCTAGCTCTACTGAATCCAAGACTAGATTAAGAAAAATGAGACTTTACAAATCGAGGGATGCAATTCAACACAAATAAAGCTTTCTACCACATCTCATATTCCTTTGGGAGCCTCCAGAAATGTTTATTCCAATGGTACCCCAATCACCTCACTCCCACTAGCAATGGAGAAAGACTGAGCTTTCCTCTGATAACAATATGAGAGTTCATTTTAATGGAATTGACAAGAAAAGTTGGTCATTTCTGTGACATACAACATGTAAATATAATAACTAAAATTATGATGACAACCTTACACCAGGACATGGTTAGACTTTAGGAATTCCATATAATTTCTGGAACACTTATATAGCTATACAAATAGAGCATAAAGATGCTTCAGAAGTCCTCTGGAAAATCCCAAAGTTAGTTTGAGGGCATAAAGTCTTTATTTAGAATTTGATTTTGGGAAGTTTGTAAAAAATATCAAAAGATTTAAAAACACTTGGTCAAATAAGGTCATAGGTTGCTGTGAAATAATACAAAAATTTTGCAGGCAAATGTAGAAAGTTAAATAGTTGTTTTAAAAAAACCCCAAACAACACTTAGTTGTTTTTGTTTTAAATATATTTTATTGATTTTTTACAGAGAGGAAGGGAGAGGGATAGAGAGTTATAATCATCAATGAGAGAGAAACATCGATCAGCTGCCTCCTGCACACCCCCCACTGGGGATGTGCCCTTGACCAGAATCGAACCTGGGACCCTTGAGTCCGCAGGCCAACGCTCTATCCACTGAGCCAAACCGGTCAGGGCAGCTGTTAAAAAAAGTATATATGTATATATATTGAGTTCAGAGAGGAAGGGAGAGGGAGTGAGAGAAACATCAAATGTGAGAGATTCACCAATTGGCTGCCTCCTGCGCACCCTCTACTGGGGATTGAGCCCACAACCCTGGCATGTGCCCTGATGGGGAATCGAACTGTGACCTTCTGGTTCATAGGTAGATGCTCAACCACTGAGCCAAGCTGGCGGGCAACCTTTACCTTTTTTTAATAGAGAAAATTCAGCATTCTTAAGTAATCAAAAACCTGATAAAGACAACAGAGAAAATTATTTTGACAAAAGACATAATCTTCATTTTCTAGGCAGATTATTTTCAAAGTAAAGAAAAATTAAGGAAATGTGACTTTAGAAACGGAGGGATTTTCTACATCTCATCCTCCTGAAATTCTTACTCCAGTGGAACCCCACTCTCATTATCAATGGAGAAAGACCATCCATACAATTCTCTAATAACAATTCCCATTGTGGACTCTTGTACTGGGGGGAAAATTGAACCAGCTGACCTTAACAAATGGGGATGACAGACTAGGGGCTCTCCAAAAATGGGGAACTGCAATCTGCCAACCCATGTGGGTCTTGGGATGGAATCAACGGATGGAGTTTTCCACCAATTAAATGAGACTTGTGGTCTGTAATAAAGACTAGGGGTTTGGGCTCTGGGCAGAATCATTTGTCAGCTTAAGCTGATTTGCCTGGTATTGGAAAGCCGATTAGACTGGAAGCTCTATGCAAAGAGAGCCGAGCTTGGAATAAAGAAAACTTATTCATGGCCCTTGGAAATGGTTAGAAAGGCAGAGAACTCAAAAGGGGTTTGTTGGTGCTATGTGTTTCTTGTCCCCAAATATGGTCAGAAGTGTACTTTGGCACTGACTGGGTAGCTTAGTTGGTTAGAACGTCACCCCAATACGCCAAGGTTCCAGGTTTGATCCTTGGTCAGGGTGCATACAAGAAAGCAACCAATGAATGCATAAATAAGGAGAGTAATAAATCAATGTTTCTCTCTCTCAAAATTGATTAAAAAAAAAATTTTGCTTTGGATCCCACCACTGCCACCAAATCTGTTAAAAAACAAAATTCAACTGAGTGAATGTAAAGATCAAATTTACTTTATTAAAAAAAAAATCACAAATTGGGCAGCAGCCCATCTAGCAAACAGAAAGGATCTCTGAGGAGCTGTATACAATGGAAGGCTTTTATAAGCAGAAGGGGGCAAAAGACGGAAGTTTCTAACAAAAAGTGGATTGTTTCAGGCAAGGCACCCTCCTTTGAGGGAAGAGTGTCGTCTACCAATCAAGATTAACTCACTTGTGTGGATCAGGTGATTTCAGATTAAGCCGTTAAAAGTTACATTCCTGGGAGAGGCTGAAACTGCAATTAGGTTAGATATTAAGTCTTGGTTTGCTGATGTGGGACTGAACAACAGTGACTTAATTTGGGGTCTATTGTCTTTTATTTAAAAAGTTACAGCTTTTCTTTCTGAATTATTTTATGAAATTGGAATAAAGTAGAAAGAGTTTTATACCTGGCTTTTTTTCATATAAAGTCTTAAAATTACTCATGAAAAACCATTTAAAATGTTTATTATAAAAATTTCAAACAGAAAATTAGAAAAAAAATAATGAGCACCCTACTAAAATCACAATCAAGTAAATTTAAAGATTCCTTGACACAAGTCTACACCAGATGCTTGTAGGAAGTCCAAAGCTGAAGCGACATTGCATAAATAGCGCTCCAGAGAAACCAGCCAGCGGTTTTCTGGCATTTCCTTAATTTGAAAAATTTACATTACAAAAAAGCAAACTCTTTCTTTGACCTCTTGTGCAAACTGAGGAAAACTCAACAGGGCTACTGTAACTCCCTGCGCCTTACCCTCAGTAGACACTGAAAACATGAACCCAGTTTCAGTCATTTTAAAGTCCTGTGTACTGACAAGTGCACTTTCTCCGTCTCCCGGAGAAGCGCAGTTTGGGGTCCCGGGGCGCAGCAGCCCGTGAAGCCGGAGTGAGGGCGCGGTAAAAGCCTGCACCGAGGCCGGCCGGCGCGCTTTGACTTACCCACCGCTCACCGTCTTTTAGGGTCAACAACACATTTGAGAGCCACACGTGTGAAGTGGGCCGCCCCGAGGCTTAGTGGAAGTGAAATGTAGAACCACCTGGAGGGCTGGTTAATGAGACCGCAGCATCCCGCCCTTGGAATTCCCCATTCGGCAGATCTTTGTAATTCTAACCAATTCTCCTCTGATGGTAAAAAGGCTGGTCCTACGATCACTGGGACCCCCAAGTGCTTCGTGGCAGGAGCTCAATAAATATTAACTATTAATATCACCGTCCAAGCTGTCCACCGGAAAGGGCTGTGGACACTATCCAGATGTTGCTGCCAACACATCCCGCTTCCTCCGCAGGGAACAGGGCAGAACTAGGAGGCAGCCGGAGCAGCGGCGTCACTCCCTCACGGAAGGGAATCCCTTCCTTCATCTTCCACCTCCGGGAGAAAGCAGAGGCCGTCCGACCCGGAGCCTGCCCCTGCCTTGCAAAGCCCTCGCTCCCCGCCCGGCCAGCCGAGGGTCAGTGCCACGATCCCGGCGCCCCCGAGTGGGGTGAGGGGCTGGAGGCAGGTGCGGAGAGGAGGCTAGAGCCCCGCGGGAGGGCGTGGCGGGGGCGAGGGCGCTCTGCTCGCACCCCGTTCGCTCCTGGTCCGTTCCCATCCGATCGCCCACGGCCGATGGCCGGGCGGAAGATGGCTGCCCGAAGCGCCACGGACAGTCACGTGTCTCCGCGATACCGTCGTGCGCCCCCTCCCCCGCCAGGCAAGTCTCCGACACTGTGGGAGGCGCTCCCTGGGCAGCCCCTCGGG
>NW_006285240.1:910483-910775 GCF_000327345.1 Myotis davidii | reverse complement strand
GAGGCGTCGGGAGACTCGCCGGTTACAGCTGGCCCCGCCTTCCCAGCGCGAACAGGCCTCTGGGGGCGGCCCCGCAGGTGGCTCCCTTGTTTTGGGGGGCTGGTCGGTGGACAGAATTGGAAAACGGTCTGTGAAGTCCCAGGCCGCCCCTTTTAAATGCACGTTCACTCAGGAGTTTTCCCAAGGGTCGCAACTCTAGGCGGGGTGGGGAGGAGCCCCCTCGGCCGCTCGCAGACTCGTGCCCAGAGCCCGGGCTCCAGGAGGCCGAGCTTGCGCTCGCGGTTCCGACCAG
>NW_006285240.1:889034-909778 GCF_000327345.1 Myotis davidii | reverse complement strand
GGGGAGACGGGGAGACGGGTGGCCTTTGGGCAGTGGCCCCGCTGGGGTCGGGAGACCCGCAGGGACCGGAGACCCGCCAGGATCGACCCCAAATCACGGCCCCACCCCCACGCCCCGGGCGGCGGCGTGACAGTTGGTACCTCCCGGTCAGATCACGGTCGGCCAGGCGCCCAGGGTTTCAGGATCCTCCCAACCCAGCCCCCTGGCCACGGCCGCTCCGTGCCCCTCTACGACGTAGCTGGAGGGACCCCACTCCCGAGGAGCACACTCCCCGCCGTAGGACGCAGAGCAGCCTCTAGGTAGGAGGAGGCTCCGCGATCCCGCTGGGCTGCCCTCGCTGGGTGGGGGTGTTTAGGGGCGAGGCCTGGAGGGACCGTGAGCGCAGCCTGGAGCTGGACAGTCGCTCCGGGACACGGCTGTCCCCGTGAGCGAGGGGTCCCCGCGATTCCGTGGAGGGGGGGGTGTCAAGGGCAGAGCAGCGACTCGGGTCGCGGCGTCTGGTGGGCCGATGCGCTGCCCTGGTCCATCTAACGGATTCAGCCTGGCGCGTTCTGGTTAACGCTTGCTTCCCTCTTGGGAGCCGCGAGTGAAAATCGGGACAAGGGTTGACGTGGCTGGAGGGAGTGATGAACATCCGTGCGGGTGCCTCTCAGATGTTTCTTTTCACCTTCAGACAGTGCAGACTTCTGCTGTGCACGCTTATGAAACCGCGAGTGAAGGCTGCTCTCTGAAAGGGAAGTTTATGTTCTGCCATGGGGCCTTCCTACTATTTCAAGCTCCCCGGACATTTACCTTCCTGGACCTTTAGAGCTGTTTGGACAGGTTCTTTTGCTTTCAGATTTGGGGGCGTTTCTGGTTGGCTGCCTGGATATGGAAGTGCGAAGTGCCTGTCATGGTGCGCTGTGAACTCCCCAGCTTCCTGGCTCTGGGCGTTGAACCTTCACGGGGGACTGAGCGGGCAGAAGGAGAGGAGTGGGCTGGTGATGTAGCAACTGGCTGGCAGTTGCCTAGGGCCGCCCAGACTTAACAGGGCTGGTGGCGCTTTTGGCCTGTGCTGAAGGGTGTTTCATTGGTCCGGGTGGAAGATGCCCAAGGGAGAAGCCAGGTGTGTGTGTGTTGGGGGGAGGGGGGATGGGCCCCTGCGTGGCCAGTGCTCCAAGGGAAGCCCAGGGATGTTTGGTGATTCAGCAGGTGGCAGCCTTCCAGCTCCAAAGCCATGCCTCGTCCAAGCCAGCCAGAAAGCCGTGGCTGCAGCTTGTGCCTGCTGCTGGAGGCGCCAGCCTTGGGGGAACCTCCAGGACTAGCTGCCTCCCGCCCACAGCAGCTCACTTTTCATACCGGGCTTTCCGTTTAGGTCCGGAGGCCCTGGGCTTTTGGGTTTCTTACTGCTTCGCTTAAACTGTGTAGCATGTTTTTGAGTGTCTCCAGTTCTGTGACCTGCTAGATAGCAGGAGGTGGCAGCTGCCACCACACACAGTTTAAGCAGTTAGTTTTTCTTCAGAAAAGGATAGCAATATGCAAAGCAGAGAACTCGTCCTTTCCTTTATTTCTGCTTCAGACGAAATTTACATATTTAGTAAAATAGTTAGGTGTATTTCTGCAACTCTTCAGTGCTGTTGGCCAGCTATTTCAAATATCAGAAAGCATTTAAAAAATTAATTCAAGGGGTGGATTATACTAACATTAAAGGGACACCGTTATTTTAAAGTGTCTTACTCATTGGAGGGTCCCTAGCATCTTGCCCAGTGTCTACCTTGAAGATACTCAGTAAATCCTTATTCAGCTATAATTTAAAAATGTTATAACAGAAGCTTGTCAGTAAATTTTGACACTTAAATAACCTTGTATGTTTTCTTAAGTCAGGATTGCCTGTGTTGACCATAAACATTCAATTTTATCTTAAAAAGTCAACTCTTTTACTCTCCCCCCCCACTCCTAATTTTCAAATTGTGGCAGATCCTGTACCTCAGCTGGAAAAATGTGAGCATGCTTTGCTAACATATCTCATGAAAATCTAAAGGATTCTTACATATAACTGTCATACTTAAAAAAACACACACACACACCAAAACAACCGCTGAAAAGTATACATGCTGCCTATCAAATAGACTTTATTAACAAAACTTTATATAAAATATTTCAGGAAAACCCTAGAATTTCCAAACCTTTACCATCCAATGAAAACTGCTACTGTGGAAAAGACAAAATAATGTTTTGGGAGTAAAAATTCAGGGATTGTTTGCACGGGGGAGTAATCTCCCAGTCTTCCGGGGAAGTGCGAGTGTTTGGCCCACTCATTCATCTGTATTTTACCTTAGTTATTCTCCTTCCTCTAGTTGTTTAGCTATTTCTTCTTCCCCTAAAGACATACTTTCCTGGCATGGGCTTGCTTACTTACAGCTGCTTCCAGAAGGATCTGTTGTATTTTCTCACACAAACTCAATCCGTGGGGATTTTTCTCTTCTTATTGTCTCATACACTTTCCCACTATTTTGTATGGTGCACTGTTTGATGGCCTTTGGAAAAAGCTGTGGCCAGTGTGCCTTTGTGGGGGCACAGCTGATTATAGAAAGCTTCTCCTTTACCCCTTTTTGGATGGTAGCTATAGTCACAGCAATCTCTTATGGAAGTAGAGTTGATTCCTCCTGAGGCCCCTCTCCTGGGCTTGCAGATGGCCACCTTCTTGCTGTGTCCTCACATGGCCTTTCCTCCGTGTGCCTGAATCCCTGTGTGTCTTCCTCTTATGGGAAAAAGAGTCCTATTGGGTTAGGTTCACCCATGTGCCCTCATTTGACCTTAATTCCAAATACAGTCATATCCTAAAGTGGAGCGGCTGGGTGGAGAAAGCCAGACTTGTTGGGTTATAAAATTCATGGAAATGAAGGAGAGGGACATCTGGGGGCTGGGAGAATGAAGGGATTGGATTAATACTGATTTAACGATTACCTGGCACTGTATGTCTACCTGGATGTCCCAGACAGTGAAAATGAGTAAGTCCCAAGTTGAACTCACTCCCCGCTTTTGTTGAAGGGTTGGTTAACATCCTCAGATTTTGGCACAAGATTCTCTCTCTGTGCAATATTCCTTTCCACTCCCATTCCCCTCTCAGAGGAGCCTACTCTTCTGAGATAGACCAGTGGTTACCCGAGTGTTGAATTGTACCCGATATGTTCGTGGGTATAGCTATGTCTTTGCTAAAGATGTTACATTATTTTGTGCATGTTTTCAATTTACATTAAGTGGTACTGTTCTATAGATTTTATTCAGTTTCTTTTTCATTCATCATTAAACCTTTTTATTACAGAAGATTTCAGACATTCATTAAAGTCGAAAGAGTTTCATTCATCATTTTACTTGTGAGATCTGGGTTTATCTAGTGCGTTGCTGTGACTGCTGCATGTTACGGCTGGCCTGCTGTGCACCCCCCAGCTTTACCCACCAATTTCCCTAGTGATGGACACTTGGCTCGCCTCCACGCCTGCTACTGGGAGCAAAACCGTGATGAAATTTCCTGTAGCAGCTTCTTAATGATGCTGTGAGAATATCTCTAGGCTAGTGGTTCTCAAAGTGGTCCACACCCAGCGGCAGCAGCATCACCTGGCACTGCTTCAGATTCTCAGGCCCCAGTGTAGACCTCCTACATCAGAAACCCCGGGGACAGACCCCATCAGTTTGTGTTTTAACATGTCCAGCCTTGGAGTCTCAGGCACGGAAAGAACCTCCGGAGTGAGTGGTGATGACTGTTACCCAGTGTTGACGATTTGGTTGACACTCCCACAACAGTGCACGAGGGTTTCTGATTCCCCACAAGGTCGCTAGTGGTTGATAGTAACCATCTTTCTAATTTTGTCAATATTTGGTGGCTATAAAGTGGCATCTTGTTTTGATGTAAGTTTATTAATGAATTTGAGCATCTTCTAATATATTTGTTAGCTATTACAGTATCTTTGACCAGCTTTAGTCTGTTTTTCTAATGCATTGATTTGCAGATGTTTCTTGCATAGTCTAGAGCAGGGGTGGGCAAACTTTTTGACTTGAGCGCCACAGTGGGTTCTTAAACTGGACCGGAGAGCCGGAACAAAAGCATGGATGGAGTGTTTGTGTGAACTAATATAAATTCAAAGTAAACATCATTACATAAAAGGGTACGGCCTTTTTTTTTCAATAGTTTTATTCATTTCAAACGGGCCGGATCCGACCCGCGCGCCATAGTCTAGAGAGAAATCCCATTCTGCCATCTGTTTGTCACTGGTAACTTTCAAAAAGTTTTAGTTTTAATATAGCCCAACTCCATTAATTTTTTCCCTTATATTGCACTTTAGGAGTCTTAAGATGTTCTTCCTTCTTCAAGATTACAAAGATACTCTATATTTTATTCTATCAGCTTCCTAGTTACTTTTTACAATGAGAGCTTTCATCTCTTTGAGGTTTATCTTCATCTATGGCATAAAGAGGAATACAACTTTATTTTTTCTCTTTCTATTATGTGAGCCAGTTTTCCCCAAATCATTTGTTAAACAATACTCTTGTCCTAAAATTTTTTTTTGTGTGTGTGGAGCATCCTTTATCATACATCAGGTTTTCTCATGCACATATCAAGTCTATATTTTCACTTTATGTGTGGTAAAGTACATCCATTTAAAGTGTACAGTCGGATGAATTTGATAAACGTCCATACCTATGAAACAACCACACAAACAAGATACAAAGCATTTTCATTACCCCAAAACTTCCTCGAGCCCCTTTGCCCTCATCCTTCTCTCTGTCCCCAGACTCGGGTAACCACTGGTCTGCTTTCGGCCACTATAGATTCGTTTGCATTTTTCAGAATTTTCTATAAGTGGAACCGTCCAGTATGGTACTTTTTGTGTGCCTGATTCCTTTCACTCAACATGCAGATTTTTAAAATCTTTAAAAAAAAATTGTCCAAAAGAGACAACATAAACTTACCATTTTTAAGTGTACAATTCAGCAGCATTAAGTACATTCACAATGTTGTGCAACCATCACCACCATCAATCTCCAGAACTTTCCCTCCCGGCCCAGATTGAAACTATTCACATTAAACCCAACATACTGATTTTGAGATTCTTTATGGGGGTTTGCTTTTGAGTTCTGTATTCTGTTCCAGTCGTATCTGTCTGTTTATATACCAGGTTATTTGTATTATTATAGCTTTGCAGTGTGTCTTATATAGCAGGGTGAGCTTCTCATTTGCCCCTCTTTTTCAGAATTGGTTGTTTGTGGACCTTTTCTCTTCCACATACATTTTGTAATGCTTGTCAAGTTCTCAGCAAAGTCCTGGGAATGTGATTGGCATTGCATTGAATGTATAATTCAACAAGGGGAGAATTGACACCTTTTCTGTGCTAATATTGGAATTCTTTCCACTAACATCGTTACCATCCCATCTTTTAAAAATGACTTTTTAATAGAGTTTTAAATTTTTTCTCTCATGATAACATTTTTTGCAAAGGTAATATGTTGCTTTGAGGAGATTTGAGTGCGGGCTTCTTAGTCTGAACCTTAGAGGAAGGCAGGGTAGGGGCTTTAGGTAGATCTTGTTTCAGTATTGGTTTTCCAGTCACCAGCCTTGAGAGTCATTGGGCAAGTTACCTTCCAGTAGTACTAGGTCCTTCCTCTCTCAAATTGAATCCCAAAAGCCTCTCTAGGAGGCTGTTGAGGGGGTTAAATGAGATAATGTAGGAGAAGCAGGGAGTACAGATCTTGAAGCAGTTGCTGCTCAGTGAATGTTGGTATAATACCTTCCCTAATGCTGGCTTGAATAGCATAAACTTCATACCTTTATTCTGCCTCTTAGGGATTAATAGCAAAGAAGTGTCAGAAAAGCAAAGTGAATAACCTAATCCATTAACCGTGTAACACCCTCTAAGTCTACATATGCATCCTGTGCTCTTACCTAGTTTTGTGAAGCTTCACAGAAATTATAGATAATTCCAAAGAATTTTACAGTCCAGTGGGGAAGAAGAGACACAAGAAACAGAGAACTCCATGTGGCAGATGGTGTATAATTAGGGGTTAAGTGGTGTGATGTCAGGGGAGTTATGAGAAAGATAAATGCTGCTCTGTAAGAGTTTTGACTTGATTTGGGTAGAATTAGATGAGGGGGAGAGGTGGGACTGGTGAAACCAAGTATAATTAGCATTTCTGTCAGGGCTTTGAGGGCCTATTGAACCCTGCGACAGTGGATTTTGTCCCTAAATTTAAGTGCTTTGCAATCAGTGATAACAAGTGGCTAATAGATGCCTAGATAACTAGTGTGTCTTACAGTACAGCGGTTAAGAGCACTGACCCTGGAGCTAGAGTGTCTGGGTTCAGATCTTGGCCTTACTTTTTAGGAGCTGTGGGGCCTTAGGTAGGTTAGGTAAACCCTTTGCATCTCAGTTCCCTAACCCTCGGGGGTGGTGCAGTAACAGCAGGTACCTCACAGCGTTGTTGTGAGAACAACATAAATTAACATGTCAGGCACTTAGTTCCTGGCACAAGACAATCACTCTAAGGCAGTGGTTCTCAACCTTCCTAATGCCGCCACCCTTTAATACAGTTCCTCATGTTGTGGTGACCCCTAATTTCATTGTTACAAATTGAACATAATTAAAGCATAGTGATTAATCACAAAACAATATGTAATTATATATGTGTTTACCGATGGTCTTAGGCGACCCCTGTGAAAGGGTCGTTCAACCCCATAGGGGTCATGACCGCTGCTCTAAGGTGTTTGCTCTTCTTATGATGACTTTAGTTCATATCCATTGTTTCTCTCCTATCTTATTGGGTAAGTCCGAGAGGTCTTATGCCCAGAGTTGATGGCTTTTGTCCAGAAAGATTTGCTGGAGGCACAGTCCTGCAGAGTGGACTTTCTCTTCACATTGCCGGGCACATGATGGGTGCTCAGGTTGCAGACTTAAATAAGTACCTGCTTGATAGACAGTGAGTAGGTCACGTGCCGTCTCTGTCCATCCTGGATGGCATTGGTCAGGGCTCCGGAAGGACTGGATAGAAGAGGTCAGGGGGTTAGCATACAGGATGAAAGTTTCATTTTGCTATATTTCTAATTCTGACAAAGGTGTAATCATAGGGATTCATATTGTTGAGGGCTAACCACCTACAAGGCACTAAGCCCTTGATCCTTGTGGTAGTCCTATGAGATGGATATTGCTGTCCCCTTTTTAGAACTGAGGAGAGTGGGGCACAACTCATTTGCCCAACAAAGTAGTGCTTTGATGGAATTTGGTGTTTGGGGCCTCTGCCAGTTGGCAAAAATGACCAGAGTAGGTGCTGTGAGTGGAGAGACATGATTTATGTAGAGTTGTGAAACACGGGGAGCCCAGCAGGGCATTCCCATGACCTTGGAGGTTTATCAGCCTAAGCCGGTGGTTCTCACATTTCAGCCGGTATCACAGTCACCTGGAGGCTTGTGAAAAACACCTTGTGCTGCGCGCACCCCCACCAGTTTCTGAGGCAAGTAGGTGGGGGTGGGGCCTGGTAGCCGACTCCTCCAACATGTTGGCGGGGTGGGGGGCTGCTGATGCTGCTGGTTTGGAGACCACCCTGAGAACCCTGCCGTGAGCAGTACTCACTCAGCGAGGGGCCAGCTGCTCCCACTTCTAGTTACAGTCAGGTGAGATGATTTCAGGTTCAGAAATTTAAAATACTTCCTACCTCATGAAAGAAAAACACCTCACGCAGTCCTGTTTATCTAGGCCAGCAGAGGAATGTCTGAGCCAGTGCAGGGTAGAAATTTGCTTTCTGTCCCTAGCAGTGTTTCTGACACAGCTAAGATGGATGGTAATCCAGGGTGGAGAGAAAATTTGGAAAATGCAAGTTAAAACTCATTAGAAGCATGAAGTAGCATCTAATGCATCTCATTTTAGGAAGATGCCCTGATTTGTTTTAACTTTGTTATTATTATTTTTGTTTTTCACCCCACTCACTGCCATAGGCACAGCAAAGCTTTGTGTCCACCATTTATGCCTTGTGGAGGATTTAGGCACAGAGAAACGGAAATGTATGAAGATACATAGTCTGCCTGTGGAGAGGCGGGAGAGAATCTTATTGGACTGGATTAATTGTAGTAGAAAACTGGCTGCAGGAAGGCTCTTAAAAGAAAAGGAATGAAAAGGAAATGAAGGGCTGTGTGCCCATTTCCTGCTGTGGTAAAGGAGCCACTTAGGCCCAAGCTTAGCACTGCGCCCACACACAGGAAGCCCTCAAGAGGTGTGAATTGCTGTCATTGTAGCACACGTTTTCTGTTTTGCAATTGAGGCTGCATTTCCCTCTTCTGAAGATATGAGTGAGAAAATTTTAGAATTGAAAGATTTTGTAGGAAATCGGGACTTAGGATCACTCAGAGGAGAACATTCAAGTGTTTGGGAAGAAACTTTGGTATCTCTCCTGGGACCCTGGCAGCCAGGGAGGGCTCCTTTGCTTGGTCAGAGGATAGGTGAGGGGTGGGGGGGTATATGGGGGTGGGGATTGCTAAGGAAAGTCTGGGGAGGCCAGAGAGGCCTGTTCACACATGCAGATGTTCTCCAGTCTGGTCTTTGTATAGCCTGGGGTTTACAATGGCATAAATATGTGCTAAGGGTCTGTCTGCTGTGGGCTAGGCCCCCTGGTAAGCCTTGAGATAACAGAGATGAGTGAGATGGCCTGTGGGTCCTTGAGGACTTGGGGAGGGGGAGACAGACATGTCCACAGACAAATGACATAAGCGCAGTGTGGCAGCTACACACCAAGCCTCCTGGGGCAGGGGTGGGCGGGACGGAGGAGAAGGGCGCCTGTTCCAGGTTCCCTGTACAACAGCAACGTGAGAAAGTAAATGATGCCATAGGTCACTGTAGCTGGAACTGGAAGTGGTATTATTTTGTTTTTGTTTTGGGGGGTTTCCATTTTTAGTGAGGTAAGTCCCACGGCAGGGAGGCGTCTAGGAAGAGGTGTGCTGTAAGTGGTCAGCCAGCAAGGGGAACTGGAACTGCATTTCAAAACCACATAGGGTGTCGTAGGGAACACTTGGCAGTTTATTTTCTTTGTGTCTAAAAAATGTAGCTAAATTTTAGTTACATCTTAGGAATAACTCTCTCTAAGGTAAATCAGCTTTTAAAAGAATTATCTGATTAAAAACAAGGTTTTATTTTATTATAGCTCAATTTCTGGCAAAGTGCTAAATTCCGCTTAAAATTTTGTTTTCAATAGTTGGCTTTTCTCATTTCCTTGGTCCTCTCCTTTCCTGCTTTACCCTCTTTTCCTCCCCTCCCCCTCTCCCTCCCCTTTCTTAATACCCTTATAAACAACATGCAAGCTAAGGCCCACGTGCCAAGCTATGGCCTTGGCAAGCTTGGTCTCTGTTCCCTTGTCTGTAATGGAGAGTTTGGATTCGCTGACCCCTAGCTGCCTAGTCCCCAGGCTCCATGAGTTCTGTGATTGCGGGATACCTGACACGAATGTCTCTTGACTCCAATTATCAGCCGCTTATTATCCTGTTAATAAAAAAGTATCTTATTTCAGAACGTCCTCCCCCAATCCTACTTAGTTGTGAAATGTGGAAACCAAACTGAAATGCGTGGTTTTTCTCTGAATAGGATGCAAAGGTGATTTCTTTCCTGGGTTCTTGTCTAGGTGGATTTGAAGAATGAAGCCACGGACAAAAGGTCGTCTAGGGAAAAGTGGCAATTTATTGGAAAACAAGCACAGACTCCCATGTGGGCTGGGGGCCCCCAGGGAGTGTCCACCTAAGCCCCTTTTTCCTAAGGTTTATAAAGGCTGCAGTTCTTTGGGTCCTGATAGTCCCCTCTGATTGGTCGCTATGGCAGCTTCAAAGCTCAAACCCCACGTAGGTCCCCTTTTTTCCCCCCTTCTGGGGCAGAATTCTCAGCCCCCTGTGAAAATCTGTTTTCCTCTTTCTCCCTGTTGTTTCTCTACTCCCGGTGGCTTTCCCCTGTCTCCTGTGAATGGGTGTCTTCCTCTCCCCTTAGGCTGTGGCATCTCTTTTCTCTCTCTGTGAATGTATGCCTTTTGGCAGCTCCCAGCCCCCCAACTTTGCAGTTCTCCCCCATGGACCCTCTTTATTTCTAAAACTCCCTAAACCTGCCTATTTTACCCCTAAAAACTCCTTTCAGTTGCATGCCCAAACCACTTTATAGAAAGAGCAATGAGTGGTTGATTCTTCACTGTTGGTATTTTCCACGTGGTGACTGATGCTCCTGGCAAGCTGGCCCTGTTAACGGTGTAAAATGTGGGGTAGCCAGTCTTTTAAAAGTTTCATTCAGGCATACTGTGTGAAGCCACGAAGGCTGTTATGAGTAACATTAAATAAGGACAAATTATAAGGGATGTGATGATTAATTTCAGGTTACAGGGTGGCGGCGGGGGGGGGGGGACTACACAGCTAAGCCAGTGGGTGGATGATGCTCAGGTTAGGAATGGCGCTCCTGAGTCACAGGTTTAGTGAAGGTTGAGAGAAGTGGAAGATCCTGGGGACAGGGCAGTGGAGAACAGACCTCAAGAACCCTGTCCCCTAAGGAGGTGGGGAGTGTTGGCTGAAGGGGATGCCCTCTCCCCGTGGAGCAGAGGCTGGAGAAGTCAGGAAGGGGAGAGGAATAGCAGCTGAAGGGGCGCCGGGAACATTTACCCTCCTGAGAAACAGGCTAACAATTTGGACGGATGTCTGAACAGGAGATGGGCGTGCGGATGTTCCTGAGGCCCAAAGAGTAGAGGAGTTTATTTCTCTTGAGAAAGCGAGGAGGGGAGAGGGCAGTGTGTGAGGAGGCAGGGCGGTGGCTGGTGAAGGTGCTCAGACAGGTGGCATGCTGGAGGAAAAGCCACGGGCCCGAAAGGGTGTCGGAAAAGAAACACCCTGTGTGGGAGAATCCATGGCCTTCAGCCCAAGGCAGGCCGCCTTGGTAACCCGAGATTAAGAGGGAGCAAGTGGGGACAAGTGTGGCTCTTTCTGGGGCACCGGCTTTTTCTCATGTGAAATGGGAATAATAAGCACTTGATCTCAGTGTTGTCAAGTGAAAGCCCTGGGCGTGTGCCTGCGGTAGTGCAGGGTGACCTTGGGGAGTGGCAGCAGAAGGTGCCCCGGAGATTCTCTGTCTGAGGGGGAGGGCGTGCTGGTTCCCTTCCTGCTCCCTCAGGGTGTGTGGACCTTTCACTTGACTAGATGCACTGTGAGTGAGGCAGGGAGTCAGTGCACGAGACTGTCCAGCTGTGCCCACATTTGTGGTTGTGTGTGGTTGAGATTTCACCATGTGGACTGTAGTCCCCTCTCGTGTTTCTGCCTGATCCCAGAGCCTGTCCCTGTTCCTCCTCCCGTTAGTTCACTCTCCTCACCATCAGATCTCGAGGGCATGGAATGTCTCCTGTATGCCTTTGCTCTTAGGCAGGTCTCTTTGTAATGGCCTCAGTCTCTTGCCTAAATTTCCAGACCACTGGGACCCGCTGCTTTGGCTTGGATGAGACCAAGAATACAGTGTAGGTGTGAACTGTCTGCAGGCCTCGGCTGCATGGAGTTTTCTTGGTAATGGGACGGACACTAATCAAGCCAGTGAACATACTGTAGCATGCCAGGTGGTCAGGAGGCAGGGCCTCACCCGTGCCTCTTAAGGGCTCTGCCGCCCATTCACAAGGTGGGTGACTTGACATTTGCTTTGCTGCTGCTGTTGGAGTAGTGACGCCCGAGTTACCCTGAAGGCTCTGCAGAGTTACCAGCAGCTGTGCTGGGCAGCACTCCAAGTTTCCACAGGGCCCTGAACCTGGCTCTTCCCCTCCCTTTGATTTTGGAAACAGAGACAGCGTGGTGAGAACACTCAGGAGTGTCTCCAGTCTCCTGATGGCCATTTGTTTGAAGGCACTATCAGTGGCCCAGGGGTCCTCACTGGGGTTCTTGATGGTTTCACGAAGCCACTGAAGTAAAATTTATCATTTTAGGTGTGTGCATTTTTCTGGGGAGAGTGTTTAAAACTTTCATTAAATTCACTTGGAAGATCTTGAAAAGGTCCATTTTTATGAAAGTGGATAAAAGGTTAAAACTGTTCCATTGAGGGTCTTTATTGCTGTCTATCCCCTTTTTAGAAGAACTAATGAGAAGTGAACACCTAAAGGCAGGAGGCAGACACACACAGAGAGCCTCAGTGCAGTTATAAGGGACTTGATATTTCTGTGACTCAGGGGTGGGACAGGTTCAGCCATTCTTCTGAGGAAATAAGAGAAGCAGGATGGTATAGCTGGCTCGTGGCATGGAAGACCAGTGAACTTAGTGGGAGAAGGGATGGGGAGGGGAGTGTGATGCTGCAGTGTGGTTTGCTCTCCACTAACGCAAGAAAAGCAGGTTGAGCTCTGGAGGAGAGCAGGAGTCCACTTGAGCAGTTGCTTTCCTCAGATATCTGGCTCTGATGGCACCAAAAATAGGTCTAGAGTGGACAGTTTGAGTCTGATATCAAAGACACCTGTTTGAGGAGATTCTTCTGTGTGAGAAGTCCACAGTAGTTTACCTAAAATATACAGTTAATGTCAGTTGTCCTTCACCATAAGGGTATGAAGGGTAGCTATTAAGAGAATGGCATAGATACTCACACATTATTTGATCCAGCAATTCAACTTCTGGGAGTTTAAGAAATAATTAAGACCATTATTCATCCCAGAGCTGTTTATCATAGTGAAAAGTTGGAAACCAAAATGCAGCAATAGGGGATTAATTAAATTATGTATACTGTACAATGGAATACTAAGCAACACTTAAAAAATAATATCTAAAAGAATACTCATGTAGAACATTCTTCTAAAAATATTGGTATGTGCAAAAAGATATGCTTTTCTTTAATTTATTGATTTTAGAGAGAGAGAGGAAGGGAAAGCGAGAAAAAGAAACATCCATTTGCTATTCCACTTATTTATGCATTCATTAGTTGATTCTTTTATGTGCCCTGACTAGGGATTGAACCCCCAACCTTGGTATATGGGGATGATGATCTAACCAACTGAGCTACCCAGCCAGGGCTGTACTGATTTTGTAAAAACAATAAATAAATACACTGTTCAGGATATACTAGCTGAGTGCCTACTATGAGGCAGGCACCCTGCTGGGGACTGGTGACATAGTGATGAACTAGGCAGGTATGGTTTCTGCCCTTAACAAGTTTATAGTCTACGAAGGAAATAGTCAAGCCATATATTGACTATAAAAAGTTTTATACGTACTTATACTTTTTGTATAAGTACAAAAGGAATGACTCTTTATCAGATAGTTTGACTGTCTGTGAAGTCTGATTAAGTCTCTCCTGTTTGCCTGTTAGGTCCATTGCTGACCTGAAATCACTGATGTTCTAGAAAGCCCGAAGTCAGTCATTATGTCTTACTGATAATGCCCTGCTGTTGAACTGTCTTCCTTTCTCCCCAGCACAGTGCAAGACTCTGGGTGGAAAGGGGTGGTGGCTTTAGAAGTGAGGGATAGTCCTGCCTCCTTTCTGGCTTCTGTTCTTTGTGCTAGTTGTCACAAGTCGCATCACCAGCTCACCTGGAATTGTCTCTTGTCGTTCACTGCCACCTCTCTTGGGCCTTATGTTGTCCTGAATGTTGGGCCTCTGGACTTACTTTTGTCAGTGGTGTTTGGTGTCATGTGGAGTGGTGCTTTATTCTTAGAAATCATCTGGTTTAAATTCCTTCTTGGAGCCTGGCAAGGCCTGGATTGGAATCTGGGAGTCCTGATTTCCTAGGGGCATTTTTGCCACGAGGCACAGCCGTGGCCTCTCCCAGTCACCATAGGCATGGCTCTTCCAGGCAGATATGCTTTAATAACTAGGAGGCATTTCAATTCATTGACCCTACAAAACTCCAGTAAAGGTTAACTCCTTCAAAGGCAAAGCAGATTTCTTGAGAAGGAGAAAGTAATGACTGTCTTTGGTGGCGTGGCTGCCTGTCACAGGCCTGAGATGAAGGAGAAATGCTGTTGGCACCGTTTGGCAAGTTTGTGAAAGTGTGTTCTCTGCTAAACTTGGTGCGCTTTCCCTGTGTGTCAGGCTGTGTCAGGCTGTCAGGGTCCGAAGAGGAAGGAGTTGTGGGGTCTGCTCTGGGGCTACACTCCAGAGAGGACAGCTGAGCGACGGCCTCATGACTGTGCAGTATGATTAAATGCTGTCTGTACTAGCGCCTGGGACTCAGGACTTTTGGCTGAAATGTGCATGGAGGAATTTACTGGGGAGAGCAGGTTTGAGCTGGACATTGATAAGGGGTAGGATGGCCAGAGTCGTGAATGGCGGTCCTTGGAATTGGCAGTGTACAGCCTGTGCTGACTGTTCAAGGCTGCTCTGTATTTGCCTTTTAACCTGTTGGGTTTTTCTTTTAGAAAAACTTTTCTTTTTCTTTCTTCTCCTCTACATCCCTTTCACTCTTACCCCATCCCCTCCCTCTTCCTCTATTTAATGTATACAAGCAAAAAGAATGCCATTCATAATCTTATCCCCATAGATAACCACTATTATTTTGGTATATATCGCACCCTTCTTTTTTCTATAAATATTGGATGTGCACCAATAAACATTTTGATCAAATGCTGAAAGACAGAATATTAAAAGGAATAGAATTGCCAAAGCTAAATCTCACTGTTCTAGAATTGACTTCTGGGATACAAGTATAAATTGGAAATTTTACAAAATGATTACAGTGTTATTAACATGATAGCCATTGCATTGTGGTACAGGAACTTAATTGCTTAGCACATACAACCAGTGCAGAGAGCATTTGTGATACTGGGTAGGTAGTGACTTTCAGCTGAGGTAGAGGAGGGAGGAGCAAGGCTCTTATTTATGTTTTTGAATTATTATTTTTGCTAGCTGTCAATATAAAACACTGTAAGTGGTAGTTTACCTCCAGCTTATTAAACTCTTGTCAGATAACTGGCTCTTCTAGAACTAAAGGTTTCCTTGGTGGCGATCATGCAGTTTCGTTGAAGTTACCCCTCCCCCCAGCTGTGTGCAGTGCTTGAATAATCGCAGACACAGAAGTAAGGCTGGTGTTTTGCACGCGGTTGCTGCTTCTCACAGCCAGTTGAGAGAGAGAGTCCGGAAGCCTTGGCTCTGGAGCTGTGGCCTGGGAGCAGCGTAATGAGCTTTCAAGATAACAAAGCTGTTTTCCAGATCTCCATCTGCATCTCAGCTTTCACTGCCTGCTCACACTTTCAGCTTATACCCTGGAGAAGAGTGACAGAGAATCTTCACAGATGTAATATGGGAGAAGTGTCTGCTCTCTCAAGCACCTCTGTTTCTAATAGTCGACTGCTTTCTGCAAGTAATCGTCGGTTGTTGTTAATCCTCACCAGAGGATATTTTTTCCATTGATTTTTAGGGAGAGTGGAAGGAGGGAGGAGAAGGACACACCGAGAGAAATATTGATGTGAGAGAGACATATTGATTGGTTACCTCCTGCATGTGCCCTGACCGGGGCTGAAGATCAAGCCTGCAACCAGTGTACCATGTATGTGCCCTTGACCGGAATCAAACTCATAACCCTTCAGTCCGAGAGCCAATGCTCTCTCTAACCACAGAAAAACCAGCTAGGGCTAGCTTGCTCTCTGATATTGTTAGTAAACATGCTCTGTTGTTGCTGTTATCTGCAAAGTACAGTGTTAGAATTTTCTCTTATTCAAACTGCCTTGTCAAATATGTAATAACTCACCATCTCATCCCGTTCTTGGACATCTCATTAGATACACGACAAAATCCTATGGGTGTCACATAGGGGTGCCATCCTTGGGGGGGTCTTTGTGGGGAGAAGATTTTTATTCTAAGATACATCTGGAGTGCTCACCAATCTTTAGAAATGAATCTTCAAATATTACCGGTAAATATTTGAATGGTATGCTTTGTTCTTATTGGTGATGTTGCCATGCTGATGTGGTGCAATCATTGATCATATACTAGCTCAGGGACGCCAAAAACAGCATTTCAAGAAGGCATTCTGTTCTTTGGCCTTTCGGATTTTGGCCAAGTTTGGAAACTGAAGACAGTTTTGGTGAATCCTTAATTATACATAGAAATATATATTTCTTTTGTATAGGTTTAAGATATAATATTTCTAAGATATGATTGAGGATTTTTTGAACCTAATCTACTTTTAAAAAGGTACAAACATTTAATTTAATTAGTAAAATATATGTAACATAAAATTTATCATTTTAACCAATTTCAAGAGTACAATTGAGTGGCATTAAGTATACTCACGTTGTTGCGCAACTATCACCACCATCCATCATCAGAATTTTTTCATCATTTCAAGCTGAAAACCTTGTACCCATTAAAAAAAATAATGTTCCCCTCCCCCTCTTGCCAGTCCTGGCAACCAACCCTTCTACTTTCTTTATCTATGATTTGACAATTCTAGGCCTGATATGAGTGGAATCGTACTATGAGTATTTGTATTTTTGTGTCTGGCTTATTTCACTCAGCATAATGTATTCAAGGTTTATTTTGTAGCATATATGCTTTTTAAGACCTAATAATATTCCATTGCATGTATATACCACATTTTATTCATTTATTCATTAGTGGACACTTGGGTTTGCTTCTACCTTTTGGCTATTGTGAATAATGCTGCTGTAAATCTGTTCAAGTCAAACATCTTTAAACAGGCTTTAAAAAAATATATATCTCTTCCCGTGATCGGTTTTACTAGGGCTGCCATAACCAGGTTTGGTCAAGGAAATGCTTGCCTCACTGACATGTAAACATCCAAGCACTTCCAACAGTATTCAGCTGAAAGCATTAGTGGTTGCCTGAGGTACAGAGAGCAGTTTCACAGAACTACAGAGCTCTCACAGTGAACTTGGCAGCAACCTTGAGTGAGGCCTGTCAGATTTTGGAAAACTGCCTGGTGTTTTCATAGCTTTTGCTCTGATAGCTCTTGCCTGTCAGTACCTCAAGAGGGAAAAGCTGGCCATGGTTTTGGTTCCTCAACTCAGTGTTAGCTGGTAAAATTCTCATCAGAATTCTTTCTGGATATGCAGATTGACTCTGGCTCACCTAGGCCACTAAGGAATTTCTGATTAGGGATGACAGTCTGGAAGGGGATCTACGGTTCTGGGCTGCAAACTGAGTGCATACAGCAAGCAGTCTTCCTTTAAACCTGTATATTTTCCCATATCTGTGTGGCAGAAGAGGCCTGATGGAGAATATAGAGTAACACATTCTCCACAGACTCCTCCCGGTGGTCTACTGGCTGGGGCGCAGCC
This sequence comes from Myotis davidii, assembly GCF_000327345.1. Taxonomy (NCBI): domain Eukaryota; kingdom Metazoa; phylum Chordata; class Mammalia; order Chiroptera; family Vespertilionidae; genus Myotis; species Myotis davidii. The sequence goes on along the minus strand of NW_006285240.1, from coordinate 892,539 downwards.
ACCTGCAGTGACGTGATTTAGGTACTCTTTTGTGCAGATGTGGGAAATTGAGGTTAACCTTCTGCTTTGTGGTAAGAGTAGTGACATGTTTTATGCTTTTATAGGCTAGATAGGAATCACATGTGATTAACCATAGCTTAAACAATGCCAGTCTAGTCTGCTTATACTGCCCACATTTTCTAATGGCGGGTGACATATCAGGAGAGGCCTTCGTGAGTTTACTGACAGCATCGTGGATTTTATTTTTATATTAAAATTCTGTTTTCTTGCTCCATTATCTTTTAAAAATTTTATTTTTTTTGTTAATTTCAGAGAGGAAGAGAGAGGGTGAGAGAGACAGAAACGTCAATGATGAGGGAGAATCATTGATCGGCTGCCTCCTGCACACCCCCCTACTGGGGATCGAGCCCGCAACGTGGGCATGTGACCTCCTGGTTCATAGGTTGACACTCAACCACTGAGCCACGATGGCCGGGTGCTGCTTTATCTTTTATGTTAAATTATTTTTTTGTCCTTGATTTAAATTAAGGTGACTTCTACAACAAAATAGCATGCATGTTTAATACTTAGTCATATAATTTGCATATTTAGTTAATCACTTTTGGCAATCAGTCAAATATTCTACTTCAAAGAATAATTATAATACTGTCTGAATAAATTTTTTGGTTTAACATGCAAGACATAAGCAGAGATGTGTCTCTGGGAAAAAAAAAGATGATTAGGATTCTTTTTAAAAAAATATATTTTATTGATTTTTTACAGAGAAGAAGGGAGAGTGATAGAGAGTTAAAAACATCAATAAGAGAGATCCATCAGCTGCCTCCTGCACGCCCCCTACTGGGGATGTGCCCTTGACTGCAATCGAACCCAGGACCCTTCAGTGTGCAGGCCGACACTCTATCCACTGAGCCAAACCGGTTCGGCTGGGATTCTTTTTTGTATCATTAACATTTTGAGTGTAGCTCACTAACCTGGCACTGCATCAGCTTTCTAGGCAAATGATTTCAACTATATGGTTGAAGTCTATTTTAAGTTATAACATTAGGTGGTTGACTGGAAGTGTGATTTTGAAACTGTAGAATCCACTGCATTGTGGTCCTCCGGAAAGTCATAGCTGTGGTGCGTTGAGAGCCTGGCAGAGATGTAGGGTCCTGCCTGTGTGCCCACAACGGACCAGTGATATCCAGTGCCCTGTGTCTTTACTGCTTCTGGGTGTGTTAGGGGAAAGCAGGCCCCACTATTGAGGAGGTTTTGATCAGAAAAGGAACATGAGTAAATGTCTCCAGACTGGTTATACTCACAGTGTCTGAATCTCCCTAAATCTGAGTCTTCCCTGACCACCCCACTGAGATTGCCTATATGGCATTACTTCTGACCCTGTGGCACTGAATGCTTCTTCATCCTTCTCCTCCTCGACTGTCGTGTAACACCCTTCTTTCCTTACCTTTTCCCTCTTTGAGTCTTTGAGGCTCTCTACATTTCTGGTCCTCTATCTTCCCAGTGATTGCTTCTTTGACTCTTCCCTGGAACATCTGCCTGATCCGTACATGTCCATGTATGAGGTTCAGCCCTCAGCCTGTGATGGGCAGCTCGGCTTGTGCAGGCTCAGGCCAAGGGAGCAGTCCCTTTTCTTTGATGTGGAGTGGTGAGGGAACGGGGATCCAGTTGGTAGACACTGTGATTATATTGTTTGGTTTTGACTCAAAATGTTCCTACTGTCTGGGAGGTATGGTTAGAGCAGTTTTGACCCCTTAAATGTAGACTGTGAGGTGGAAGTGATGACGAAAGCGCAGGGCCTTCTGTGCACTGAAGCCTCTATTTTAGGAATAAACTCTAGGCATCAGAAATATTGATGCATAGATTAAATGTGACCTTTTTCATTTTCTCATCTGTACTTCATTTCCAGAATAGTTAATGTGACTCCTAATGGAATAAACAATGACATGTATTCCAAGTGTTATGCGCTTCTTAATTTTTGGAAATTCAATGAATAATAAAATCTCAACCCGCTCACATACGCTCCTGTTTGTCCCATTTTTCTGTCTCCATGTAGAAGACAAATGTTGTGGACTCCTTACAGTAACAAATGTTTAAAGATAAATAGTATTAGAAATTGACTTTAAGAATTCATTTCTCACAGATTTGTTGCCAATTGCATCTTTAAAGTCCCTTCAGATGTTACGGATGTTTGATTTAAAATAATTGTGCAATATTTCTTTTATGACTGGAGAGGATTGTACAGTTTAGTTTTCTTTGCCACTCAATTTTCTTTATTGCCTTGAGTTAATATTTGGAAGTACTGTTTCAGATACTGTATATCTCAAGACTGTGATTTCTTGTTTTTCTTTGTTTTTTTTTTTATTTTATTTTATTTACTGAACTACCTGCTGGAAATTTTCTTTATCAGATTCACTCATTTGTGGAGCCCAGAAGTTTATAAAGAATGAGAGAGGGAATATCAGATATTGGGAGGCATATATCATGGTGTAATGAAAATACACCAAGGCTTTTGATTCTTGGCAGAGTTGGGTTTGGGTGCTCCACTCTGCCAATCATTGGGAATGGGATGTTGATCAAATTGAGTTTGAATCCTAATTTCCTCATTTGTAAAATGGGGATAATAATGCTCATTTTAAAGATTTGTTATGGGATCATGTCTGTCAATCCCCAGCACGTTGTAGATGTAGAGTACACGGTAGTGATCATTACTAGGGGTTACTTTCCTAAGACCAAACTATATTAGAGAGTGGTTATATTTTCCTGTTGTTTTCTTTTATCATTCACCATTACAGAAAATACGGACATGAGAGGTGGATGAGGAAAGTCTAGACCAGTGGTTCTCAACCTTCCTAATGCCACAACCCTTTAATACAGTTCCTCATGTTGTGGTGACCCCTAACCATAAAATTATTTTCGTTGCTACTTCATAACTGTAATTTTGCTACTGTTATGAATCGTAATGTAAATATCTGATATGCAGGATGTATGTTCTTTGTTACAAATTGAACATAATTAAAGCATAGTGATTAATCACAAAAACAATATGTAATTATATATGTGTTTTCCGATGGTCTTAGGTGAACTGACATAGTCAAAATTTCTCCTGGTTGCTCTTCAGCTAGCTGTAGAGCATGATGTTAAAAAAATAATATGTTAAAATAAGATTTTCTCTCTCTAGAACCTTTTCAAATTAATCTGCTTGGCTATCGAGTTCTTTCCTCAGGAAGTAGAAGCTCTACATTTATTTATTCTCATTTTATTATGAAAATATTTTTAAACATAGAAAAATATAGAAAATAATATAATGTACATATATACCCAGCCCCCAGTTTTTTTATTTATTTTTTTTTATTTTTTCAGGAAATCATTTTTTTTTAATTTTTTATTACAGAGGGTATTACATATGTGTCCATTTTTTCCCCCCCCGCCCTAGACAGTCCCCTAGCCTCCCCTATCCCCCAGTGTCTTATGTCCATTGGTTATGCTTATATGCATGCATACAAGT
>NW_006285240.1:872130-888392 GCF_000327345.1 Myotis davidii | reverse complement strand
CAAGGGCCCTAGGAGCTGTATCAGTGAAGAAATTGCTTCGGCATATGTCTGAGATTTTGTTGCCTTTGGATTCTTCTAGAATTTTTATGGTTTCCTGACGTACATTTAAGTCCTTTATCCATTTTTTAGTTTATTTTTGTGTATGGTGTAAGTTGGTGGTCTAGTTTCATTTTCTTGCATATATCTAGCCCCCAGTTTTAACATACATTTTGTGTGTTTGGGGTGTGTGTTTTATATGTGTTTGTTTATATTTTATATATAAAATATCCAACTCCCCATGGGATCTAAGATGAGGGGCCTTGCTGTCTGGTTCACTGCTCTCTCATGCCTAAGACAGTGTTTGTATCCATCTCCAGCGACCTCCCTCTCCATTCTTCCGAGAGCTAACACTGTCACAGGAAGCAAGCCACTGAGGTGGGAGAAGTATCATACTAAGTTCAGCCAGTGATACAAATAAGCTAAATAAGGACTGCCCTCAAGGAACTTTTCATGCCATGATATGAGGCAGAACAAATGAATTCAGAAATAGCTCCTATAGAAACTAGAATATTCTTCCTGCATTTGCAGAGCCAGAGTGGCTGGTTATCAGAAGTAGTCATTGGAATGAATTTTAAGAAGCAGAGATGGAGCAGAGCGTTCTAGTGTACCAGGACAGTTGATCCAGAGCTCAGCAGTGGGAATCATGTTTCTGGGGATTAAAACTGGTTAGGTCAGGGTCGCCGGGACTCTGTTCTCAGAAAGGAGTCACAAAAGAAGAATAAAGTGGACAGAGGTCAAGATTATCGAATCCTTATTATATATTACTAATAGTACTAGATCCTTAATGGAGCAGTATAGCATACTAGATGAAAAGGATACCATCCTGGATTAAAGTTTAGTTCCCTCTTTTTCTGGCTGCGTTGGTTTGGAGTAAGACACCTACCCTCTTTCATGTGAGGGCCGTTCTCACTTTGGCCACTGAGAAGATCATGGAAGTGAGTTTTTGCCTAGACATCCCATTGTGCGTGTGTGTGTGTGTGTGTGTGTGTGTGTTAATTCTTGCTAGCTTTATTAAAAATATATTTTTATTGATTTCAGAGAGGAAGGGAGAGATAGAAACATCACTGGTGAGAGGGAATCATTGACTGACGGCCTCCTTTACTTTGGACTGAACCCGAAACCCAGGCATGTGCTCTTGACCAGAATCGAACCTGGGACCCTTTGGTACACAGGCCAACGCTCTATCCACTGAGTCAAACCTGCTAGGGCCCATTCTGTTTTAAGAGGTCTTCTTGCCTGTGGGAATTCGGAATGGCTAACTAAATGATGAGAAGGGTGATAGTTTAGTTGGTCACAAATGTACAGAGTGACTTTCTATACATGAAGTCATGTACACAGTGAATTCATCTTGCCTGAAAAATCTGTACTTTCTCTAGTATTTTGTAAAAGACCATCCTCTTCTCAGTTATCAAAACAGAAAGAACCAGGGACTCATCCACAGCTCCTTTTCCTCTACCCCTATATCCTTCCAGTTATCAAAGTAGGGTCATCTTACCTCTTTTTAAAATATATATATATTTTTATTGATTCAGAGAGGAAGGGAGAAGGAAAGAGAGAGAGAAATATCAACGATGAGAGAGAATCATTGATTGGCTGCCTCCTGCATGCCCCCTATTGGGGAACAAGCCTGCAACCTGGGCATGTGCCCTAACTGGGAATCAAAACAATGACCTTTTGGTGCATGGGATGATGCTCAACCACTGAGCCACACCACCTGGGCTATTTTACCTCTTTATCATCTCTTGCATTCATCTACATTCTTAAGCCCTCATCACTTCCTGCCTGGATTTCTACATAGCTATACACTTTGGCCTGTCTTCATTCTATTCTCCCAGCTGTTGTTAAATCCTCTTCCTAACTGCAAGGGTGATCATGTCAGTCCTGCTTAAATGTGTCCGTGGTTCCTGGTGTCCCTAGGAGGAAGCCCGAGTGCGTAGGTGAACGCATGAGTCTCCATTGTTGTTTTCTTTTTATTCTTTTCACCCACCCTCCCCCTTCCCTCGTGGCTCTTTGCTTCCACAACTGTTGCCTGCTTAGAATGCCTTTTCCCTGCTTCACTCATCTAATTTATTCTCATCTTTCAAGCTGGACTCAAGCATCATCATCCTAACCCACCCAGCCATCTGGGTTGAGTGTTTCCCCTGTGTCTGCCTAGATAATTCCATACACGCTGGGTTGTGATTGGCTACTTACTAGTAGTTGTTTCCAGAGTGAACATGCTGGGTTTTTTTTAATGTTATTCTTTTTAGTGCCTACCATGGTGTCTGACACACAGGAGGCTCTCAGAAAAGATTAGTAGAATATAAGTGCATAAGAAATTATTATTTTTTTTTATCATCTCAGAACCAGGAGGAGAGACACATTTTTTTTTCTCACCACCTTTCTGTCTGTACCCTTTTCAGCATCTGCTCAACAAACAGCCCAGCTGTGGTTGAAGAGAAGCATATGGTTGACTTGAAAGAGGCAGTTGGGATGTGATTGTATGTGTTTGAAATGCACATATAATGTATTCAGGCCCCCTCCCTTCATACAGAATAGCAGCAATAGCATCTTTTTATTTATTTTTTTAAACATATTTTATTGATTTTTTACAGAGAGGAAGGGCGAGAGATAGAGAGTTAGAAACATCGATCAGCTGCCTCGTGCACATCTCCTACTGGGGATGTGCCCGCAACCCAGGTACATGCCCTTGACCGGAATCGAACCTGGGACCCTTCAGTCCGCAGGCCGACGCTCTATCTGCTGAGCCAAACCGGTTTCGGCAGCAATAACATCTTGTATTTGTCTTTTTGTTTGTATTCTCCATGAATGCCTGTACAGACATGATCTCATCCGGCTAGGGCAGTGGTAGCCCGAGTATAGATGGGAGTACATGATTATCCCCATTTTATAGATGCAGAGAAGAAGATAAGGAGTGAAGAAATTTGCCCAAAGTGAGTGAGTTGTTGGTGATAAAGAGACTGAGCTTATATATAATAAAGTGACAATAAAATCTTAATCCTTAAGTTGTATTCTTTACATTCTATTAAATCCTTTAAAAATAAAATTGTTTCATTCCAGAATTCTGGAGTCTTTGCATAAATGGCTCACCGGCACTCAATAGTCATATTCTTAATTTCCAGGAAATCCTAAATTTTGAAAATTGCAGCCTCTGAAGTAGGCTGCTGCAGGAAAACTACGCCTACATGTTTTATTAAATTCTAGGCTTCTAACAGCAAAGATGAAGGCAGAGTGAGATTGAAAATGCAAGGGCAAAACCACTAGGATACAGTCAAGATGTACTCAGACAGCATGCAAAGTTTGATGGTAGCCTTTTTTACTTTCTTGGGCAGTCACTCACTCTGTTGATCTCTGAAATATCAGTGTAATCTATTGTTTGTTTAAAAATTTTTTAAAAAATTACAGTTGAAATAAAATGTTATATGAGTTTCAGGTGTACAACATAGTGATGAGACATTTATATAACTTACGAAGTGATCACCCCATAAATCTTGTACCCACCTGACACCATACGTAGTTATTGCAATGTTGACTATATCCCCATGACGATTTTGTAACTGCCAATGTGTACTTTTTCCTCTCTTCCCTTTTCACACCCATCCTCCCAACTCCCCTTTCATCTGATAACCATCAGTTTTTTCTTTATTTCTATTAGTTTCTGATTTATTTACTTTGTTTTTTTAGATTCCACATATAAGTGAAATCATATGGTATTTGTTTTTGTATGTCTGAATTATTTCACTCAGCATAATGCCCTTTAGGTCCATCCATGTTGTCACAATGGTAAGATTTCATTCCTTTTTATGGCCGAGTAATATTCCATTGTATATATGTACCACCTTTTCTTTCTTCATTCATCTGTTGGTAGACACTTAGGTTGCTTCCATATCTTGGCTATTGTAAATAATGCTGCAGTGAACATGGGGATGCATATCTTTTCAAATTAGTGTTTTGGATTTCTTTGGAAAAATGACCAGAAGTGGAATTGCTGGCTCGTTGCTAGTCTTGTTTTATTGATCCTCATTCATCTTGACTCTTTGGTCCTTGAGTTTTTCCAGCCCTTCTCCCCTGCCCCAATGAAACTGCTGTTTTCTTGGTTTCTATTATGCTAGAAGGTGGCACTTCCCTCAGTCTGCCATCCACACACATCAGTGGTTTTCACTTTATTTTGTTCCCTGGTGGTATTTCTACTTATTGGTCCTACTGTCTTCCCAAACTCAATAGCTTAAAAGGAAAGTGTCCTTAGAACAGCGGTTCTCAACCTGTGGGTCACGACCCCTTTGGCGGTCGAACAACCCTTTCACAGGGGTCACCTAAGACCATCCAGCATATCAGATATTTACATTATGATTCATAATGGTAGCAACATTACAGTTATGAAGTAGCAACGAAAATAATTTTTTGGTTGGGTCACAACATGAGGGACTGTATTTAAAGGGCCAGAGGTTGAGAACCACTGCCTTAGAATGTTTATAGTGTGGGAGGACATTCCTGATCATTTGCTTCATTGTCTCATTTTAGAATTAGCTAAACTATGGCTAGTGTGGTGATGTGGCTTGTGTAATTCCATAGAGTCATCATTTGGTGAAATCAGGCCAGAAATCCCAAGTTCTTGACGCTCTGTGACCTCTCAGAGCCCTGTGTTGCTCCCACACAGGCTCTTCCTGGTCTCCTATACCATATTTCCTTGGCATGAAACTTCAGAGCTATTTGACCCTCACATGTCACCTCCTTTCCCACATACAAATGTCAACTTTGCATTCACCAAGACCTTCCAATTCTTATAGGATTTAAAATTTTTATTTTTGGTAATTAAAAAAATTTACCAGCAATAAAATTCCTTTTTCTGATCATATAGTTCTGAGTTTTAACACATGAATTGATTCATATCATTATCACTGTAAACTGCATGCAGAACAATCCATCCAATTCCCTGGTGCTGCCTCTTTGTAGTCAAACCCTCCTGATTACCGAACTCCTGGCAACACTAGTCTATTCTCTGTTGCTATAGGTTTACTTTTTTCCAGAATAAGTGGGATTATATAGACTATACCCTCTTGAGATAGCTTCTTTCATTTTGCATAATGCATTTGAGATTCATCCATGTTGTGTGTATCTATAATCTGTCCCTTTTTATTGCTAAGTAGTATTCCACTGTATGGATATACCATAGTTTATTTACCCATTGCATTCCCACCAGCAATGTGTGACAGTCCTAGTTGCTCTGCATCTGTGCTGTCATTTGATATTGTCAGTTTTTAAAATTTAGCCATTCTGATAATTGTGAAATGGTATCTCATTTAATTTGTATTTCCCTAATGATGTTGAGCATCTTTTCAATCGCTTATTATAACTCGGTTGCTTATTGCCCATTATGTATATCTGCATATCTTCTATCCGTTGTGATGTTTATTATACCCATTGTCATTATCATAACCCTATTCTAGGTGGTTATTATACCTAGCTTTTTATATTAATGTTGTTACCCATGTACCACAGTGTATTCCAGAGGTCAAGGCACTGTACTAAGAACTTTATATGCACAATCTCACTTTAAACTTATGAAATTCTCAGGAGAAAAATAGTGTTTTCTCTCTCTATAGGAGAAGTAAAGACACCATGTTCATCAGATATTTGTTGAGTACCTCCCATATGCTATGAGCCAGTTATTATACCATCACTTACTAGTTCTGTGATTTTAGGCAAGTCATTTAATCTCTGAGTTAATTTTCTTACTTATTAAATTGGTATGTCTATATAATATTTTCTCTGAAGGTTATTGAATGAGGGTTTTTAAAAAAATATATTTTATTGAATTTTTACAGAGAGGAAGGGAGAGGGATAGAGAGTTAGAAACATTGATGAGAGAGAAACATCGATCAGCTGCCTCCTACACACCCCCTACTGGGGATGTGCCCGCAACCACGGTACATGCCCTTGACTGGAATCAAACCTGGGACCTTTCAGTCCGCCAGCTGACGCTCTATCCACTGAGCCAAACCGGTTAGGGCTGAAAGAGGGTTTTAAAGAAGAATTTAGGACACATGCTCAGCAGAAGGTCTGGTCTATGATATTTACTGATAAGCCATCAGCAGTGGCTGCTCCTGTTCTCTTCAAACACCTCATACTTTACTGAGGCTGTTTCTGCCCCTCACTGGCTACCTCCCTCTGGAAAATTGCCCTTTGGTGGGTCTCCTACCTCACTCTGGGGCAAATATTAGAACCAACCCAAGAGTCAGCTTTTTTCTTTTAAGGAACATGTTTCTCTGTTTTCTCTTTGTAGCTCATTGGTTGCATCATTTGGTTAAGAAAGATGGGATTGAACCAATTTTGCAAAGCAGACCTACAATGCTGCAGTTACTACTGCTCCCATGTCCCTCTTGTAAATGCGTAAAGGACCAGTTACTGTGCAGATTGCTGAGTGGTCTGTCTCTAAGTTCACATTGTGTATTTTTAATACCTAATCTTAGGTATGGCAAAAGGGCTATGATGGAGGAACCTTAGCTCTCATTGCATTGGTGTATGAAGTGTTGCTGAAATTTTTTTTGTCATTTACTAGTCGTTTAATCAAGTTTTTTTTTTTTTTTTGTTATTGGCTAGGTAATTTGGGATGATTTCTAAGAAACTGGAAATACTTTGAAGAGATGTGGCTGTTTGAAGTGAGTGTTTAAGATTTTCTAAAGTCAGTAACAGAGAAGTTAAATGAGCCAAATGTTTTACTTGGAGTGCATTCCAGCTCCTGCATTCATGTAAAGGATGTCTTTCTTTTACTAATGTCATAAAGGGTTGATCTAGTTGGCAAGGGTTGTTCTAGTTAGGGTGGGGCAGAAAGAAGAAATCATAATATTAGTTTTAAAAAATCATGTTACAAAGATGACCTTTTACAAATTGTCAAGTCGTCCATCATGGATTATGAGGCTTTGTTTGTGGAAGCAAGGGTATTATCACTAAAATTGGCTCCTTGCTTTTTCGTATTAGGTAGCTAGAACACATTTCCACTTCTTCAGTTGTTAAGCATTTGTCGTGTGCCTTCTGTGTGCCAGGTCTCTTAAATCCTCACAACAACTCTTTGAAATAAAATCCCATTTTACATGGTGATGAAAGGAGATTTGACTTGACATGGTGAACACACAATACAGTATAAAGATGATTTATTATAGAATTGTATACCTGAAACCTATATAATTTTATTAACCAACTAGAGGCCCGATACACGAACATTCCTGCAAGAAAGGGCCTTCCTTCCCCTGGCTGCCAGCACCGCCTTCACTCCGGCTGGAGCCACCTTTCTGCCTTTGTTTAGGCCAGGAGCTGCCTTTCCGCCTTCCCATGTTGCCCAGAGGCCCAGAGCGGCTGGGGTGGTGTGGAATGCCTGCGTCATTGCCATGGCAATGATGCAAGTGTCCCGCCCCACCCTGGCACTTGGTGCCTGCGTATGCAAATTAACCCACCATCTTTGTTGGGTTAATTTCCATAGCCACTCCTGATTGGCTGGTGGGCGTTGCAAAGGTATGGTCAATTTGCATCTTTCTCTTTTATTAGTGTAGATGTCACCCCAATTAATTTAATAAAAATTAAAAGAAAAAGATAGCCCCATTTTACAGATGAAAACATTGTATGGTGTGGCCATTTGACCTGCCCAGTGTAACCCCCATGAGGAGGTGGTATTGAGCCCTGGTTTTCTGGCTGTGCCTGCTGGTCTTATTGGCACCCACTCCACCTCTGCCTGTCACAGAGGAATGGCAGGTGCCACTGCTGCTCACCAGGAAGGCCAGCACACCTCTCAGTGTGGCTTCTGTTTCCTTCAGAGGGCCTTTTATAGGACCTAAGGTCAAACTTGCCTACCACACATCCTCAGATAGGATAATTTTATTTGGTCCAGAAGGCCCACTGTAGAAAGCGCATGAACTCTACAAGGTTCAAGTGGGATCTCCACCATTTTATTTTATTGCTTATGTGATTTTGGTCAAATTACTTAAATTCCCAGGACCTAAATTTCTTCAACTATAAAATAGGGAGAATACATGCCTGGTGGAGATGTGGGGAGGATTAGAAATGCAATGGAGCACTTAAAAAGTGCATGGCATGTTGTGGGTGCTTAGTAACTGGTAGCTGCCATTTCAGGGCCCCTGGCTGCTCTTGGGGGGCTAAGGAAACTTCCCAGAAGAGTGTTTAAGAATATGGATTCTGGAATAAGCCTCCTGGGTTCAATTTCTTGTTCTGCCGTATCAGCTGTGTGATTGTTTACACTTAATTGCTTTTTGTGCCTTAGTTTTCTCCATCTGGAAAAAGGGTGTAATAATAGTTCCTGCCTCACGGGGAGAAATGATTGTATACAGACAAATAAGAACTGTCAAGAGGTTGGGTTGAAATGACCTCATTGTGGTCATCTAGTGCCATTGTTTTTTGTTGTGTTTTTTTTTTATATTTTATTGATTGTTTTACAGAGAGGAAGGGAGAGAGATAGAGAGTTAGAAACATCGATGAGAGAGAGGCATCGATCAGCTGCCTCCTGCACATCTCCTACTGGGGATGTGCCCACAACCCAGGTACATGCCCTTGACCGGAATCGAACCTGGGACCTTTCAGTCTGCAGCCCGATGCTCTATCCACTGAGCCAAACCGGTTTCGGCTGTTGTTTTTTTTTTCAGTGACATGATATGAACCTCATTGAAATTTACAGTATATTTCTTCTCTCCTTCCTGTTCCAATTGAAGTAATTTATTATTTTTTGTATTTGATGCCACATAATGTTTGATATTGTTTTTACTTGAAATACAGATACATTATTATAAATATTACTGTTGCCACTTAAGAAATTGAATGAACTAAATATAAAAGAACATCTACTTTTTGTTGAATTACTAAACATAAAATTAGATATAGTAAATGAAAATCTCATAGATGAAAACATAAAAAAACATAACCAGCTCTCTGTTAAAAAAAATCCCCCAAATACAATTTCATTGAAGTAATTTGACTTTCTTGCTTTAATCTTAACTTGCCGGGTTGCATGCGAGTTAATTTTTCCCCCCTCCGAGATGACAATAATAAGATGGGACCATGGATGTGAGTCTGCTGGGAGGAAAGCGGTCTGAATTTAATGTCAGTCTAGATATCCAATTTGACTTATCCCTCTGGGCAGTGTGTGGTGCTGGTCGGGTCTGCATCATTATTCTGAAGTCTGTACTGATGTCCTGTGACTAATCCGTTCCAGCTGTCTGGGTCACTGCTTTGGAGTACTATTTATTTGCAGTAGTGATGCTGCAAATAGGAAAAGCTTTCCCTTTGTTGATTGAAAGCTTTACTGGTAATTAGCAAAACAGGCATGCCTCTTATTTGGAGAGAGACTAGAAAGGCGGCTTAAGAGTCAGTTGTACACAACCACTTTGGAAGACGGTTGGACACTCCTTAGGAGAGCTGAGCATTGCAATCCCAAGCCCAGCTCCCCTCTCCTAGGTGTGTGCCTTTGGAGGAACTTGCTGGCGAGGAGCACTAGAATGTAAATGGCAGCATTATTCATACAGCAAAAAACTGAGAACTCCCCAGGTGATCCTCAGCAGTAGAACAGAGCAGTAAATTGTGGATATGTTCATAAAATGAGAACTAGGTAGTGGTGAAAATCTACAGCCACAGGAGTCAACAAGGATGAATCTCAAACTCTTAAGGGGCAAGTATTAGAAGAATATGTATAGTCTGTTTCATTTATATTAGCCTTACAACCAGGCAAAATGTAACCGTGTATTGAGAATACATATGTGGTAAAATTACAGAGAGGAACAAAGGAATAATTAACTCAGAATTCAGGCTGGTGGTTATCTGTGCAGGGAGGCAGGGCAAGGCGGGTAGAGAGGGAGAGGTGATCAGGAAGGGGCACGTAGGTCTTCTAAAACACAAACAACCCAAACCCCAGCAACATCAACTGGGTATTAGGTACATGGGGTATATTTTATTGTTCTTTAATCTGGCATGATATATATATATATATATCAATATATCTCCAGCAGTTTAAAACACAGTTACATTTATGATCTCACACAGTTTCTGTGTGGGTCAGGAAGTCTGGAGCAGCTTAGCTGGGTGGTTGTAATTTGGGGTCTCCAATGGCGTTGCAGTCCAGATCGCTGAAGCAGCCATCTTCTGAGGGCTCGGCTTGGCTGGGCTGGAGGTTGTGCTCCTAAGAAGGCCACCTCCATTGGCTGTTGCAGGAGGCTCAGTTCCTCAGCACATGGGTTTCTTTAGAGCACTTGAGAACGCAGGAAACAGCAGCCAGCTTTCCTCCCAAGATAGCGAGAGAGGGAAGCTGCTCTTTCACGGAGCCTTTGAGTCACACTCCATCATTTCCCCAGCATCCTATTGGCTATTCACGCCAGCCTATTCATTGTGGGAGGGGACCACGCAAGAGCATGAATATTGGAGGCGGGATCATTGGGGGCCACCTTGGGAGCTGGCTACCACGGTTATGCACTTTTTAATATATTTTACAATAAAAAGTATTTAGAGGCAAACTAAACTGGTGAGCTTGTTTTTCCTTAGTAATGATGCAGCATCCATGTAAATGAAAATTACTGTAAGTGCTGAATGTGTCAGCAGACAGGATGAGGTTGAAGAAAGTCAGTGATGTAAACGGGAACTGAGGGCAGGAGTGTGGTGGGGCCTGGAAGCTGGTGGGAAGGACAGTGAAGAGAGGCACTTTCAGAATTCCTACACCAGGATGTGTGGTGTAGAGAGGGGATTATGTATGTGTGCCTCGCCTTCAGTCTACCTGACCTAGATCTGGCAGAAATCTGGGATCCCTGATTTTGAAGAGAATTCTTCAGACCAAGGGCTATTGGTAGCTTTCTGGGCTCACTGTGATATAAAATCCCTACCAACTTCACATGTTCTCCCAAGGCCACCGTTAATGATAAAGGAGAGAGTCCATCCCTATTCCCTTCCCCCACAGGTAAGGGTATAGCCGGAAATGAATTAAGCATGTAAGGAGTTTTAGTTAAAAATGCATGCCAGGTGACATTCTACTCCACAAGGCATATTTGTTTTACTATTAACAACTTTTTTTTTTTTAAATATATTTTATTGATTTTTTTACAGAGAGGAAGGGAGAGAGAGAGAGAGTCAGAAACATCGATGAGCGAGAAACATCGATCACCGCCTGCACATCCTCCACCGGGGATGTGCCCGCATCCCAGGTACATGCCCTTGACCGGAATCGAACCTGGGACCTTTCAGTCCGCAGGCCGACGCTCTATCCACTGAGCCAAACCGGTTTCGGCAACAACTTTTAAATTACTGGTTCATTTCCTTATCATCACCAAAACTTGGAGTAAAATGGATGTTTCCGAAGGCACATCATGTTTTTCCCTTGGTTTTGTGTAGCTCCTGGCATAACTTCTTGGTGAGTTTCCTGGGGTCAGCGTGCTGGATTTGTGAGTCATGGAGCCACATCTTATCTCCTTTGTGGGTCTCAGTGTTCTTGTGAGCAGGTGTTCCAGCCCCTAGGCCAGGAGGCGCTTGCAGAAGTTCTCTGGAGTTTTACTCATTCTGAGGATGGAAGAGACAGGCCTGCCAGCCAGGTGCGGGGTTCCCTGGCCAGCTTTCCTCAGGCTCATGTGTGCCAGCACCTTCACAGGTGGAGGTTAGACATTGATACCTCTAAACCTCTGTGCTTGCGGAATTTTGGTGACCAACAGATGAAAGGCCATGTTAGGCCATCATATACTACATTCTCCCCAGCTGTGGGTTTTTTTGTTTTTTGTTTTTTTTTGGTGCTGCTTCCATCTTTATTAGTGGAGCAGTATCTATGCCATTATAATATATTGTATTTTGCATTTTACAAAAACTTCAATGGCAAGTTACTGCCTTTTGTTGTGGCAAAGATAAAAATCACCAAGGGTGCCATGTGATGCTGGTTTTACTCCTATTGGCCAATAGTGTGCTTTCTTGAGAAAGGAGGGGGAAAATTGTGTGTGTGTGTGTGTGTGTGTGTGTGTGTGTGTGTGTAATGTGAAAAATAGGGTTATTGTGTTTACAAGGAAACTATAATTACTAATAGTAATTGTAGTAGTTGATAATCATAAATGATAGTACCAAGGGACTGTTAAGATGATTATATATACTATCAGTGAACAAACTGTCATCTCCATCCCCCACTGGCAGGTGAATGTGCTGCTTGGCCATTCTGCTTTGAGGTTGGCTTTTAGGAGAGCATGGTGTTGAGGGGGAGTGAGAAGGGGTAGGGATGACCTGTATGGTGAGCTTAGGGTCAGAAGACCTAAGCTGGAATTTCATTTTTGATATTTTCTAGTTGAATGTTCTTGTCGTACATCTTCTCTGACACTTAGCCGCCTCCTCTGGAAAATGGAATCAGTAAACTCTGCTTACCTCACAGGGCTGTGGGGGAGGGCCCATTGTAAGAGATAATGCTGAGATGTAAGGTGTGGCAGCAGGAGTATGACTTGCAGGCCACATCCCACTGTGCCCCATAGCATGTTCTATAGTTGAGTGCAGTGGTAGATTGGGTCCAAATACCTTTGCCTGAAAGGACTCCAGGAGGATCAGCGGTTCTGGTGTGGTTCTGAGAGCATCTTTGGATGCCTTCTAGGTGTGATCTCAGAAATCCAGAGCGAAGCTCAGGTCCTTGAAGCTCCAGTTTTTGTTTGAATGGAGTTTGGACTACGTCACTGCCCTGAAATCGATGTGAATTAAAAGAAACTTATTGAGGAATTCCTTTGTTCCAAACATTTGCAGGGTGGGTGAGGTTAACAGTTGTTCCCTACATTCAGTATGTGATGGGATCATTCTTTTCTCTTTTCACTTTTTTCCTTGCTAAAAACAAATAGTTGCAGCCCTGACCGGTTTAGCTCAGTGGATAGAGTGTCGGCCTGTGGATTCAAGGGTCCCAGGTTCAATTCCGGTCAAGGGCATGTACCTTGGTTGCGAGTGTGCAGGGGCCAGCTGGTCGATGTTTCTCTCTCGTCAAAGTTTCTAACTCTCTATCCCTCTCCCTTCCTCTCTGTAAAAAAATCAATAAAATATATTTAAAAAAACAACAACAACAAATAGTTGCAGCAGTGTTTTAATCTAGAGCAGCGGTTCTCAACCTGTGGGTCTCGACCCCTTTGGGGGTTGAACGACCCCTTTGGGGGTCAAACGACCCTTTCACAGGGGTCGCCTAAATACATCCTCCATATCAGATATTTACATTACGATTTATAACAGTAGCAACATTACAGTTATGAAGTAGCAACGAAAATAATTTTATGGTTGGGGGTCACCACAACATGAGGAACTGTATTAAAGGGTCGCGGCATTAGAAAGGTTGAGAACCACTTCTAGAGACTTGCCATTATATTGAGAATATGTTTTCAGGTGAAGTAGCATTAATATGCAAATCTTTGGTGATAACATGTTGTTTTGCTTATTCTTGCAGGTGAGGGCAGCATGAGTGACCTGAGTGTGCCTTTGGGCATAGTTAGCATTCATTTTTGATTAGGAGAAAGACGATGGTCTCCTCTTGAAAGGTAAGTAGACATTTCTATGCAACTTTTTATTATGAAAATTTTCAGACATACTGAAGAGTTGAAACAGCGGTTCTCAACCTGTGGGTCGCGACCCCTTTGGGGGTTGAACGATCCTTTCACAGTCACCCAAGACTATCAGAAAACACATATATAATTACATATTGTTTTTGTGATTAATCACTATGCTTTAATTATGTTCAATTTGTAACAATGAAATTGGGGGTCACCACAACATGAGGAATTGTATTAAAGGGTTGCAGCATTAGGAAGGTTGAGAACCACTGAGTTAAAAGAATGTGCAGGAATTCTTATGTATTCACTACCTACATTTAACAGTTGTTGGCATTTTGCCGTGTGTGTGTGTGTGTGTGTGTGTGTGTGTGTGTAGGTTTGTATATTTTTCTGCTGAAATGTGCAAATTACAGCCATCATGACACATTATCCTAAATTCTTGAGAATAAGACTCTTAAAAATAAGGATATTCTTTCTGAGAGCCATTTTAGAACATTTATAAACTATGTGACATAGAGTAATTTAATTAAGTGAAGTTATAATTTCCTATTAAAAGGTATAATAGCTGATATAAAGTCAGATTTTTAAAAGCTTTAAACAGTAGTTTATTTAATAGACAGATATGCAATACAAATTTGTTTGTTCTGAGAAATGTCTGAAGATGGAGGATTGGAATTTGTACCACACATGGACCTGAACAGGAGGAGATCACTGTGCTTTCTTCACTCCCTGTAATCGCCCATCTGCCCACTGTGGTGACGTCTATTGTTGGGTCAGTGGATCTGATTACCACTCCTGCTTCTTCCTGATCAGCATTTACAGTCTCTGCGATCTAGTGTGATCAAAGATCTTAATTGATTTTTTAACCTGAAATTATTAGGAGAATGTATAAAGAATATAAGTGATTATATTAAAATCAACATTAGAGTGATTAAAAAATGATTCTAAGCCCATAATTTGACTCCCTGCATTGAGACGTTACATAAAATCTTAAAGGTGTGTTCAGCTATGATTATAATTGTAGATTATTATACATTATCCATTATGGACCATTACACAATCAGTTATTACAGCTCTGTGGTTCTTGCAGGAAGGCTGTCAACTGTCCTGCATTCTAATCTCTGTTACATTTTATTTATGGAATCTTCCTCAAGTGGTTTCTGAGCATCTAAGCATTCCTTCATAGATGTTTATAAACTAGACTTGCCCACTTGGGACATCATTTTAAAAGCAGTCCATTTAAATGAGCCAATTACAGCAGCAGAGGCTTCTTATAGCCTCTTGTCTCATTTAGAAGACAAAGGTAGTGACAGCAGTAAAGTTCCTTCAAAAGACACTGCCATTCTGAAGGATTCTGACTGGAATTGCAGGCATCTCAGAACAATCTAGTGTGCTGTGTTGCCCTTTGGCCTCTCTCTGGTTATACTTGGAAAAGACAAGGACGAGTTGAGTGGGGCTCCCTATGAGGCAGAAGACTTGAAGACATGGCCAAGGGGAAGGACGTGGGGCCCTATTTGGGGCCTTCAACTGGCTTTCTGGCTCTGGACCACTTAGATATACACATATTGTAAGTGTGCAGCTCAATATAATTTTACGAACTGAACTCACCCATGTAACCAGCACCCAGATTAAGAAACATGCTTCCTCTAGACACCCCACTCCATGGGTAGCTCCTCTTTATTTCTAGGAGCATTAATTCATTTTGCTATTTCTCTCTCTTTCTCTTTCTCTCTCTCTCTGTGATATACATGCAAATTGTACTTTTTGTGCCTGGCTTTTCTCATTCAACAATGTATTGGAGAGATTCCTCCACTTGGTTGCATATAGTTATAGATTGCTTATTTTTATTACTATTGAGCATTCCATCATAGGGGAATACAACAGTGTATTTATTCTGTTAGATGCAGGTAATTTTTTGTGTTCACCCACCCAGAACATCCTCCAGCAAAAATGGAGAATAAACAAGATTTTATCCTCATTATGGTTACAATGGAGGCGGTCCCGGTTGTCCTCTCTCTGCCCAGCTCTGCTGTATATGAAGGAGGAATCCAGGCAGCAGAAAAGATTGAAACACAGTTGGGAGATGTATATTGTTTTTCAGTCCTGTAATGACTGCTGCTTTTCCTGGGACTGGCCATGTTCCTGCTGGCACATGTTTTCTCCATGCCCTTCTCTGCCCTTTTCATTCTTATATAGCCCCTTTGAGGAGACAGTGCAGAACACACCAAATATCAGGCAATCAGTGGATAATTAAAGTCATTAGGTGTTGGGATTACCGTATTTGCGGGCGTATAAGACGATTTTTTGGCCCTGAAAAATATGCCTCCAAGTGGGGGGTCGTCTTATACGCCAGGTACACTTCAGATAGACTGCCCATAGTGCTTGCCCCGTGCCATAGTGGCCTCCCGATGCCCGCCCACTTCATTCCACATACCGTTCAGGCATCAGCAGCGCTGCTGGGTGTATGCTCGGCTGTTATGCGATTTTGCTGTTATGCGATTTTACCACACTCGCAAAATCGCACACAGCCGATCATACACCCAGTATGATAGCGCAAAATCGCGAATCGCGATACCATACTAGGTGTATGGTTGGCTGTGTGCGATTTTGCGAGTGTGGTAAATTCGGGTTACCGTATATTTCTTTATATATGCATTGAAGATTCGCGATTTTGCTATATCATGGTGCCTG